>NC_044977.1:112149186-112488098 GCF_008728515.1 Papio anubis | reverse complement strand
CTTTTGACTTAGGATTGTCTTGGAGATGCGGGCTCTTTTTTGGTTCCATATGAATTTTAAAGCAGTTTTTTCCAATTCTGTGAAGAAACTCATTGGTAGCTTGATGGGGATGGCATTGAGTCTATAAATTACCTTGGGCAGTATGGCCATTTTCACGATATTGATTCTTCCTATCCATGAGCATGGTATGTTCTTCCATTTGTTTGTGTCCTCTTTTATTTCACTGAGCAGTGGTTTGTAGTTCTCCTTGAAGAGGTCCTTTACATCCCTTGTAAGTTGGATTCCTAGGTATTTGATTCTCTTTGAAGCAATTGTGAATGGAAGTTCATTCATGATTTGGCTCTGTGTTTGTCTGTTATTGGTGTATAAGAATGCTTGTGATTTTTGCACATTAATTTTGTATCCTGAGACTTTGCTGAAGTTGCTTATCAGCTTAAGGAGATTTTGGGCTGAGACAATGGGGTTTTCTAAATATACAATCATGTCATCTGCAAACAGGGACAATTTGACTTCTTCTTTTCCTAACTGAATACCCCTGATTTCTTTCTCTTGCCTATTTGCCCTAGCCAGAACTTCCAACACTATGTTGAATAGGAGTGGTGAGAGAGGGCATCCCTGTCTTGTGCCAGTTTTCAAAGGGAATTTTTCCAGTTTTTGCCCATTCAGTATGATATTGGCTGTGGGTTTGTCATAAATAGCTCTTATTATTTTGAGGTACGTTCCATCAATACCAAATTTATTGAGCGTTTTTAGCATGAAGGGCTGTTGAATTTTATCAAAAGCCTTTTCTGCATCTATTGAGATAATCATGTGGTTCTTGTCTTTGGTTCTGTTTATATGCTGGATTATGTTTATTGATTTGCGAATGTTGAACCAGCCTTGCATCCCAGGGATGAAGCCCACTTGATCATGGTGGATAAGCTTTTTGATGTGTTGTTGAATCCGGTTTGCCAGTATTTTATTGAGGATTTTTGCATCGATGTTCATCAGGGATATTGGTCTAAAATTCTCTTTTTTGGTTGTGTCTCTGCCAGGCTTTGGTATCAGGATGATGTTGGCCTCATAAAATGAGTTAGGGAGGGTTCCCTCTTTTTCTATTGATTGGAATAGTTTCAGAAGGAATGGTACCAACTCCTCCTTATACCTCTGGTAGAATTCAGCTGTGAATCCATCTGGTCCTGGACTTTTTTTGGTTGGTAGGCTATTAATTATTGCCTCAATTTCAGAGCCTACTATTGGTCTATTCAGGGATTCAACTTCTTCCTGGTTTAGTCTTGGAAGAGTGTAAGTGTCCAGGAAATTATCCATTTCTTCTAGGTTTTCCAGTTTATTTGCGTAGAGGTGTTTATAGTATTCTCTGATGGTAGTTTGTATTTCTGTGGGGTCGGTGGTGATATCCCCTTTATCATTTTTAATTGCGTCAATTTGATTCTTCTCTCTTTTCTTCTTTATTAGTCTTGCTAGTGGGCTGTCAATTTTGTTGATCTTTTCAAAAAACCAACTCCTGGATTCATTGATTTTTTGGAGGGTTTTTTGTGTCTCTATCTCCTTTAGTTCTGCTCTGATCTTAGTTATTTCTTGCCTTCTGCTAGCTTTGGAATGTGTTTGCTCTTGCTTCTCTAGTTCTTTTAATTGCGATGTTAGAGTGTCAATTTTTGATCTTTCCTGCTTTCTCTTGTGGGCATTTAGTGCTATAAATTTCCCTCTGCACACTGCTTTAAATGTGTCCCAGAGATTCTGGTATGTTGTATTTTTGTTCTTATTGGTTTCAAAGAACATCTTTATTTCTGCCTTCATTTCGTTATGTACCCAGTAGTCATTCAGGAGCAGGTTGTTCAGTTTCCATGTAGTTGAGCGGTTTTGATTGAGTTTCTTCGTCCTGAGTTCTAGTTTGATTGCACTGTGGTCTGAGAGACAGTTTGTTATAATTTCTGTTCTTGTACATTTGCTGAGGAGTGCTTTACTTCCAATTATATGGTCAATTTTGGAGTAAGTACGATGTGCTGCTGAGAAGAATGTATATTCTGTTGATTTGGGGTGGAGAGTTCTATAGATGTCTATTAGGTCTGCTTGCTGCAGAGATGAGTTCAATTCCTGGATATCCTTGTTAACTTTCTGTCTCGTTGATCTGTCTAATGTTGACAGTGGAGTGTTGAAGTCTCCCATTATTATTGTATGGGAGTCTAAGTCTCTTTGTAAGTCTCTAAGGACTTGCTTTATGAATCTGGGTGCTCCTGTATTGGGTGCATATATATTTAGGATAGTTAGCTCTTCCTGTTGAATTGATCCCTTGACCATTATGTAATGGCCTTCTTTGTCTCTTTTGATCTTTGATGGTTTAAAGTCTGTTTTATCAGAGACTAGGATTGCAACCCCTGCTTTTTTTTGTTCTCCATTTGCTTGGTAAATCTTCCTCCATCCCTTTATTTTGAGCCTATGTATGTCTCTGCGTGTGAGATGGGTCTCCTGAATACAGCAGACTGATGGGTCTTGACTCTTTATCCAGTTTGCCAGTCTGTGTCTTTTCATTGGAGCATTTAGTCCATTTACATTTAAGGTTAAGATTGTTATGTGTGAACTTGATCCTGCCATTATGATATTAACTGGTTATTTTGCTCGTTAGTTGATGCAGTTTCTTCCTAGCCTCGATGGTCTTTACATTTTGGTATGTTTTTGCAATGGCTGGTACCGGTTGTTCCTTTCCATGTTGAGTGCTTCCTTCAGGGTCTCTTGTAAGGCAGGCCTGGTGGTGACAAAATCTCTAAGCATTTGCTTATCTGTAAAGGATTTTATTTCTCCTTCACTTATGAAACTTAGTTTGGCTGGATATGAAATTCTGGGTTTAAAATTCTTTTCTTTAAGAATGTTGAATATTGGCCCCCACTCTCTTCTGGCTTGGAGAGTTTCTGCCGAGAGATCTGCTGTGAGTCTGATGGGCTTCCCTTTGTGGGTAACCCGACCTTTCTCTCTGGCTGCCCTTAAGATTTTTTCCTTCATTTCAACTTTGGTGAATCTGGCAATTATGTGTCCTGGAGTTGCTCTTCTCGAGGAGTATCTTCGTGGCGTTCTCTGTATTTCCTGGATTTGAATGTTGGCCTGCCCTACTAGGTTGGGGAAGTTCTCCTGGATGATATCCTGAAGAGTGTTTTCCAACTTGGTTCCATTTTCCCCCTCACTTTCAGGCACCCCAATCAGACGGAGATTTGGTCTTTTTACATAATCCCATACTTCTTGCAGGCTTTGTTCATTTCTTTTTCTTCTTTTTTCTTTTGGTTTCTCTTCTCGCTTCATTTCATTCATTTGATCCTCAATCGCTGATACTCTTTCTTCCAGTTGATCGAGTCGGTTACTGAAGCTTGTGCATTTGTCACGTATTTCTCGTGTCATGCTTTTCATCTCTTTCATTTCGTTTATGACCTTCTCTGCATTAATTAGTCTAGCCGTCAATTCTTCCACTTTTTTTTCAAGATTTTTAGTTTCTTTGCGCTGGGTACGTAATTCCTCCTTTAGCTCTGAGAAATTTGATGGACTGAAGCCTTCTTCTCTCATCTCGTCAAAGTCATTCTCCGTCCAGCTTTGATCCGTTGCTGGCGATGAGCTGCGCTCCTTTGCCGGGGGAGATGTGCTCTTATTTTTTGAATTTCCAGCTTTTCTGCCCTGCTTTTTCCCCATCTTTGTGGTTTTATCTGCCTCTGGTCTTTGATGATGGTGATGTACTGATGGGGTTTTGGTGTAGGTGTCCTTCCTGTTTGATAGTTTTCCTTCTAACAGTCAGGACCCTCAGCTGTAGGTCTGTTGGAGATTGCTTGAGGTCCACTCCAGACCCTGTTTGCCTGGGTATCAGCAGCAGAGGCTGCAGAAGATAGAATATTTCTGAACAGCGAGTGTACCTGTCTGATTCTTGCTTTGGAAGCTTCCTCTCAGGGGTATACTCCACCCTGTGAGGTGTGGGGTGTCAGACTGCCCCTAGTGGGGGATGTCTCCCAGTTAGGCTACTCAGGGGTCAGGGACCCACTTGAGCAGGCAGTCTGTCCGTTCTCAGATCTCAGCCTCCGTGTTGGGAGATCCACTGCTCTCTTCAAAGCTGTCAGACAGAGTCGTTTGCGTCTGCAGAGTTTTCTGCTGCTTTGTTGTTGTTGTTGTTGTTGTGTAGCTGTGCCCTGTCCCCAGAGGTGGAGTCTACAGAGACAGGCAGGTTTCCTTGAGCTGCTGTGAGCTCCACCCAGTTGGAGCTTCCCAGCAGCTTTGTTTACCTACTTAAGCCTCAGCAATGGCGGGCGCCCCTCCCCCAGCCTCGCTGCTGCCTTGCCGGTAGATCACAGACTGCTGTGCTAGCAATGAGGGAGGCTCCGTGGGCGTGGGACCCTCCCGGCCAGGTGTGGGATATGATCTCCTGGTGTGCCTGTTTGCTTAAAGCGCAATATTGGGGTGGGAGTTACCCGATTTTCCAGGAGTTGTGTGTCTCAGTTCCCCTGGCTAGGAAAAGGGATTCCCTTCCCCCTTGCGCTTCCCAGGTGAGGCGATGCCTCGCCCTGCTTCAGCTCTCGCTGGTAGGGCTGCAGCAGCTGACCAGCACCGATCGTCCGGCACTCCCCAGTGAGATGAACCCAGTACCTCAGTTGAAAATGCAGAAATCACCGGTCTTCTGTGTCGCTGGCGCTGGGAGTTGGAGACTGGAGCTGTTCCTATTCGGCCATCTTGCTCCGCCCTCCCCCAGCACCATTTATTAACTAGGGAATCCTTTCCCCATTTCTTGTTTTTCTCAGGTTTGTCAAAGATCAGATGGCTGTAGATGTGTGGCATTATTTCTGAGGGCTCTGTTCTGTTCCATTGGTCTATATCTCTGTTTTGGTACCAGTACCATGCTGTTTTGGTTACTGTAGCCTTGTAGTATAGTTTGAAGTCAGATAGTGTGATGCCTCCAGCTTTGTTCTTTTGACTTAGGATTGTCTTGGCAATGCGGGCTCTTTTTTCATTCCATATGAACTTTAAAACAGTTTTTTCCAATTCTGTGAAGAAAGCCATTGGTAGCTTGATGGGAATGTCATTGAATCTTTAAATTACCTTGGGCAGTATGGCCATTTTCACAACATTGATTCTTCCTATCCATGAGCATGGTATGTTCTTCCATTTGTTTGTGTCCTCTTTTATTTCACTGAGCAGTGGTTTGTAGTTCTCCTTGAAGAGGTCCTTTTCATCCCTTGTAAGTTGGATTCCTAGGTATTTTATTCTCTTTGAAGCTATTGTGAATGGGAGCTCATTCATGATTTGGCTCTCTGTTTGCCTGTTACTGGTGTAAAAGAATGCTTGTGATTTTTGCACATTGATTTTGTATCCTGAGACTTTGCTGAAGTTGCTTATCAGCTTAAGGAGATTTGGGGCTGAGACAATGGGGTTTTCTAAATATACAATCATGTCATCTGCAAACAGGGACAATTTGACTTCTTCTTTTCCTAACTGAATACCCTTGATTTCTTTCTCTTGCCTGATTGCCCTAGCCAGAACTTCCAACCCTATGTTGAATAGGAGTGGTGAGAGAGGGCATCCCTGTCTTGTGCCAGTTTTCAAAGGGAATGCTTCCAGCTTTTGCCCATTCAGTATGATATTGGCTGTGGGTTTGTCATAAATAGCTCTTATTATTTTGAGATACGTTCCATCAATACCGAATTTATTGAGAGTTTTTAGCATGAAGTGCTGTTGAATTTTGTCAAAGGCCTTTTCTGCATCTACTGAGGTAATCATGTGGTTTTTGTCTTTGGTTCTGTTTATATGCTGGATTACATTTATTGATTTGAATATGTTGAACCAGCCTTGCATCCCAGGGATGAAGCCCACTTGATCATGGTGGATAAGCTTTTTGATGTGCTGCTGGATTCAGTTTGCCAGTATTTTATTGAGGATTTTTGCATGGATGTTCATCAGGGATATTGGTCTAAAATTCTGTTTTTTGGTTGTGTCTCTGTTACGCTTTGGTATCAGGATGATTTTGGCCTCATAAAATGAGTTAGGGAGGATTCCCTTTTTTCTATTGATTGGAATAGTTTCAGAAGGAATGGTACCAGCTCCTCCTTGTACCTCTGGTAGAATTCAGCTGTGAATCCATCTGGTCCTGGATTTTTTTTGGTTGGTAGGCTATTAATTATTGCCTCAATTTCAGAGCCTGCTATTGGTCTATTCAGGAATTCAGCTTCCTCCTGCTTTAGTCTTGGGAGAGTGTAAGTGTCCAGGAAATTATTCATTTCTTCTAGATTTTCTAGTTTATTTGCGTAGAGGTGTTTATAGGATTCTCTGATGGTAGTTTGTATTTCTGTGGGGTCAGTGGTGATATCTCCTTTATCATTTTTTATTGCACCTATTTGATTCTTCTCTCTTTTCTTCTTTATTAGTCTTGCTAGCGGTCTATCATTTTGTTGATTTTTTCAAAAAACCAGCTTCTGGATTTATTGGTTTTTTGGGGGGTTTTTTGTGTCTCTATCTCCTTCAGTTCTGTTCTGATCTTAGTTATTTCTTGCCTTCTGCTAGATTTTGAATGTGTTTGCTCTTGCTTCTCTAGTTCTTTTAATTGTGATGTTAGAGTGTCAATTTTAGATCTTTCCAGCTTTCTCTTGTAGGCATTCAATTCTTGTATGCTATCAATTTTCCTCTACTCACTGCTTTAAATGTGTCCCAGAGATTCTGATATGTTGTATCTTTGTTCTCACTGGTGGTTTCAAAGAACATCTTTATTTCTACCTTCATTTCATTATGTACCCAGTAGTCATTCAGGAGCAGGTTGTTCAGTTTCCATGTAGTTGAGAGGTTTTGATTGATTTTCTTAGTCTTGAATTCTAGTTTGATTTCACTGTGGTCTGAGAGACAGTTTGTTATAATTTCTATTCTTTTACATTTGCTGAGGAGTGCTTTACTTCCAACTATGTGGTCAGTTTTGGAATAGGTGCGATGTGGTGCTGAGAAGAATGTATATTCTGTTGATTTGGGGTGGAGAGTTCTGTAGATGTCTATTAGGTCCGCTTGGTGCAGAGTTGAGTTCAATTCCTGGATAACCTTGTTAACTTTCTGACTTGTTGATCTGTCTAATGTTGACAGTGGGTGTTGAAGTCTCCCATTATTATTGTATGGGAGTCTAAGTCTCTTTGTAAGTCTCTAAGGACTTGCTTTATGAATCTGGGTGCTCCTGTATTGGGCGCATATATATTTAAGATAGTTAGCTCTTCCTGTTGAATTGATCCCTTTACCATTATGTAATGGCCTTCTTGGTCTCTTTTGATCTTTGATGGTTTAAAGTCTGTTTTGTCAGAGAGTAAGATTGCAACCCCTGATTTTTTTTTTTGTTTGTTTTCCATTTGCTTGGTAGATCTTCCTCCATCCCTTTATTTTGAGCCTATGTGTGTCTCTGCATGTGAGATGAGTCTCCTGAATACAGCAAACTGATGGGTCTTGACTCTTTATCCAGTTTGCCAGTCTGTGTCTTTTAATTGGACCATTTAGTCCATTTACATTTAAGGTTAATATTGTTATGCATGAACTTGATCCTGTCATTGTGATCTTAGCTGGTTATTTTGCTCGTTAGTTGATGCAGTTTCTTCCTAACATTGATGGTCTTTACATTTTGGCATGTTTTTGCAATGGCTGGTACCGGTTGGTCCTTTCAATGTTTAGTGCTTCCTTCAGGATCACATGTAGGGCAGGCCTGGTGATGACAAAATCTCTAAGCATTTTCTTGTCTGTAAAGGATTTTATTTCTCCTTCACTTATGAAACTTAGTTTGGCTGGATATGAAATTCTGGGTTGAAAATTCTTTTCTTTAAGAATGTTGAATACTGGCCCCCACTCTCTTCTGGCTTGTAAAGTTTCTGCCAAGAGATCTCCTGTTAGTCTGATGGGCTTCCCTTTGTGGGTAACCCAACCTTTCTCTCTGGCTGCCCTTAACATTTTTTCCTTCATTTCAACTTTGGTGAATCTGACAATTATGTGTCTTGGAGTTGCTCTTCTCGAGCAGTATCTTTGTGGTGTTGTCTGTATTTCCTGAATTTGAATGTTCGCCTGCCTTACTAGGTTGGGGAAGTTCTCCAGGATGATATCCTGAAGAGTGTTTTCCAACTTGGTTCCATTTTTCCCCTCACTTTCAGGCACACCAATCAGACGTAGATTTGGTCTTTTCACATAATCCCATATTTCTTGGAGACTTTGTTCATTTCTTTCTCCTTTTTTTTTCTCTAGACTTCTCTTCTCACCTCATTTCATTCATTTGATCTTGAATCATTGATACTCTTTCTTCCAGTTGTTCGAGTTGGTTACTGAAGCTTGTGCATTTGTCATGTATTTCTCGTGTCATCGATTTATCTCTGTCAGTTCGTTTATGGCCTTTTCTGCATTGATTATTCTAGTTATCCATTCTTCCATTGTTTTTTCAAGATTTTTATTTTTTTGCGCTGGGTACATAGTTCCTCCTTTAGCTCTGAGAAGTTTAATCGACTGAAGCCTTCTCCTCTCAACTTGTCAAAGTCATTCTCTGTCCAGCTTTGATCCATTGCTGGCGATGAGCTGCGTTCCTTTGGAAGGGGAGATGTGCTCTGATTTTTTGTGTTTCCAGCTTTTCTATCCTGCTTTTTCCCCATCTTTGTGGTTTTTTCTGCCTTTGGTCTTTGATGCTGGTGACGTGCTGATGAGGTTTTGGTGTGGGTAGCCTTTCTGTTTGTTAGTTTTCCTTCTGACAGTCAGGACCCTCAGCTGTAGGTCTGTTGGAGATTGCTTGAGGTCCACTCCAGACCCTGTTTGCCTGGGTATCAGTGGCAGATGCTGCAGAAGATAGAATATTGCTGAACAGCAAGTGCTGCTGTCTGATTCTTGCTCTGGAAGTTTCATCTCAGGGGTGTACCCCACCGTGTGAGGTGTGAGGTGTCAGTCTGCACCTAGTGGGGGATGTCTCCCAGTTAGGCTACTCAGGGGTCAGCGACCCACTTGAGCAGGCAGTCTGTCCATTCTCAGATCTCAACCTCTGTGCTGGGAGATCCACTGCTCTCTTTAAAGCTGTCAGACAGCTGTCAGACTCCACCCAGAGGTGGAGTCTACAGAGACAGGCAGGCCTCCTTGAGCTGCAGTGGGCTCCACCCAGTTTGAGCTTCCTGGAGACTTTGTTTACCTACTTAAGCCTCAGGAATGGCAGGCACCCCTCTCCCAGACTCACTGCTGCCTTGCAGTTAGATCTCAGACTGCTGTACTAGCAATGAGGGAGGCTCCATGAGCATGGGACCCTCCAGGCCAGATGTGGGATATAATATCCTAGTGTGCCATTTGCTAAGACCCTTGGTAAAGCGCAGTTTTAGGATGGGAGTTACTAGATTTTCCAGGTGTTGTGTGTCTCAATTTCCCTTGGCTAGGAGAAGGGATTCCCTTCCCCCTTGTGCTTCCCAGGTGAGGCGATGCCTCGCCCTGCTTCAGCTCTCGCTGGTCAGGCTGCACCTGCTGACCAGCACCAATTGTCCGGCACTCCCCAGTGAGATGAACCTGGTACCTCTGTTGAAAATGCAGAAATCACCCGTCTTCTGTGTTGCTCATGCTGGGAACTGAAGGCTGGTGCTGTTCCTATTCAGCCATCTTGCCTGCCACCCCCCGAAAGCTATTTATTCTTCCCATACTCTGCAAAAGGTGAAAAGGTTTGTGTCAGTCCTCTCTATACCAAGGGATCTGTTACTATTCATAATTCAGTTTTCTTCATTTTCTTGTGACCTCAGGACTCTCTGACGGCTATAATAAAAGCTATATTTTGTAGATTATCTGGCTTTTTCTCATTGTTAGGCTAGGCGTAACAGTCTTTTGAGTTCTTCATATCCCAAGTGGAAAAATAACTTACTTTGTAGGACCTTGATTGAGATTAAAATCTACAGATACATTTTGGAAGAATTTCATCTATACAATATAAGCCTTTCAATCAACATACGATCTATTTAAAAATTTTTTTGAGTGGTTAACTTGTGAATAATTGTTGTTAGCATAATTGTACTAATATATCATTGCATTAATTATTATATTAGCATTATAAATAGTACTAATGTTTTAAGTATGCACATTGACTAATGTTTGGGAAAATTACCCTTACTGACATTCTACATCTGCTCTGGAATGATGAGGTGGCAGAGGTACGGAGCAAATTTGAATGCAAGACAATAATACAGTAATAACCCCTTTCTTCTCATTTCACAGGGCGTCATATCACCTGCTCAAAGACAAATGGCTACTAGTGAGTGACAGATTATAATCCTGGTCTTATCAGCCCTCCAGTTCAGGAATCTTTCTGCTACACATTACACATGGTAATGTACATTGTAAAGATCTCTTGGATTTTTTTCTTTTTTAAAACAAAAAATAATAATTGCACAAATTTTTCAGAACATCAGTAAGTTCATGACTTTTCAAACTTCTAGTATCTATTCTTATAGCCCAAACTTTCAACCTTGGATTTTTGTGCTCAATCATCTGATAAAAAAGTAGCCTTTACTTCTATAGAGTCTTCTCATATCCATCTTTATTAGTGCTTTCATGTGAGCCTGTCATTTTATGTCACTTTGCCTCTCATATATATTTGAATTCTAGGTAGTCTTTGGGATCTTAACACTTGAAAATTTGTTATTTTTTGTATCAAAATTGGCAAAATGTCTTTAAAATTAAATAATTTGGCAAACAGTCCTTGCCATTCTCTACTTGATTTTTTTTCATTGATATATATTTGATGTGCTTTTTTGGGGATACATGTGCTAGTTGGACATATTCATATAATCAAGTTAGGGTAACTGGGATGTTTACTGCCTTATTTGTCTTTTCTTTACACTAGGAACATTCAAATTATTCTCATCTAGCTATTTGGAAATGTACAATTGATTAATGTTAATTCAGTCATTCTGTTGATCTATTGAACACTAGGTCTTATTTCTTCTATTTAAGCATATATTTGTATCCATTAACCAGCCTCTCTTCATCCCTCCCTTCCCTCTACGTGATTTGAAGTTACTGAAATTAGAAAACTAAGCCTGGATTTCAAGTTAACTAGTTGATCATCTTACAACTCAAGTCAATGTAACCAATGTCATGCAGGAACCTCAATAGCATGAGCTGGGAAACAGGACCCAGACATTAGGAAAAGGAAATATCAAAACTAATAATGGGGGAAATTACCCTACAGAAGGACAGATTCCCTGGGGAAAGGTGGTAATAGCATTGAATGAAATGAAATAAAATAGCTATAGTCTGACATTTACCCAGAGCTGCTGCTTTCTTTAAACATAATAAATGAAAGTTTTAAGTTTTTCCAAACTTCCTTTAGATTTATGGACTTCTGATGGACTTTCCTTGAAAAGAAGAGTTCATCAGAACAGTATACTAAAGAATTTTAGTAATTTGCCAAAATAAACAAACAGAAAAAAACAAAAACAAACAACAGTCAGGAAATAAGACTGCAATCAGGCTGTCAGACTCTTGAGTAGGGTTTAGTGAAATATAAACCCCAGGCCAAATCTGACCTGCCACTTGTTTTTGTAAGCAAAATTATATTGGACACAGCTATGTCTCTTCCATTCTCCATGCGCATCCATAGGGATATTTTAAACTACAAATTTAATCTTATACTTGCTTGCTATTTAAAACCTTCCAAAGGCTTCCTACAGCTCCAAAATCCTTTATATGACATACAAGGCCATTCATAATATGGCCCTGCTTACCTCTATAGACTGCACATTTCTCACTATTTCCCATCTTACACTCTGGTCATACTTTATTCTCTTGCCTGTGGGCTCTTGTACATAATCTTCTCTTTGGCTTTAACAGGATTATCCTTTCTCTTTTTGTAGTTCCAACATAGAAGCCATCATTTCCTTAAGCAGTACCCAGACACTCAAGAGTTCCATATGCTCCCATAAAACCCAGAAGATCTATTACGAACAGTGATCATGCTACTGTTTCTTTTGTTTGCGGTATACATCAGTGGTTGCTAAACTACAGCATATAGGCCATATCCAAATGCTATCTGTGTACAGTCCAGAAGCTAAGAATAGTTTTCACATTTTTATATAGTTGAAAAAACTCAAAATAAAAATTTCATGACATACAAAAAATTATATGATATTCAAATTCCATTGTCCACAAATACAATTTTACTGGAGCCCCATCACACTCATTTGTTTATGTATTGTCACACACTGTGAAGGTATTGTAGATACAATCATGAAAGAGAAAGCACTATCCCAGTTTTCACAGAGTTCAGTATCCACAATATCTTCCCCAATGTGTAGCTCAAAGGATGCACTCAGTAAGTATCTGTGGCATGAATAACAAGTGTAAATAAGGAAGTAAAACTATTTTGCCCAGGAATCAGTTGTAATTCAGCATAAAATCCAGCCAGATTTACCATTTCCTAGCCAAGTTATCATTGCTACTAGATCAGGTCTCCTTTTCTATGACTGTAGAACAATATTATTCTTAGATTCTTCATAAAGTTTAAATTTCCTCCAATTTCTTCACAGTCTGGAATGTCGCCTAGATTACAGGTTTGAAGATGCTGAAGTGTTCATGACAAAACTTCCCCTGTTATGCCCACAAAGAGTAAATAATGATAGAGGAGCACTTCTGCACGAAGCTCTGCTTTAAAACAGCATTTTGATAAGTTCAAGCACACCTCAAAAGCAAAGCTTATTTAAAAAAAAAAAAAAGCATATAAAAGCAAGCACCGTGATTAACTATATCCAGATGGGAGAAAAATGTGTTGACATTTCAGCAAGAACAGCCTTCAATTCAAGCCAAAAAAATCCTCATTTAAACTTTCTAGTCAGCCAAAATTTCCAGCTGCATGGATTCTCTTATGAACAAACAGGCCAACACACAGAATAAGGTCACTGAAGAATGTGCCAGTAATCACAAACTGTAATTAAGTGGTAATGACCCCAACCTGAAGCTTTCTTCAGGATTAATGAATACCTGAAAAGCCAGTGGCCCGAGGCGGCCCTCTTTCTATCTAGAATGCCCTGGGATAAAGTGAGTGCTATAAACAAAATGTGTTTCCAGCTTATATCATCCCCTAAAGTTATCTTTTCCACTACTGTCTCAGAGTTGGATTTTTATGGCACTCATTGTGAAGAAGGCCAAGTTTAATCAAAAAAAGATAAAGGAAAAACTGAAATTCAAAAACAGCATAGAGGATTTTTTTGGATGAGGCAGTGGAGGTTAGGATAAATTTTACTTAGAATATTTAGCTTTAATTTCTAGCTTTGCTCTCCCCCTCAGAAACACAAGGATAAGAATATTTATTATATGCCAGATGATGCACATAAATTTACCACTATAGTAAAAGTAAAATTAAATTACAATTATTATTGTGAAATGTGATATACAAAATGTAATCACTCAAGTTCAGAGCTCTAAAACAGAGTCAAGAAGCCATTCTAATGACTGTCTGCAAGGCCTGCAACCATGCAAAAAACAAAACAAAACAAAACAAAAAAATACCCAGAAACTTATTATAGAAGCTTGCCTGGAACTTTTAAACTGGGCCAAACCACCAGACCACAACATCCTGGAAACAGCTGAATTTCTCTAGCACTGCAGCTCCTCAATGGCAACAACCAATGAATATGGACCCATGTGCTATCACAGCTACCTCCACGAATGAGGATTCTTTCAAAACAACTTGTGTAATTTCCCTGAGCTTTCTTTTTTTTTTAAATACAACAAAAACAAAAACAAAAACACCCTACACTCTTCTCTCTCTTCAGAACACAATTTGGCTTCTAGCTAAATCTATGTCTCCCAAATTGCAATTCGTAAGATCCCAATAAACACCTTGTCTTACTGCTTCGCAGTCTGACTTTTCACCTCTTCTTAGCTGACATTATCAATAACTTTTAAAATCATCATTGCTATGACTTTTAATGCCTCAGCTTAACTGATTAGAAAAAGAAAACAAGATTGTTCTGTAAGTTAGGTGACCATCAAAATATGAGCCCGTATTTATTTGCTGCTTACTCTACAGCAAGCACTTAATAGATACTCTGTCTTTTCCCTTTGAGGTTGAGCATCATTTCCTTTCTACAGTGAGGAATCTACAAATCAGGATGGTTGAGTAGCTTGCTCTAGGTCATCCTAATTAATGTAGGGGTTGGAATTCAAGCCTAGGTTCCAATTACTTCAAGGCCCAAACATGAAATAACTATGCATTATGACCTTACTTTACTGATAGGAATGTTCTCTGTTAATCATTTAGAAGTGATGAAATTGATTTTTTTTTTTTTTTTTTTTTGAGATGGAATCTGGCTCTGTCGCCCAGGCTGGAGTGCAGTGGCACGATATCAGCTCACTGTAAGCTCCGCCTCCCAGGTTCATGCCATTCTCCTACCTCAGCCTCCGGAGTAGCTGGGACTACAGGCGCCTGCCACCTCGCCCGGCTAATTTTTTGTATTTTTAGTAGAGATGGGATTTCACCGTGTTTGCCAGGATGGTCTCAATCTCCTGACCTTGTGACCCACCAGCCTCAGCCTCCCAAAGTGCTGGTATTACAGGCGTGAGCCACTGCGCCCAGCCTGAAATAGATTTTTGAGGGTAAGAATATCAATACATAAATGGAGCTGGTGATACAAAATCAAAGTCATTAACTCACTTTAAAGGGGCCCTTTGTGCATATAGGAGTTATAGCTGGGAAAAGCTCAGGAGTGATGGAGATTTTAATGTAGGAGTCTGCTCTTAGTACCGTCATCAGGACTTGGTAGTGTTTTCATCTGTTGGTATAAAATGTAGGAGCCCTGAGACAGCTATATGTTCCAAAATATGCTCCACACTCACACTAGCTTCATCTACACCCACCATGTCTGAAATTTCTTTAATAAAGCCTAAGAGGTTTATTTTTTAAATGAGAGGCTTGAAATACGAACATGGCTTTAATAGTCCCGTTAAATTCATCCTGAGCTGAGGGAAAAACTTCTATTGGTACCTTCCTTAAAAGTAATAGTAGGAGGTTAGTTTTACAGACTAAGGAATTAAGTAATGCATTATAAAAATCTTTTATACCAATACCAAGATAAATGAGGGGAGCAGTGGAGAAGAGCCTATTTATTTGTCTGCTGCAGACAAAAATGGAAAAGATGAAAGTAACCAGATACTTAATTCTCTGTTCTCATCTTCTTGGTCCTAAGGAATACGTAAGAAGGTATTCCTTCTTCCTTAGAATAGATAGGACTGTTGACCGAGGGGACATAAAAGATGCTTTTGCTAACTAGCTGTCTGCACTGAGCCTTTATTTTTAGCTATGTGTTTTTCTTCTAGGCAGGGTATATTTGGGTCTCAGATTCCCTTCTGAAGACACAAATGTGAAGTGTCCACTCCACCTCCTCATCACAGCTCCACTCTCTCCCAATGTTGCCCCCACTCTACCTGCGAGAAGCAGACTTATCTGATCTTACTGGTTCTTTTCTTTCAGGGCTGTGAGACCACTGTGAGCCTGACTACTTTCGCTTATTTAGGAAGACAATCTGTAATCACATTCAAGCAAGTGAAACAACCTTCTAGGAAAGTCTCAGATACTAGAGTAAAATTATGTTTGAACCATTGTAAGTTTAAAGCCAAAGTATACTCACTTTCTAAACTAGACATCATATGATCTCTACCACCCTTTTCCTAGGTGAGAAAATCGTAAGAATATTTGGGAGGAAAATTCCTAAATTCCCTACCTTACCTTTCCTCATCTTCAAGGTTAGATCATTACAAACACAACCAGAAAAATCCCCCATTTGTCCAAGAGCTACTAAATTTGGAGAGTAAAGTATAGTGGACGGAGACAAAAGAGTGAAGGAACTGTGGGCATGGGTGACTACCTTTAACCACTTTGTAATAAAAAGGAAATCTTGCAGACTCTTTCAAAGCAGAAAATTATCTCACCTTTCAAACACCAAGTTGGCCGAGTTTGCAGGACAGATGAGTGACTTAACTTCTCAATGAGTTAAGTCTGTTTCCAAACCTGATGCTACTGTGGCAATAATGAGAGAAAGATTCTAAATAAAGGGCTACTGAATTTGATATCTTTGCTAAATTGTAAACTGTGCATAATCATCTAAGGTCTAATCCCATCCTATTCCTAGTCCTAGTTCAGACCCATATCACCCCCAAGGGCCTGAGCTACCCTGGCACAAGAAGAGTGTTGAAGTGGGGATTGAAAAGAGAATATAGAATATAGAGAAAAAGAACCACAATGCTTCTATGCTAGCAATATTTATCCCAGTCCACTAGTTACCCAAAAGCCATTTCCCTTGGCCCACATCTAGTTAGCTATCAATTTTAGAAACTGTAAAAGATCCCAGGTGGAAATCGAGCAACAGGCTTTCCCAGGGGATTCAGTAAGTAGGAACTTTGTCATTTTTGTGTTTGTAGACCATCATTATATCCTACTTAATATACATTTCTAAGCTACTTCTAGTTTGATGATTCCAACCTGAGGTGGAAATGTGAACCATCTGTAAAAATGTTTTTAAAATGCATATACTCTCCTCATCTCAGATCTAAGAAGTAAGAATCCTTCAGAGGAGGGGTATCCATATGTGTATTAAAAATAAACACAAATCTCTAGTGATTCCAAAGTATACACCGAGTTCAGAACCATTATTTCAGTCTCCTTAGTTCTTTCTCAAATGAGAAAATCTAAAATTTCTCTCCATCTCAGCTGCTACTCTTTGAGAAGTATTAGGTTTTATTCATGTTATATTAATAATGACTTCCGATAAAGAATATAAAACTCCACACATCCATAGGAAACAGGGCTACCACCTCCCTTATTCAATTAAAACAGCCTAAGATAGCATTTGGTTCCCTTTTCAGCATTAGCAAAACATTTCTAGGCCCCGAATCTCTTTCACTTGTTTCATTATGTGCCACTTTATGGGGCAAGGTTCTTCCATAGGTGCCCTGCATGATTTCTAAAATGATCTTCAAAGCTTACTGTGAAAACCCAGTTGATTGATGCCACTTCCTATCTGCTTCCCATCTCTTCGATGTCTTCATAGCATCTGGCCCGCCATGAGTTTTCAAGTCTGGCTATATAATTATGACTTATTCTTGTATCTTTTCTAGGCATTAGATTAAAAAAGAGGAAATTACAGCATCATTCTAACCTGCTGAGATCAATTGTGATTAAGATTCCAGTGTATTTGCAGCATATTCCATATCTATGCTATTTGTACATTAATCAGCTTCTCATAATTCTACTTATCCATAGTATTGATTAAAATATTGAGACCATGACATCAAGGCTATTTCAAATCAGCTAAATAATCACCTAGTACTTATGTCACTCCAAAGTGACAGACCAATAAAATAAATTTCAAGGGAAAAAAGACATCAATAACTTGGTTACTACACAAGTTAAAATCACCTCATCCTCTGAGATATATCCTATTGATATGTGATGTTTTCTTCTTTGTAAAAAAAGTCACACTAGAAAGATTTCATAGCTCTTGGAAAAAATAGATTATGAGTTTGACTATCATGAACCAGTTTGTATCAGAGCCCAACTGAAAGTAAAAGTAATTTATTATTGAATTAAAATCATAATTATGCCACAGAACTTAACATCCATCCATTCATCTGTTCAACTAGTGGATATAAATATAATACTAACTGTGCACAGCACATGCACTATGCTAGGCATGGGAATACTAGACTAATGACAAAAAAAAAAAAATTCTGTTCCCTTCAGAGAGCTAATAGTCCAACAGAGAAAGATAAACATGCAAGGAGAAATAACCAAAAAAATCCTAACCTAGACAGATGAGAAGTCCTTCTACTACATCACATTCCATTATTATGGTATCATATAATAAAAAGTATCTAGTGAACTTTTTTAATTTCAAAATGCTTGTGGATACACACATTTGAGAGGGATATAGAGAAACTAAAATTGTTTTAAGGGAGCACATCCTGAATGAAGTGGCTTGAAATCATGCTATATAAAGATATTAGCAATCACTGGAACTCTTAAGGTTAGAATGTGGCAAAGGAAGATACTCCAGTTGGTAGGGTGTAAGGGAGTTGAGCAGAGAACAATGGGTAGATGCAAGAAGAAAGCAGATTTCATCTCCAAAGAAGAAATTTCTTTATATCAAGAGTGTATTAAGGTTAAAAGGGGGGGTGTGCCCAAGATGGCCAAATAGGAACAGCTCCAGCCTCCAGCTCCCAGCATGAGTGACATAGAAGATGTGGGATTTCTGCATTTTCAACTGAGGTACTGGGTTCATCTCACTGGGGTGTGTTGGACAGTTGGCGCAGATCCGCGGGTGCAGCCCGACCAGCGAGAGCTGAGGCAGGGCGAGGCATCGCCTCACCTGGGAAGCACAAGGGGGAAGGGAATTCCTTTTCCTAGCCAAAGGAAATTGAGACACACCACACCTGGAAAATCAGCTAACTCCCACCCTAATACAGTGCTTTACCAAGGGTCTTAGCAAATGGCACACCAGGAGATTATATCAAACACCTGGCCTAGAGGGTCCCACGCCCATGGAGCCTCCCTCATTGCCAGCACAGCAGTCTGAGATGTAAATGCAAAGAGGCAGCAAGGCTGGGGAGGGGTGCTCGCCATTGCTGAGGCTTAAGTGGGTAAACAAAACCTCCAGGAAGCTCAGATTGGGTGGAGCCCACTACAGTTCAAGGAGGTCGGCATGCCTCTGTAGACTCCTCCTCTGGGAACAGGGGATAGCTAAAAAAAAAGCAGCAGAAACCTCGGCAGAGGTAAATGCCCCAGTCTGACAGCTTTGAAGAGAGCAGTGGATCTCCCAGCACAGAGGTTGAGATCTGAGAATGGACAGACTGCCTGCTCAAGTGGGTCGCTGACCCCTGAGTAGACTAACTGGGAGACTTCCCCCACTAGGTGCAGACCGACACCTCACACCTCACACGGTGGGGTACACCCCTGAGATGAAACTTCCAGAGCAAGAATCAGACAGCAGCACTTGCTGTTCAGCAATATTCTCTCTTCTGTAGCATCTGCCACTGATACCCAGGCATACAGGGTCTGGAATGGACCTCAAGCAATCTCCAACAGACCTACAGCTGAGGGTCCTGACTGTTAGAAGGAAAACTAACAGACAGAAAGGGCACCCACACCAAAACCTCATCAGTACGTCACCAGCATCAAAGACCAAAGGCAGATAAAACCACAAAAATGGGGAAAAAGCAGGATAGAAAAGCTGGAAATACAAAAAATCAGAGCACATCTCCCCTTCCAAAGGAACGCAACTCATCGCCAGCAATGGATCAAAGCTGGACAGAGAATGACTTTGACAAGTTGAGAGGAGAAGGCTTCAGTCGATAAACTCTCAGAGCTAAAGGAGGAACTATGTACCCAGTGCAAAAAAATAAAATCTTGAAAAACAAATGGAAGAATGGATAACTAGAATAATCAATGCAGAAAAGGCCAAACGCAATTGGATAGAGTATAACTGACATGAGAAATACATGACAAATGCACAAGTTTCCAGTAACCAACTCAACAACTGAAGAAAGAGTATCAATGATTCAAGATCAAATGAAACAAATGAGGTGAGAAGAGAAGTCTAGGAGAAAAAAAAAGAGAAAGAAATGAACAAAGTCTCCAAGAAATATGGGATTATGTGAAAAGACCAAATATACCGCCTGATTGGTGTGCCTGAAAGTGAGGGGAAAAATGTGTCCAAGTTGGAAAAACACTCTTCTCAGGATATCATCCGAGAACTTCCCCAACCTATAAGGCAGGCTTAACATTCAAATCCAGGAAATACAGACAACACCACACAAAGATACTCCTCGAGAAGAGCAACCCAAGACACATAATTGGCTCGGGGATTCACCAAAGTTGAAATGAAGGAAAAAATGTTAAGGGCAAGTTTTGAGAGAAAGGTCGGGTTACACATAAAAGGAAACCCATCAGACTAACAGCAGATCTCTCGGTGGAAACTCTACAAGCCAGAAGAGAGTAGGGGCCAATATTCAACATTCTTAAAGAAAAGAATTTTCAACCCAGAATTTCATATCCAGCCAAACTAAGTTTCATAAGTGAAGGAGAAATAAAATCCTTTACAGACAAGAAAAATGCTTAGAGATTTTGTCATCACCAGGCCTGCCCTACATGTGATACTGAAGAAAGAACTAAACATGGAAAGGAACAACCAGTACCAACCATTGCAAAAACATGTCAAAATGTAAAGTCCATTGATGCTAGGAAGAAATTGCATCAACTAGCGAGCAAAATAACCAGCTAATATCATAATGACAGGATCAAGCTCACACATAATAATTTTAACCTTAAATGTAAATGGACTAAATGGTCCAATTAAAAGACACAGACTGGCAAACTGGATAAAGAGTCAAGACCCATCTGTTTGCTGTATTCAGGAGACTCATCTCACATGCAGAGACACACATAGGCTCAAAATAAAGGGATGGAGGAAGATCTACCAAGCAAATGGAAAACAAAAAAAAGCAGGGGTTACAATCCTAGTCTCTGATAAAACAGACTTTAAACCATCAAAGATCAAAAGAGACAAAGAAGGCCATTACACAATGGTAAAGGGATCAATTCAACAGGAAGAGCTAATTATCTTAAATATATATGCGCCCAATACAGGAGCACCCGGATTCATAAAGCAAGTCCTTAGAGACTTACAAAGAGACTTAGACTCCCATACAATAATAATGGGAGACTTCAACACCCCACTGTCAATATTAGACAGATCAATGAGACAGAAAGTTAACAAGTTTACCTAGGAATTGAACTCAACTCTGCACCAAGCAGACCTAATAGACATCTACAGAACTCTCCACCCCAAATCAACAGAATATACATTCTTCTCAGCACCACATCGCACTTATTCCAAAATTGACCACATAGTTGGAAGTAAAGCACTCTTCAGCAAATGTAAAAGAACACAAATTATAACAAACTGTCTCTCAGACACAGTGCAATCAAACTACAACTCAGGACTAAGAAAATTAATCAAAACCGCTCAACTACATGGAAACTGAAAAACCTGCTTCTGAATGACTACTGGGTATATAACAAAATGAAGGCAGAAACAAAGATGTTCTTTGAAACCAATGAGAACAAAGATACAACATACCAGAATCTCTGGGACACATTTAAAGCAGTGTGTAGAGGGAAATTGATAGCACTAAATGCCCACAGGAGAAAGCAGGAAAGATCTAAAATTGACACCCTAACATCACAATTAAAAGAACGAGAGAAGCAAGAGCAAACATATTCAAAATCTAGCAGAAGGCAAGAAATAACTAAGATCAGAACAGAACTGAAGGAGATAGAGACACAAAAAACCCTCCAAAAAATCAATGAATCCAGGAGCTGGTTTTTTGAAAAGATCAACAAAATTGATAGACTGCTAGCAAGACTAATAAAGAAGAAAAAAGAGAAGACTCAAATAGACACAATAAAAAATGATGAAGGGGATATCACCACCGACCCCACAGAAATACAAACTACCATCAGAGAATACTATAAACACCTCTATGCAAATAAACTAGAAAACCTAGAAGAAATGGATAATTTTCTGGACACTTACACCCTCCCAAGACTAAACCAGGAAGAAGTTGAATCTCTGAATAGTCCAATAGCAGGCTCTGAAATTGAAGCAATAATTAATAGCCTACCAATGAAAACAAGTCCAGGACCAGACGGATTCACAGCTGAATTCTACCGGAGGTACAAGGAGGATTTGGTACCATTCCTTCTGAAACTATTCCAATTAATAGAAAAAGAAGGAATCCTCCCTAACTCATTTTATGAGGCCAACATCATCCTGATACCAAAGCCTGACAGAGATAAAACAAAAAAAGAGAATTTTAGACCAATATCCCTGATGAACATCGATGCAAAAATCCTCAATAAAATACTGGCAAACTGAATCCAGCAGCACATCAAAAAGCTTATCCACCATGATCAAGTGGGCTTCATCCCTGGGATGCAAGGATGGTTCAACATATTCAAATCAATAAATGTAATCCAGCATATAAACAGAACTAAAGACAAAAACCACATGATTATCTCAGTAGATGCAGAAAAGGCCTTTGACAAAATTCAACAGCACTTCATGCTAAAAACTCTCAATAAATTCGGTATTGATGGAACGTATCTCAAAATAATAAGAGCTATTTATGACAAACCCACAGCCAATATCATACTGAATGGGCAAAAGCTGGAAGCATTCCCTTTGAAAACTGGCACAAGACAGGGATGCCCTCTTTCACCACTCCTATTCAACATAGTGTTGGAAGCTCTGGCTAGGGCAATCAGGCAAGAGAAAGAAATCAAGGGTATTCAGTTAGGAAAAGAAGAAGTCAAATTTTCCCTGTTTGCAGATGACATGATTGTATATTTAGAAAACCCCATTGTCTCAGCCCCAAATCTCCTTAAGCTGATAAGCAACTTCAGCAAAGTCTCAGGATACAAAATCAATGTGCAAAAATCACAAGCATTCTTTTACACCAGTAACAGGCAAACAGAGAGCCAAATCATGAATGAGCTCCCATTCACAATAGCTTCAAAGAGAATAAAATACCTAGGAATCCAACTTACAAGGGATGTAAAGGACCTCTTCAAGGAGAACTACAAACCACTGCTCAGTGAAATAAAAGAGGACACAAACAAATGGAAGAACATACCATGCTCATGGATAGGAAGAATCAATATTGTGAAAATGGCCATACTGCCCAAGGTAATTTATAGATTCAATGCCATCCCCATCAAGCTACCAATGAGTTTCTTCACAGAATTGGAAAAACCTGCTTTAAAGTTCATATGGAACCAAAAAAGACCCTGCATTGCCAAGACAATCCTAAGCCAAAAGAACAAAGCTGGAGGCATCATGCTACCTGACTTTAAACTACACTACAAGGCTACAGTAACCAAAACAGCATGGTACTGGCACCAAAACAGACATATATACCAATGGAGGAGAACAGAGCCCTCAGAAATGATACCACACATCTACAGCCATCTTGTCTTGGACAAACCTGAGAAAAACAAGAAATAGAGAAAGGATTCCCTATGTAATAAATGGTGCTGGGAAAATTGGCCAGCCATAAGTAGAAAGCTGAAACTGGATCCTTTCCTTACTCCTTATACGAAAATTAATTCAAGATGCATTAGAGACTTAAATGTTAGACCTAATACCATAAAAACCCTAGAAGAAAACCTAGGTAATACCATTCAGGACATAGGCCTGGGCAAGGACTTCATGTCTAAAACACCAAAAGCAATGGCAACAAAAGCCAAAATTGACAAATGGGATCTAATTAAACTAAAGAGCTTCTGCACAGCAAAAGAAACTACCAACCTACAGAATGGGAGAAAATTTTTGCAATCTACTCATCTGACAAAGGGCTAATATCCAGAACCTTTAAAGAACTCAATCAAATTTACAAGAAAAAAACAAACAACCCATCAAAAAGTGGGTACAGGATATGAACAGACACTTCTCAAAAGAAGACATTCATACAGCCAGACACATGAAAAAATTCTCATCATCACTTGCCGTCAGAGAAATGCAAATCAAAACCACAATGAGATACCATCTCACACCAGTTAGAATGGCAATCATTAAAAAATCAGGAAAGAACAAGTGCTGGAGAGGATGTGGAGAAATACGAACACTTTTACACTGTTGGTGGGACTGTAAACTAGTTCAACCATTGTGGAAAACAGTGTGACAATTTCTGAAGGATCTAGAACTAGAAATACCATTTGACCCAGTCATCCCATTACTGGGTATATACCCAAAGGATTATAAGTAATGCTGCTATAAAGACACATGCACACATATGTTTATTGTGGCACTATTCACAATAGCAAAGACTTGGAATCAACCCAAATGTTCATCAGTGACAGACTGGATTAAGAAAATGTGGCACATATACGCCATGGAATACTATGCAGCCATAAAAAAGGATGAGTTCATGTCCTTTGTAGGGACATGGATGCAGTTGGAAACCATCATTCTTAGCAAACTATAGCAAGAACAGAAAACCAAATACCGCATGTTCTCACTTATAGGTGGGAATTGAACAATGAGATCACTTGGACACAGGAAGGGGAACATCACACATCGGGTCCTATTGTGGGGGGTGGGAGGGATAGCATTAGGAGATATACCTAATGTAAATGACGAGTTAATGGGTGCAGCACACCAACATGGCATGTGTATACATATGTAACAAACCTGCACATTGTGCACATGTACCCTAGAACTTAAAGTATATAAAAAAAATTAAAAAGGATACTCAAGAGATTAAATTTTTATCACTAGATGTGTCTGATCACATATTGTCTCATCTCTGCAACAATATTGAAAAAGGGTTTTAACTAAAGAATGGGCAGTGGGGCTAGAGGGTAAAGATCCTCCCAGACCTGGGATTCTATAAATTGTTCCTTATGTATTAAACTATATTTATATATATATAATATATATATACATGTATTTTTATATATATATAAATAAAATACAAAAACCCAAACTCTCATTTTTAAACATGTTTATTATCTCTTAATTATAATGCCAAATTTCTTTTATTTTCTTTCAATAGACTGTCTAATCTTATATTGTTATTTTACACTATAGGGGCACATTTTAAATTGTGAATTGAGCAACAATGGAAACTCGCTTTTTAACACAAAATTATGTGATTGTTTTCAATATGTTGTTTGAAAAATAGAAAAAGCTCTTGAAACTTGTGTCAGACCTATACAAGTAAGCCCTGGCCTCTTCCTTTGAGAAACTATACAAAACTTCCATTACTCAATAATTTCTGAAACTCCTATTTTGGAATTGCCTTTGAGAGCCTGCAGCAAATTCTTGTGAATAACTTCAGAAGTAGTAAATTACAATTTTCTGAGGTGCACATTTTGAAATAGCCAAAAGTCATTCAAAGCAACTTCTGAAAAGTAAGATTAGGAGATCAGGTTAATAAATCATAACCTAATTTCTTAGCCATAAATTATTTCTTCTTTCTGTAAAGATCCACAAGTAATTCTCTCACTAAGCTGCGTTTTTTCTCTCTGCAAGGACAAATGTCCTTGTCTTTTTATACAATATAAGTCAGATGTTTTGTTATGATGCCCTTTCAGTGGTTGTACAACCCTTTTCCATGGACAGGATGTATCTCAATCACCCAAGGCCTTTAAAAATCATCGAGGATTCACTACATCTCAATGGATCCTGGAGTTCTATATTCTGAAAAAGCTACTTATAATTATTGTGATGGTTGGCCAAGTGAGGGTGCCTCTCTGCTATCATCTTATTCCATTCTTTTGCCCTCATCCCAGCGTCTGCATGACAACAAATAAATACAGGGAAAAAGTACACAGTTTCAAATCCTGCATATGCAGATTTAAATTCCAGATCCCCTGTTAACTAACTGACCCTAGGCAAGTGAAAATCTCTTTGAGATGCTGCTGAAAAGGGATATATTAATAGTTAATCTAAAGGGCTATTTTAAAAGTTAAATTAGATCATGTATGTAAAGCACCTAGCATAGTCATTGGCACTTAAGAGTTCAATTTTTAAAAAGCAATTATTGTCAATTTATCATTGCTACTCAACTCCACATATGACCACATTTCTTTAATAATTTATTAAATTATAGCTGAATTTAAGGGCACCATAGGTATCCATAGAGAGTTTCAAGCTCTTCTCATTTTTCTCATAAACAGTGGCTAACATCTAAGTGAACTTGGTCCAATAAAATGGTCAGATATTGTCAAGAAAAATTAGAATATTTTTGCTCAGACAGGACAAAAACAGAATCATTAAACAATAATTTACTGTACTTTATAAAAAGAAAGGAAATTGAATGATTGAAAGAATCTATTAAAATTTCACCATCTAGTTTTAATCTTATTCTTTCCAAATATGATCTTTTGAGGTGCATATTTTGAAATAGCCAAAAGTCACTCTGAGCAACTTCTGAAAAGCAAGAATAGGTGGAGAGGTTAATAAATCATAACCTATTTTCTTAGCCTTAAATTTTATTTCTCCTTTCTATGAAGTGTTCCAAGTAATTTTTCTCCTGAAGTTATATTTTTGCCCTTGTTCTACAAGTATCCATTTGGTAGGGAAGAGTGCAGTTAATGCTGTGACATAAATTTAAGACTTCCCTTTTTTTAATCCTTGAAGGGATAAAGTTTTCTAAAGGAAGCTTACCCCTTAAGTTTCTGACTTTCTTCAAGTAAGTATTAATAGTGAGTATAAGTGTTCAGAAAGTTCTAATATGGGTTTACCTTCAAAAACTTCAGTGACTCAAAACATTTATTTTTTGCTACCTCTGCCAGCAATCTGAATATAGAATAAACTAGAATGTATACAGTTGGTCACCATTCTTGCCATAGCTCTCTGGTTGGTCACCTGCAACCCTAATTCTTATAGGATTGCTCTTATCGAGGCTGCTAGTTAACACCCAGCCTGGAAAATAGTAAATGTTCAAGAAATAGCTATTTAATCTATGAATGAATGCATGAATGGGTGTTATGGGAAGAAAAGGAAACAGGTATTATCACAAGTTATAAAAGGAAAAAAAAAGCTTTTGGAGAGAGATTAAATTGGAGTTGAATCTCACATGATAATGGAAGCTTGGTGGTGGTAGATGTGGAATGCTGTGGAAAAATAACCAGGCAGAGAAAACTATGAGTTAAGACACAAAGAGGAGACAGAGTGTCTTTAATGTGAGGACCTGCAAGCAGATTTTCAAAGCACTAGTTGGAGATAAGCCTAAAGAAGCAGGCAGAATCTAGGTCATAAAGGACTTTGGTGTTACATGAAGAAGTTTAAACTTAATTCTGTAGGTGATGGATAGTTACGTGATATAAGAGAAAGATTTTAAGAAGTGAGATAACTTGATCAAATGGATCAAATATGTATTTGGTTTGTTTATGGATTACCATAGTGGGTGTGTGTAGGAAGTATATGAGGAGGGCAAGGTGTGACACTTGAGTCCAGAAGACCAAACTATTGGGTGTTCAATACCTATCTCTTGACACAATAATGGTGGAAATGAAGATAATAGTGATAATAATAATGACAATGGCAACTATGATGATGACGATGGAGATTGTATGCCTAACATGTTATCAAAGCCTTACTTTGCATCAAGTCCTGTGCTAAGCACTATGTTTACTGCCTCATTTAATTATCACAGCACACCTATGAGGAAGGCACTTATTTCATTTTATAGATAAGAAAACTGGGACTTAAACAGGTTTTAAAAAATGCAACTCAGTACTCCTATAGTATTTTTCCTCAAAACACTTAACCTCAGTTGAAGAAGAGAAAACATCATATAAACCCCATTGAGGGTAGTGGTTCTGTGAACTAACCACCTTGCCAGTACTCTTCAAAAGTGTCAAGTTCATAAATCATAAGAAAAGATGGAGGAACTATTTGCTTTGCTGTGACAATTATACTATGGTTACATAAGATGTTACCATTAGGAAGAGCCGAATGACAGATATATTAAAACTCGAGGCTGGGCACGGTGGCTCATGCTTGTAATCTTAACTCTTTGAAACGCTGAGGTGAGAGGATCACTTGAGCCCAGGAGGCCGAGGCTGCAGCGATCTGTGGTCATGCCACCCTACGACCACAGTGTGAGACCCTGACACTGTACAAGGCAGTGTGAGACCCTGCCTCAAAAAACAAAACAAAACATAACAAAAACAGAACAAAACTTCACACTATCTTTGTAAATATTCTGTAAGCATACAAATATTTCAAAATAAAAAAGTTTTTTGCACGTCTATGTGCTCATGAAACATGGCAGGCAAAACACAAGTAGAGCAATGTATTCTGTAGTGCTAGAAAATACATAGTAAATGAAAAAATACAGGAGCCAGTGTGAAAGAACTCCCAATGGTCTGAAACTATTTGAGCAACCAAATAAATAAAAATAATGTCAGATTATAAGTAAAATAATAAAAGAGAAACCTGTTAGTCTATGTTTATAAAAGTAAACGTCCCAATAAATAACTAAATGAGTTTCAAGGAACAAATATTTTTTTACAGAAGAATCCCCAAGAATAAATGTAGAAGGAATGGGAAAAAGAAAAAGTACCTTAGAACATCACATGATAATTGGTACAGGCAAATCCACTGGCAAATGCTAAAATAAGTGGTTAAAACTTTAAAGAGAAAGAGGATATTTTCATGTCTGAAACGTGTATTTATGAAATTTTAAAAAATTAATATGGTGGTTTTAACATATATCCACCAATTCCTTGATGCTCTCCCTTCAAGAAGTAGAGTGTAATTTTCTTAAATGTTTTCAAAATTGAAAAAAAAGTTTCAGTACCTAACTCAAAAGACATTAATAGGCCGGGCGTGGTGGCTCACGCCTGTAATTCGAACACTTTGGAGGCCAAGGCAGGCGATTACTTTAGGTCAGGAGCTGAAGACCAGCCTGGCCAACATGGTGAAACCCCATTTCTACTAATAAACAAAAATTAGCCTTGCGTAATGGCAGGTACCTGTAGTCCCAGCTACTCGGGAGGCTGAGGCAGGAGAATTGCTTGAACCCAGCAGGCAGAGGTTGCAGTAAGCCAAGATCGCGCCACTGCATTCCAGCCTGGGTGACAAAGCGAGACTCTATCTCCAAAAAAAAAAAAAAAAAAAAAGTAATAAACCAATCACAGAAACCGAAAGAAAAAGGAAAATGGCCACTAAACAAGAAAGGATTAATATTACTGATAATGAGAGAAATTCAAATTCGTATTACTATGTCATTGGTATTTTTAAGATTGGCAGAAATTCAAAAGTTTGAAAAAACACTTTGTTGGTAATGTTGCAGACAGAACTTCTTATAAATGGATGCTAGAACTTAACTCCTCAAATACATACAACATATGTATTAGACCTCATTTGTAGGTGCAAAATTAATTTATAAGGGATATATTGAATAGACAGTGGTGCAATAATAGGTCAATGCTATAGAGTCATGAAAAAGAATAAGGAAAATTTCTATGTATTAAGATAAAATGATTTATAGGAAATATGTAGAAAAAATCAAGACATTGATCTTTTCTTACACAAAATTTAGTGACTCTGGATTTTATATAATATGTGAAATTTGGCATGAAAATGAAATATGAATTAATCTACCTACATACATATTTGCCTAGTGTTTCTAAAATAAACAAAGGAAAGATAAACCAGAAAGTAATGAAATTTGTTACCTATGTATGGATGTAGAAATGGGGTGGAGCAGATAGGAATGAAAACCATATGACTTTGAGTATAATTTTTACTTACTTTTGATTTTAATCAAGACTATATATTCTAATGTAAAACTAAAGGAGAAAAGAACAATAACAATTAATAATACAGATACAGATAAGTCAATACATCAAATTTATAATATAGCTACACAGAGAGAAGTATTATTTCAAATAAGTTTTGAGTACAGTGTTCTAAATTTCTATCCTTTATAGAATACTTTCTACAGACAAAAAAATTTAACAAAAAAATTTCAACTACAGAGAAAACTTCAAAATCTATACTTAAATTTATAATAGTAATATACTGGTATTATAATTTGAAACCACTTGTGAATATTGTAGAATAAGTAATTTAAAATAAATATATTGTTACTATAAAATGATTTTTCCATGTTAAAAATAGGTACAAATATAAAATTAAAAAGTAATAAAAATCTCCATATATTAACTTTAACCCCTAACTATCAACAGAAATTTATAATTTTTAGCAATTTATTTCCTGGCTCTGTCTACTGAAGTGGCCTAGAAGCAATACTATCCTCGTAGGAGTGAAAATACCTAGCACTCAGAACTTCATTTCAAACTGCCACTCCTCTCTAAAAGGAAGAGTGTCTAAAAATAATGACTGACTCCAAATCTTGAACAGGTAAGATACAAGGTGAACCCGAGACATTTTAGTGAGCCACAAAGGAAAAAAAAAAAAAAAAGGCTTAAATGAGAAGTCATTATTATCCCAAATCTGTAGTTACATTAAGGTTCACTCTTAGCGTTGTACATTCTATGGGTTTGGGCACATTAATAATGAAATGTATTCACAATCAAGCTGTCACGCAGAGTAGTTTCACCGCCTTAAATTCCTCTGGGATCTGCCTATTCATCCCACCCTCCCCATTGACCCCTGGCAACCACTGATCTTTTGGCTGCCTGCATAGTTTTGCCTTTTCCAGAATGTCATATAGTTGGAATCAAACAGTATGTGGTCTTTGTCGATTGGATTTTTAAACTTGGTAATATGCATTTAAGGTTCCTCCACATGTTTTCACGGCTTGACAGCTGAAGTCCTTTTAATGCTGAATAATATTCTATTGTTTGGATGTACCACAGTTTATCCATTTGCCTAGTAAAGGGCATCTTGGTTGCTTTCAAGTTTTGGCAATTATAAATGAAGCTGCTGTAATCAACCATGTGCAGGTTTTTGTGTAGACATAAGATTCAACTCCTTGGGGTGAATATCAAGAAGCACAATTTGTGAGTTGCATGGTAAGAATATGTTTAGTTTTGTGAGAAACTACCCAACTGTTTTCCCACATGGCTGTGCTATTTTGCATTACCATCAGCAGTAAGTGAGAGTTCCTGTTGCTCCACATTCCCACCAATATTTGCTGTTGTCAGCGTTCTGGATTTTGGCCATTCTAATAGGTTTGTAGTGGTAGCTCACTGATGTTTTAATTTGTGTTTCTCTGATGATATATGATGTGGAGCATCTTTTCATATGCTTGTCATAAGTATATCTTCTTTGGTGAGGTGTCCGTTAAGGTCTTTGGTCTCTTTTGTTAATCGTATTATTTTTATTGTTGATTTAAATAATTCTTTGTACAATTTGAGTAACAATTCTATAACAGATATTTCTTTTACAAATATTTTTCCCACTAGGTGGCTTCTCTTTCCACTCTCTTGTCAGTGTCTTTCATAGAGCAGAAATATTTAATTTTAATAAAGTCCAGATTATCAATTCTTTCTTTCATGGATTGCGTCTTTGGTCTTGTCTCTAAAGAGTCCTTGCCAAACCTTAGGTCACTAGATTGTTTTTTATGTTATCTTCTAGAAGTTTTGGGATTAAATGTTATACATTTAGGTATGTGATTGATTTTGAGTTAATTTTTTTAGAAGATGTAAGGTTTGTACTAGATCCTTTTTTTTTTTTTTTGCATGTGGACATGCAGTTGTTCCAGCACTATGTGTTGAAAAGACTATCATTTCTTCATTGTATTGCCTTTGCTCCTTTGTCAAAGATCAGTTGAGTATATTTATGTGAATTTATTTCTGGGCATTCTATTCTGAAAATATTAATTTTTCATCTTATTGCGCATGGATAGAGACATCAAAAATACCAATCATTTCAAAGCAGCGAAACTACTCATGTTTTCCTGACTGGTTAATCTCCCCTCAGAACCAGCTATACATTGCTAGCATGATTTTTTTTTTCAGGACTTTTAGCCAGAAATTGCTATAAAAATGGGCTTTTTAAAAAACAACTCTGTTCTATTACTTGAGTTGAAAACCATTTTAAACAGTTACTAAAATAACAGCAGATTAAATTTCTATGCCGTGGTATAACTCTATGTATCAGAGATGTCAAGAAGCGACATTATCTTTGCATATTATATGCTATATTGATATGCAAGTGTATGACACGCCTTGTTTACGCAGAGGGAAATTTAGTTTCAGTACATTTCTGGACTAAACATTTCTGGGTTAAAGTACAATTTCGGTATCTGAAAGGGGGATCTGCGAGCTATCCATGCTAACATGGGGAAAGTGTCAGAGGAGGAGCCTTTCCTTCCCTTCGTTGCCATTAGCACAGGTCTCCAGGGCATATCTTTTCTCCTGGGTTTCTATGTTTGTTTTACTCACTGCCTCTCGTTCCTCTGCTTAGGACGTTTTCATGAATAAGCCAGAAGAGAGTCAGCACAGAAGCCTCCCCACAACCTGGAAAAAGAAATGAGCTTTAACTTTGAATATCACACAGACATAGTGAGGTAAGTCGTTTTTTTAAAAAAATCAGTAGAATGATTTTTAAAGGAGTAGTGTTATCACAGATATTTCTATTGGCATATTGGCCTAACTTTTCCCACTTCTCAATAGGGAAATATGACTTAGCTGTAGTATCAAAACAAGAAATGCCATATGAGCAATTGGTAAAGTATCCAAAAGTGTTTTTGCCATATATACATACATGTAATAAAAAGCATAAGAAAAGCTAAAGGCAATCAAATGTGTTAATTACTGAGACCCTCAAACTGATGTTAGTCCCTTAATCTTTTACTTCCTGTTGCATTAGGTAAAAATGCGTTTGACAATAAAAGTTAAATTTTTATTCCAAGATGTTTCTTGAGCATCCCATTGTTTACTCTCTGTAACAATCAGGGACTGGAACCAATAATAAACCCATGTTATTAAGGAATTGATCACCTATTCTAGTAGAAGTGTCAACACGTGACAAATACATTTCAGAATAGGTTTATTTGAGCAATCTTGCTTTCCCATTCTTTAAAATTATTGCCCTCTGATTTATCTTGAATATTTAGCTAATATTTGAATCCATATTCAAAAGTTAAAGAAACGAATGTATTTTGTTAAAAATCACCATAAAAATTCAGTTAAATAAACCCCCAAACCAAAATTATTTCTCTGAAATCATACAACAATATTAGCTTAAACTGAGGGCCCGACCCTGATTGTATAAAAGGCTTTTATTCAAGTAATCCAAGGCAACAGAGAAGAGCACTTGTTATTAACTTCACCATAAAAAGGCAGCAGGGGAACAAATACAATGATTGTTGTGGAGAAGCAAATGCTAGATGAATATGTATATTTATGAAATGTATATACATACTGAAATGAAAATATATATTTAGAAGTTGTCTCCAATCTGCTAAGTCATATCTAATATACCACTGATTATATTTGTATGCGTTTTCTTATGAAATGGAACAATGCCAAGTGAGTCATAACACTAGACTTCAATATTTGTAATGTTACATTTTGAATCCTTTGTTTAACGCATATTACCAGAATAAAGTGTTTGAAATTACACCTTTTATAACCCATACGCAAAGCAACTTCTCTGACACACAAATTATTCTGACATACAAATTATTTGAGTAATCTTAAAATAATGTGATGCACAATAAAACTAGAATATCATCTATTGAGTTTTTATAAATATTTTCATTTTTTCCTCTATGAGCTTTTTTACAACTTATAAATGTCTTCTGTAAAACATGATGTTATTTTCTCTAATAATTTAAAAGTGCTACATGAACTATTTCATTGTTTTTTCATCTGTTCCTTAAGTCAAATAGAAAGTCTATTAAGAAAATCATTTATAAATTTAAATCCCTAAATTGGTAACCAGTAAAGTATAAACTCATTCTACTTTAATGAGTTCAAGTTTTACTAGTGTTCATGCATAATGATCTTGAGATATAACTGTTTGCAGAGAGGAAATTCATATATTCTCAAATGCCTTAAAAGTATTATGTAGAATGTAACAATAGTGTTCTGCTTAAATTTTAGTGTATGATTTTTTTAACTTGAAGAAACAGGGAATTCCTCAATGTTAAAAATTTAAAATATTATTAGCTTCACTTTTTTTTTTTAAAAAAAAAGGATGGTTATTAAATTGGGCATTTAATCTGGAAAATTCAAATCTAGATATATGGATTGAATGGTCCCTAAGTAGCAAATGGAGTCTATTTTGAATGGTTAATTTATTTTCAGGCATACACATTTCCTCTGCTATAAAATCCCTCAATTTGATCCAGTTGCATCTGTCTTTTTGTTTGTTTTAAGTGACGAAATAAAAATAATCACAGTTCAAGCTTTCCTTACCTACTCAGGGAAGAAGGAAAGAGGGTACGCCGTGGTGCCAGTCTGGTAATCATTGATGAAAAAGTGTCAGGGAAGAGCAGTCATCTATGTTTGTTCAAGGAAAGTTGATCCTGGGAAACAATATTAAATATTTTATAGACCAGAAGTCCTACTTAAGGATCAAAAAAATCAATAAACATTGTACCCAACATGTTGGTTGTAATAACACAGCATATATTGCTGACCATACATCATCACTTTTCTCTTGCCTGCAGTGCTTCTTTCAAACATTTGCACATTTCTCCCTGAGCACTAAATAACAGAATCATTACCAACATAATAATCAGCTTAGGATCAGCAGATATGTAAGTAAAATTATTTAATGACACCTTTCTTTAGAAATTATAATGTACTAAAGTACATTCTTCTCTCTGAAAATTTTATTTTGATCACTAGAGCTTGTAGACACTAACATGTGACTGCAAATATAAGAGTTCTTAAACATGAAAATTTGTATGTACACAAAGGATTGAAAGAAATCTTTTAAAACATGAATTTAGTTTCTATGTCTGGAGGTGGATACTAAAAAGTGTAAAACATGATCCCTGGCACTTAGTAGTTGATGATATGGTCGGAGGAATCCAGGAGACTACATAGGAAACAGATGATGATTAATGGCAAAACCAGAGATAATAACAGTAATTTCCAAAGGACTTTCAGAAGGTGAAAAATGTAGGTTAACAACTCAATAAAGGTCATGGGCATTTGAGAGGAATAGTAGCATTATGTGGACACTCGAATAGGATCTGAAAAAAATTGAGGGGAAGAAGAGGATCAGTTCAAATGTCACCTCTAGAGCTACTAGCTTCTTTAGGTTCCCATCTAATGCTTTCCAAGCAATGGCACTTGTTGCTAAATTGCTTACTCCTTCTCCCCTTCCCTCCCACTCCCAACACACTCTCCTTACATCCTTATGAACTACTAAAGGGCAGAGCAGGATCTTCATTTTTGTATTTCCAGAGTCTTGAAGGTGCTCAATAAATATTTGTTGAGTGCATTCTTGAATGATTACAAAGCAATACAAGCAAAAGCACAGGGCAGAAATAAGCACAGCATGTTCTGATTATACTGAAAGAACTAGCTGTGCAGAAGAAAGAATTTTATATTGCAGGTAATAAAAGATAAGTCAAAATAGCTCAGGAGAAGTCAGATCTTTGAGGACCTTGCTTGTCCAGATGAGCATTATCTTCTCTTTGCTTGATTCATGATTATAATTTCTCTTGGTCAACCCAGTCCCATTATCTCCCAACCTTCTGTGACCAAAAGATAACACTAATGAGATCTGAGATCCTCCTTCGGTATCAATCCTTAGGCTTCATTCTGCCCCCTATCTGTGACATATAGAAAGTGAATTTTCTAAAGATTAATCTGGCCGAGTACAGAATGAATGAGAGAACTAAGAGCTATTGTGAAAGACCTGTCTAGAGGACAATACTGGAGAAAGTTTTAAGGAAACCACCAGAGAGGAATAATTGAAAGAAACGGGTATTGATAAACTGTAATACAGGATATCAAAGAAAGGCGAGCAGTTAAATAGACTCCAAATTTCTGTGAGAGCGTAACTGTGCTTTTGACAGATGTAAATGAAGGAAGAAAACGCTAATGGATCTGCTACAAGGAAAAGATGGCAAGTTTGTGTAAGGCATGTGGAGTTGGGGACGATGCAATGACACATAGTGGAAATATCTTAGAAATATGAGGAGGTACACGTGGAAATAGAAATGACAATCTAAATATAGTGAAAGTTGATGCTGCGAGTATGGGTAAGATTTTAAACATGGAAGAGAGCTCTGGACCAGGAATTTTAAAAGTATCTGAATGATCTAAGTGTCTTTAAGTTGCTCAATCTCTTCTCTGTAGATCGAGGATAATACCTCTTCTCTTTACCTTATGGGGAAGATGTAAAAGTGAAATGGGGGTAAGACTATTTAATAACATAATGCATTTTTTATTATTTTATTTTTATTTAATATTTTGTGGGAAACAGAATAATCATAGCAACAACACTTAATTGGAACAATTGCTAAACTCAAGAATGTCACGTGGTTTGTTAGTAAGTGTAGACAGTAATTCATTTGCTCTGTTGTATATAAATTGTCTAGATTCATTTTTACTTCTCATGTATGCAGTGAAAACGGTGCTCATAACTAAGTAGATGTTTCAGTGAAATATCCTACCCTGGTCACATTTAATATATTTCTTTGATGCACTTAACTTTTGTTCCCAGTGTCATGAAATGTAGTCCACAGAATAGTACTCTCATCTTATACGTTACACATACCCTCATTGTTTACAGCTAGTTAAGTATTTATATCTGGAACTTCTCTTTGATGAGCCCTTTGACATTTTACTCTTCTCATTTTCAGAAGTTCCCTTTCTTCTTCCTTCTCTGACTTCTTTTGTTCTAGAGCTCCATTTCAATCTCCCAGCCTTTGTGAGCTCATCTCTAATGTCTCATTAGCATTTTTCCTACAATTTCTCAGAGATCTTAACACTTAGGCAATTTTTGCATTTCTTCAAAAATTTTAAATATTTGAGTAAGTAGCTAAATATTAACAATACATAAATTTTTACTACACATAAAATTAGTAGAAATACGAACCTTTTTAAGTGATACATTTTAATGTTATGTAGTAGAAATTCTAAGCTGATTTTTAAAAACTTTTTATTAATACATACTAATTATACATTTCATGGGGGTACATGTGATGTTTTGATAAATGCATACAAGGTGTAACGATTAAATCAGGGTTACTAGGATATCCAGCACCTCAAACATTTATCTTCTCTTTGTGTTAGAAATACTTCAAATCTCCTCTTTTAGCTCTTATGAATTATTACATATCATTATTAACTATAGTAACCCAACTGTGCTATTGAACATTAGAACTTATTTCTTCTATCTAACTCTGTTTGTATTCGTTAACCAACTCTTGTTCATCCCCAAGCCCTCGTCTTTCCCAACCTCTGGTGACCATCATTCTATTCTCTGACTCCAAGAGATCAACTTTGTCAGCTCCCATATATGAGTGAGAAAATATCTTGGCTATTATGAATCGTGCTTCAACAAACATAGGGTGAGAGGTACAGGTATCTTTTTGATATATTGATTTCTTCTCATTTTAATAAATACTCAGTAGTAGGATTGTTGAATCATATGGCAGTTCTATTTTTAGTTCTCTTAGAAATTTGTCTTTCTAGTCCTGGCTTATTTTGCTTGACATAGTGACTTTCAGCTCCATCCATGTTGCTGAAAATCAGAGCACTTCATTTTTTTAATGGATGAATAATGTACATATACTACATTTTTTTAATCCACTCATCCATTGATAGATTTAGGTTGATTCTATATCTTGGCTATTATGAATCGTGCTTCAACAAACATAGGGTGAGGGGTACAGGTATCTTTTTGATATATTGATTTCTTCTCATTTTAATAAATACTCAGTAGTAGGATTGTTGAGTCATATGGCAGTTCTATTTTTAGTTCTCTTAGAAATCTCCAAAGTGTTTTCCACAATGGCTATACTAATTTACATTTTCATCAACAATGCATAAGAGTTCCTTTTGTTTTCTACTTTTATTTCAGGTTTGGGGTACATGTGAAGATTTGTTATGTCGGTAAACATGTGCCATGGGGGTTTATTGTACAGATTATTTTATCACCAAGGTATTAAGCCCAGTACCCGATAGTTATCTTTTTTGCTCCTCTCCCTCCTCGCAGCCTCCCCACTCAAGTAGATCCCAGTGTCTGTTGTTTCCTTCTTTATGTTCATAAGTTCTTATTATTTAACTCCTACCTCATGAGTGAGAAAATATGGTATTTGGTTTTCTGTTCCTGCATTAGTTTGCTAAGGATAATAGCCTCCAACTCTATCTATGTTCCTGCAAAAGATATAATCTCATTCTTTTTATGGCTGCATAGTATTCCATAGTGTATATGTACCACATTTTCTTTATCCAATCTATCATTGAAGGGCATTTAAGTTGATTTCATGTGTATGCTATTGTGAATAGTGATGCAATGAACATTCATGTGCATGTGCCTTTATGGTAGCATGATTTATATTCCCTTGGGTACATATCCAGCAATGGGATTGCTGGATCAAGTGGTAGCTCTGCTTTTAGCTCTTTGAGGACTCACCATACTGCTTTCCACAATGGTTGAACTAATTTACACTTCCATCAGTAGTATATAAGTGTTCCCTTTTGGTTGAAGTAATTTGCACTCCCATCAATAGTATTAATATATAACTTTCCCTTTTTTTCACAACCTTGCCAGCATCTGTCAGTTTTTGACTTTTTAGTAATAGACATTCTGACTGGCGTGAGATGGTATCACATCATGGTTTTGATTTATATTTCTCTAATGATCAGTGATTTTTTTTTTCATATGCTTGTTGGCTGCATGCATGTCTTCTTTTAAGAAGTGTCTCTTCATGTCCTTTGCCCAATTTTAATGGGGTTGTTTGTTTTTCTCTTGTAAATTTGTTTAAGTTATTTATAGATGCTGGATCTTGCACCTGTGTCAGATGCATAATTTGCAAATATTTTTTGTCATTCTGTACATTGTTACTCTGTCGATAGTTTCTTTTGCTGTGAAACGGCTCTTAAGTTTAATTAGATCTCACTTGTCAATCTTTTGTTTTGTTGTGATTACTTTTGGCATGTTTGTCATTAAATATTTGCCTGTTCATGTGTCCAGAATGGGATTGCCTAGGTTGTCCTCCAGGCTTTTTATAGTTTTGGCTTTTATGGTCTGAGTCTTTAATCTATCTTGAGTTGATTTTTGCATATGGAGTAAGAAAGAGGTCCAGCTTCAATTTTCTGTATATGGTTAGCTAGTTATCCCAGCATCATTTATTGAATAGGGAGTCTTTTCCTCATTACTTGTTTTTGTCAATGGCTTTTGGGTAAGTAATAAAATTAAGGGGGAAATCAAGAACTTTTTGAAAATAATGAGAACAAAGATACATGTACCATAATCTCTGGGACCCAGTTAAGGCAGTATTAAGAGGGAAATTCATAGTGCTAAATACCCACATCAAAAAGTTAGAAAGATCTCAAGTTAATAACCTAATTTTATGACTGAAAAAATTAAAGAAACAAGAACAAATCAACCCTAAAGCTAACGGAAGTTGAGAAATAACACAAATCAGAGCTGAACGAAGGGAAATCGAGACATGCAAAACCATTCAAAAGATCCATGAATCCAGGAGTTGTTTTTTGAAAAAATTAATAAAGTAGGTAGGCCACTGGCTAGACTAATAAATAAGAAAAGACAGAAGACCCAAATAAGCACAGTTGGAAATGATGAAGGGAATGTTACTACTGACCCAAAGAAATAAAAGCAACCATCCCAAACTGCTACACACACCTCTACGCACACAAACTAAAAAATCTAAGAGAGATGGACAAATTCCTGGATATATACACTTTCCAAGACTGAGCCAGGAAGAAATTAATTCCCTGAATAGAACAATAACGAGGTCCTGAAATTGAATCAGTAATAAATAGCCTACCAGTCAAAAAATGCCTGGACCTGATGGATTTACAGCTGAATTCTACCAGATGTACAAAGAAGAGCTGATACTATTCCTACAGAAACTATTCTAAAAAATTTAGGAGAAGACACTCCAACCCAACTCATTCTATGTGGCCAGCATCATCTTGATACCAAAACTGATATAGGCACAACAGAAAAACAAAACTTCAGGCCAATATCCTTGATGAACATTGATGCTAAAATCGTCGCCAAACTACTGGCAAACTAAATCCAGCAGCACATTGAAAAGCTAATCCACCATAATCAAGTAGGCTTCATTCCTGGGATACAAGGTTAGTTCAACATACACAAATCAATAAATGTGATTCATCACATAAACAGAACTAAAGACAAACACTGCATGATTATCTCAATAGACACAGAAACGTCTTTTAATAAAATTCAACACTGCTTTATGTTAAAAATTTTCAATAAACTAATTATTGAAGGAACATACCTCAAAATAACAAGAGCCATCGATGACAAACCCACAACCCCCACAACCAACATCAACTGAATGGGCAAAAGCTGGAAGCATTCCCCTTGAAAACCTGCAAAAGACAAGGATGCCCTCTATCACCACTCCTATTCAACATAGTATTGAAAGTCCTGGCCAGAGCAATCAGGCAAGAGAAAGAAATAAAAGACATCCAAATAGGAAGACAGGAAGTCAAATTATGTCTATTTGCAGATAACCTAAATCTATACCCAGATAACCCCCTAGTCTCATCCTGAAAGCTCCTCCAGTTGATAAATAACTTCAGCAAAGTTTCAGGATACAAAATCAATGTACAAAAATTACTAGCATTCCTATACACCAACAGCAGCAAAACTGAGAGTCAAATCAGAAAGGCAATCCCAGTCACAATCCCCACACAAAAAAATAATACCTAGGAATACAACTAACCAGGGAGGTGAAAAATCTCTACAGTGAGAACTACAAAACACTGCTCAAATAGAGAAGACACAAACAAATGGAAAAATATTCCATGCCCATAAATAGGAAGAATCAATATCATTAAAATGGGTATGCTGCCCAAAACAATTTACAGATTCAATGCTATTCTATGAAACTACTAGCGACATTCCTCCAGAACTAGAAAAAACTATTTTAAAATTCATATGGAACCAAAAAAGAGTCCAAATAGCCAAGCCTATCCTAAGCAAAAAGAAAAAAGCTGGAGGCCTGATGTTACCCAACTTCAAACTATACTACAGGGCTGCAGTAACCAAAACAGCATGGTACTGGTACCAAAACAGGCACTAGGTATACAAAGAAGAGCTGGTACTATTCCTACAGAAACTATTCTAAAAAATTAAGGAGAAGACACTGTATTCTGATATAAGCTCAAAAATAAGGCTGCACATCTACAACCATCTGATAGCCTGTCACCTTTGACAAAGCTGACAAGAACTATTTTTTCTCTGTATCCTCACTGGCATTTGTCATGTTTTTGATAATAGCCATTCTAACTGAGGTAAGGTGATATTTCATTGTAGTTTCTATTTGCATTTCTCTGATAATGTGATATTGAGCATTTTTACATATTCTTGTTAGTCATTTGTGTGTCTTTGGAGAAAAGTCTATTCAGATCCTTTGCTCTCTTTTTGATGAGATTTTTTTTTTTACTGTTGAGTTGTTGGACTTCTGTGTATATTCTGAATATTAGCAGCTTGTTGGATACATAGTTAGCAAATATTATCTTCCATTCTACAGGTTGTCTTTTCACTCTGTTGATTGTTTCCTCTGCTATGCAGAAGTTTTTTACTGTAATATAATCCCATGTGTCCAGTTTTACTTTTGTTGCTTGTGCTTGTGAAGTCTTAGCCATAAAATCTTTGCCTAGACGAATGTCCTGAAGTGTTTTATGATTTCTTCTAGTAGTTTTATATGTTTTGGTCTTACATTTTAGTCTCTAATTCATTTTGAATTGATTTTTGTATATGACGAGAGACAGAGATCTAGTTTTATTCTTCTGCATATGGATATCCACTTTTCCCAGGACCATTTATTAAAAAGAGTGTCCTTTCCACAATGTATGTTCTTGGTACCTTTGTTAAAAATCAGTTGACCGTAAATGTAGAAATTTATTTCTGGATTTTCTATTCTGTTCCATTGGTCAATGTATCTGTTTTATATCAATACCATACTTTTGATTATGATAGCTTTATATTATATTTTGATGCCAGATAATTTGATACTTCCACCTTTATTCTTTTTGCTCAGAATTGCTTTGAGTGTTAGTGGTTTTCTGTGGTTTCACAAAAATTTTAGGATTGTATTTTCTATTTCTGTAAACAGTGGCATTAGTATTTTGATAGGTATTACATTAAATCTCTAGACTGACTTGGGTGGTTTAACCATTTTCATTAAATTAATTCTTCCAATTCATGATCATGGGATATATTTATATTCTTTGTGTGTGGCCTCTTCAATTTCTTTCATCAGTGTTTCATACTTTTCATAGTAGAATTCTTTCACCTCCTTGGTTCAATTTGTTCCTAGAGTTTTTTGTAGCTATTTTAGGTGAAATCACTTTCTTGATTTTTCTTTTTCTTTTCTTTTCTTTTTTTTTTTTTTTTTAGATGGAGTCTTACTCTGTGGCCAGGCTGGAGTGCAGTGGTGCGATCTCAGCTCATTGCAACCTCTACCTCCCAGGTTCAACTTTCTTGATTTTTTTTTTTTCCAGCTAATTTGTTATTGGTGTATAGAACTGCTACTGAATTGTGTATGTTGGTTTTGCATCCTGCAACTTGACCAAATTTGTCAGTTCTAAGAGTTTTTTGCTGGGGTTTTCAGTTTTTTCTACATATAAAATTGTGCTCTCTACAAAGAAGGACAATTTGGCTTCCTCTTTTTTCAATGTGTATGTCTTTCATTTTTCTTCTCTTGCCTGATTGCTCTGGTGAGGGCTTCCAGTATTAAGTTTTAGAGTGATGAAAGTGGGGATCTTTGTCTTGTTCCAATTTTTAGATGAAAGGCTTTCATCTTTTCCCCATTCAGTATGATGTTAGGTGTGGGTTTATCAAAAATGGACTTTATTATATTGAAATGTGTTCCTTCTAGGCATAATTTGTTGAGAATTTTTATCATGAAAGGATGTTGAATTTTATCAAATGCTTTTTCTGTATCTGTTAAAATAATCATATTTTTTGTCCTTCATTTTGTTGATGTGATATATTACCTTTATTAGTTTGTGTGTTTTGAACCATTCTGGCATCCCTGGGATAAACCCCACTTGATAATGTTTGACTCCTATATCAGCGAGTTTCATCTTTGTGTGTTTTCATTACGGCAAATATCATCCTTTCACTTCCAAATATAGTACCTCTGTAAGCATTTCATGCAGGGCCAATCTAGTGATGATGAATTCTCTCAGTCTTTGTTTATATGGAAAATATTTCATTGCATTTTTTAAGGATGGCTTTCCTGGGTAAAAGTATTCTTGGTTGGCAGCATTTTTTTCTCAGCAATTTGAATATATCATCCTATTCTCTCCTGACCTGTAAGTTTTCCATTGAGAAACCAGCTGTTAGTCTGATGGGAATCTCCATATATATGACTGGACTCTTTTCTCTTGTTGTTTTTAGAATTGTCTCTGTCTTTGAATTTTGACAGTTTGCCTATAATGTGCTTTGGAGAAGACCTTTTTGAATTGAATCTATTTGGGAATTTTGAGCTTCCTGTCTCAGACTGTCTATGTCTCTTGCAAGAATTGAGAATTTGGGCCACTAGGTGACATATGTAAGTAGCAGCAGTGGAGAATTCAGGTGAGTTGGTCCTCAAGCCTCCAGGAAGCATGCTCAGGTGCCAGCAGTGGCAGCAGTGGGTCAGGTGGGTAGGTCCTCAGACCGTTAGGTGGTGTGCATGACATTGGAGTGGCAATAGTGAAGGAAGATTAACCTTTGGGTTCCGAGTGGCATACATGGGGGCCAGCAGTGGTAACAGCCAGCTGGGTAAGCCAGTCCCCAGGTCCCTGGGTGGCATGCATGAATGGGTACCAGTGGTATTGGCAGTAAGCTTAGCAGGCTGCTCTTTGGGCTCTCAGAGGTATGTGCAAGGATGAGTGACCAGTTGGGTTAGACCCTTCTTTAGGCCCCTGGATGGCTTGCATGTGTACCAGTAGTGGCAGGCAGAGCTGGTCAATTGGAAGGCCCCCTACACAGTGTGCATGGGCAGTGGCAATAGGTGGGATAGACCACCCTCAGGCCCCAGACAGTGTGCATGGGTGCCCACAATGGCAGGCATGGCAGCTCCTTGGAAGATGTACACAGGCACTGGGAGCAGGGCAGACCTGTCCTCAGGCTCCTGGATAGTGCATGCAGGCACTGGTGGTGGCAGGTGGCAGAGATGAATCTCCAGGTCTCTAGAAGATGCGTCCAGGTGCCAGCAGAGCCAGCAGCATATGGGCCAGGCCTATCTTTAGGCTTCTGGATGGTGCACACAGGCGCTGGCAGCAGCAGGCAGGCTAGGAAGCATAAGACATTTTGCAAATATATATTGTTATTCTTCTCCATATTTATTTCCCTGCCCCACCCATGATCATCTTTCATAATAAAAATAAATCATCATATGATAATTAGAATAATAACATTAACAACTAAGTAATCACATAACACATACTTCTTAATATGCAAATAAATCTAATTTATGTTCTACTCTGTACCACAGAGATAAAGAAGAAATCTAAATATAAGATAAAACATAGAAAAGCAATCTTGTTTCTGCAGTTTAGTAAGTGCTAAGCATTGTGCAATTAGAGTTATAGGCATTATTTAATTTAATCTTCATAGCAACTCTATAAAGTAGAAATTATCCTGTTATGTCAGTGTGATATGTAAGCATTTAGGTAACTTTTCTATGGTTCACATAGGTAATGCCATATCATCCTCTAATCTAGGATGATAGTAACATTATTGTTTCATTTACCACTCACGGGGACAAAAATATGGCCAATTAGACTATAACATGCCATCAATTTCAATTTGTGCCTCAATTTCAGAAATGTTACATGTACAGGAAAAAAATGCATCTTGTTAATTGATGAAGTATTATAATTGATAGCTATGAATCCTTTTTTGCTGTCAATCAATACACAATACCACCTCCCAAAAGAAAACTGATTTATAAATCCCTGTTTCAGGGGTGTCATTGTTTCTCTAATACTTGGTACCACAATCAGTTAGATTTGGAGTATGGTCCAATAAGCTTTAAGCCAAACAAGCAAGCAAGGAGACATATATTGTTTCACCAGCTGTACCCCATTTTATTTCATGGTATTTCCCATTAAGAAGAATCATGGCAGGATCTGAGACTCTCAAGCTGTTCTAAACATGAGACCACTACTGATAGTGCTGAATTTTTTGAAATTTACAGCCAGAACAGTTCTTCTGTGATAAGAAAGAATCAATTGTCCAAGAGAGATTTAGAAATGACTGAAAACTCTCTTACAAAGAAGAGAGACCATAATACCCAAATAAGTTGTCAAACAGATGTCTAGTTGGCTTCATTAAAAGCCTTACAATCAATGAGGATTCAAGATATATTTTGTTGCATTACTAATATGAGGTTTTTTTTTTATCATGATCCCAAAAAATAAACACTGAGAATGCAAACAACACAAAAAATATTTGTTTGGCTTTACAAAGTGCATTGAAAATTATTTATGTTATTTAACTCACATATTGTTACTTTGAAATTATGTCTCCCCTCCAAGTACTAACCATGCCAGATCCTGCTTAGCTTCTGAGATCAGATGAGATTGGGTGTGCTCAGGGTGGTATGGCCATAGACACTTTGAGATTATGTCTATAAAGCAATCAATAAAGGTAATACTGAAGCCACTTGTGAACCATATACCACAAATGAGAAATTACATTGTAAGTAGTCAATACAATATTTCCACAAAGCATCAACTACCTTCAGTCTCTCTAATGCTGTCTCCAACCTCCAGTCCTATGTATCTCTCTAAGACTACACACCCACACACAGTTAGAAGGAGCAGGTGTCACCTCAGAAATCACCACTCAGCCTAGTATATACTTCCGATCCCTTAGACATGTTAGTTAAGGAACCATAAAAAGCCATGAGACAAACCAACGATCAAAGAGAAAGGGAAGGCAAACACACTCATCCCAGTTATTTGCACTAAGTTAAAAAAACTCCAGATAGAATCACAAGTGTTTACCTGATCCATATAAGACTGTGAACTCCAGGAGGGCAGTGCTGGAACCCACTCATCTGTATTCCCAGAGTTTAGCATGGGGTGACACTCAGTAAAAATTGGATGGGGCAAGGCATGATGGCTCACACTTATAATTTCAACATTTTTGAAGACTGAGGTGGGATGATTTTGAGACCATCTTGGGCAATAAAGCAAGACCACATCTCTACAAAAATATTAACTGTGTATCAGGCATTGTGGCACATATCTGTAGTCCCAAAATCCTGATCCTAATAGTTATGTAGGAACCATCCAACCCAGTTTTGCATAACTAAGCAAATATAACTTAAAATAATTTTTGACCAGGAGTTTTATGACAAATGAATTTGTTAAGAATAATCAAAGCCACACTTTTTAAATGAGAAGATAATCACATTTACATATACATGATAAGCTCTAAAAGATAACTTAAGGATATTCAGTGGGTTATGCTATCAAACTCTAGATTCTTTTGCACATATAATAACCCATAACTGGTGAAGCAGGGGAGTAGCTATTATCCTCTGATAGCTCCCAAGCTATTGTTTGCTTCAATTGTCAGCAACTGAGATGCTTATGCTTGACTTCAGAGCCCTCCTTAATAATTATTGGTCTTGTTTGCTTGCTTTTTGTGTTTTAAGTGTTATATTTTATCATATTATTAAAACATTTTATGCTCTTGGTGATGCATTTCATACATAGTTCTTGGGATATAGTTGGTGCTTCCATAAACATTTTTGAATGAAGGAATAAATGAGTAATCATACTTGTGCTGTCAAAAACTTCTTAAATGCTAGCCTCTCTGAAGACGAGAACTACAACTTAGCAAAGCAGTGCAATGTGTACAAAAAAATTTCTATAGGAACCTTTATGATTCACAATGTATTTTTATGAACAGCATTTTATTTCATTCTTGCGATAGCCTTGTGACTGACATGAAAGTAAACACATTACATAGTAGTGAGTGGCAGTATGTATAAGACACAGAGGGGCCGGGCGCGGTGGCTCAAGCCTGTAATCCCAGCACTTTGGGAGGCCGAGACGGGCGGATCACGAGGTCAGGAGATCGAGACCATCCTGGCTAACACGGTGAAACCCCGTCTCTACTAAGAAATACAAAAAACTAGCCGGGCGAGGTGGCGGGCGCCTGTAGTCCCAGCTACTCGGGAGGCTGAGGCCGGAGAATGGCTTGAACCCGGGAGGCGGAGCTTGCAGTGAGCTGAGATCCGGCCACTGCACTCCAGCCTGGGTTACAGAGCGAGACTCCGTCTCAAAAAAAAAAAAAAAAAAAAAAGACACAGAGGAAGGAATGATGGACTCTATCTGGGAAGGCATCCTGCAAGTGTTGACCTACAAATTGAGTTTTGAAGGAAAAATAGATTGCTTTCAGGTGGGCCTGAGCAGGATAGACATTCCAGATAGAAGGACTAGCATGTTCAAAGGCAGATCAGGCATCATTATTCCCATTTATTAAAGGCTTAAAACCCAGTTAGTGAGTGATAGGTAGGACTTGAATCTACTTCTGATTTTTAAGTCCTGCATTATTTCACTACATTATATTATCCTTCTAGTTCATTTAGTATTAGCCAATCAGTTGGTATACCCTGAAAGACAGGAACTGAAAAAACAGCTGCAGGCTTCCTCAGAAATAACTTGTTGGGTCACTACAGTAAAATCTATAAAGAAGAAAATTCAAAGATAAGTAATAATCTGTGAAAATAAATCTAGACAGCAACAGGAAATAAGGACACAGCATCAGAGGCAACCAGCTGAAGGAAATCAAACACCTAATAGGTGCCCTGAATAAACATAATAACAACAGTAATCCTGAAAATAAGTCACTGTGAGTATCCAACTTTGGAATACACCCCAGGAGAAGATTAAATAAGTCATCATGAAAACAGACCAAGTATGAATCCACTAAAAGGAAAATATTTTATTTTTTAAAAACCACACTAAGTTAATAACTATTTTAAAAAATCTTTATATAAAACCTATTAAAAGGTCCTCACATCCCACAGTAAACATCGTTTTTGCTATAAAAATGTGAAAATATTTTTATAATTTTCCTTTTTAAGTGCTTTAGATCTGACTAGTTTATTTAATTTATGATCATCAAGTATCCAGCATTCATGGTACATGCTTCAGAATTCTTGTAAGTGAGGAAACTTAACCTAAAAATTGTTTTCAAATATTATAAAATGTTTGTAAATATTAACTATTAATCAAGCTTATATAATATTTCATTTTAAGGCTACTAGGTATTTTCAAATTAATATTACCACGATTTTTCATATTTAGGGGCCGATAAATTATATCTTTCACATCTACTAAAAAAGCCATAAATCCCTGGCATTGTATCTGTATGTCCACATTGGCCAGTGTGTAATAAAGGACCTACTTAAAAATTTATATATGTACATATGATGTGTGCAGATTTAAAGTAATGAATCTAAGTTACAGGGTCAGGTGTACTCTTCTATTTTTAAAATATTTATATTTTATTTTGATATTTTACCTGATTTTGGTAACAGATTTCTAATCTCAAGAAGAATAGCATCCAGGTAGACTATTGCAGTTTCTTTCCCTATGGCTTACAACATTTTCAAATGCAGAGCTGACCTTTTGTCATTTACATACAAGTCTACTTAGAGATAGTAGGATACATACAATGAGACCTGTCACAGTGCTGCTTTCCTGCACAAGCTGTCAGGAATTAAACAGTGTTAAAAGTGCACACTTTAAAAATGCTCAATGAGTTGAAACTAAGTGAAATAAAACAAAACAAGAAAGGCAATCATTTTTTTCCCCCAAAAACTATGTGATGTGGTTTGGATGTCTGCCCCTCCAAAAGTCATGTTGAAATGTGATTCCCAGTGTTGGAGGTGGGCCTGGTGGGAGGTGTGGATCATGTGGGGGGGAGGGGGTGGTTCCTCCATGAATGGTTTAACAATATCCCCTTGGTGACAAGCGAGTTCTGACACAGTTCACAGGGGATGTAGTTATTTAAGAGTCTGGGGCCGGGTGCAGTGGCTCACGCCTGTAATCCCAGCACTTTGGGAGGCCAGAGCGGGCAGATAACCTGAAGTCAGGAGTTTGAGACCACCCTGGCCAACATGGTGAAACCTCGTCTCTACTAAAAATACAAAAATTAGCTGGATGTTGTGGCAGGCACCTGTAATACCAGCTACTTGGGAGGCTGAGGCAGGAGAATCACTTGAACCCGGGAGGCAGAGGTTGCGGTAAGCAGAGATGGCACCACTGCACTCCAGCCTGGGTGACAAAGCCAGACTCCATCTCAAAAAGAAAAAGAAAAAAAAAAAAAGAGTCTGGGACTTCCCCCTTCTCTCTTTTTCTTGCTCCCTCTCCTGTCATGTGACATGCCTGCTCCCCTTTTACCTTTTGCCATGATCGTAAGCTTCCTGACGCCCTCAACAGAAGCAGGATGCTGGAGCCATGCTTGTACAGCTTGCAGAGTCTTGAGCAATTAAACCTCTTTTATTTATAAATTACCCAGTCTCAGATATTTCTTCATAGCAACTCAAGAAGAACCTAGTACTCGATGTCAATAATCTTGCCATCCAGCCTTCCCCAAAAGCTTTCTATCAGAAGCATATACTAGGAGACTTTAACAAGAAGGGAATTTGATTTAACTATAAATGAGATTAAGTCTCCCTTCATCCACATATCTAAGCAGATTTTGTGAAGAAAGAGTTTTTGTGGGTTTTGTGGGGGAAACACCTTATTCAAAGTATGAAGACATTCCAGCTTGAGTACTTTAAAATCATGTTCTAAGTTTAACCTGAAAAGTCAATTATCCCAGAAAACACCCAGGAAATCAGAGTGAAGACAGGCATCGAAATGAAGCTACCAATGTTTCTCCAATTCTCAGTTATTTCTTTTAATGACTGAAATTCTCAGTTATTTATTTTTCGTTTCTGACTCTGACCAAGAAATGGAGCAATAACAGAAATTATGACTTGTCTGGATGCATCTTTCCATCTGGCTTATATTGAAGCCCTGTATTATTACACAGGATTACAGAGTAAGCATCAACAGTGACAGTGGGTGGTAGCTCAATTAATAGACATTCATTCATTCACCTATTTATTGCACATTGATAGTGAGAATGTGGTCTGTTCTTAATGCTTGGGATACAGAGACATCTCTGCCCTAAAGAAGCTCAAAATCAGGTATAAAGCTATGAATAAATTATTTATAAATTGGAATCAATATATTAACAAAGAAAGTGATAAATATAAAGTAGAAGCCTGTATAAATGTAGAGTCACAGAACAGAGAAGAAAGAGATTAATAACATTTGTGGAGACCCAAGAAAGAATCATGGGAAATGGTAATATTTCTTCTAAGCATGTAAAGATGAGTAGGAGTTTACCAGATGAGAGAAAGCTCATTCCAGGCAGAAAAAAGACTGTGCAAAGGTCCATGGTTTGAAACATAACTAGTGTATTTGGGGAACTTACATTTAGCTTGAGATTCCTGGAGCTGAGAATACACGTGTCTATTGAACACTTGAAATGTGTGTAGTATCAAAAGTTAATTAACATGATAATATTCTGAGTAACCTGTTGTTGTTTGGATGTATTTCTTTTATTTGGTTAGTTGGTTTTTCCTCTCATAATGTGGCTACTAGATAATTTTAAATTACATACGTAACTTGAATTATATTTTTATTGAACAATGCTATCCCAGAGTGTAGAAAACGAAGAACTGGCTGAGCGCGGTGGCTCACGCCTGTAATCCCAGCACTTTGGGAGGCCAAGGTGGGTGGATCACGAGGTCAGGAGATCAAGACCGTCCTGGCTAACACGGTGAAACTCCGTCTCTACTAAAAATACAAAGTAGCTGGGCATGATGGCGGCGCCTGTAGTCCCAGCTACTCGGGAGGCTGAGGCAGGAGAATGGCGTGAACCCGGGAGGCGGAGCTTGCAGTGAGCCGAGATCGCGCCACTGCACTCCAGCCTGGGCAACAGAGGGAAACTCCCTCTGAAGAGCCTTTTGTGACGTGAAAGATAGTCTCCACTTGCTCTCCAGAAAAATCTCGTGTAATAATCAAAGAGCAGTCACGGGAGGTAGTGTGATAGGGACATTGCAGGGTAGGAAAATCTTGCAAAACTCCTAGGGAGGCAAAAAGGAGAGGATTGAGGCAAGAGCACAAAGGTAATCACCACTTAGGTGGGTAGATCTGCATGATGAGAAGAGGAAGATTAGTTGGACGGAGTGATCACAGCCCAGAGCATAGCACACATGGTTTTACAGTGGCTTGCATCACAAGTTCTCATCATCTTCATCATCCAATTATTAGGACTTTGTATTTCCCAACGGAAGCAGGAAATAGTGCCTGGCTGCACTTTAGACAGTGTAACTGCGGGTTACACTGGGCCTCGTAACTTGGCAATGTGACTTTACTTAATGAACACTCTTCCTATCATTTAATACCCAGCTTGGGAATAGACCTTATCTTGGCAGACAACTGGTCATACTCTCCAGGAACAAGCAGAAAACTGAAGGAAGTAATGTTTTCAAGGCAGCAGATGGCACTCTTTTCTATGCTTCAGTACTAAAAGTTTCAATGAAAGAAGCTCTGTCTGCTACAGAGAATCAAAAATTTAAAAGACTGCAGCACTTTTCAGGAAAGTGAGGGGTGCTTGGTTCTGAAGTCTAATCTACACAGAAATGTTCATGCCAAGTTCTAGAAATGTATTCTAAGGAAATGATTTGAGAGAAGGAGGGCATGGAAAACATGCCCATCCAATAATGGGCATTGCAGTACCGTTTGTAAAATTAAAAGCAATATGAATACTCATAGATAGGATATGGGGAAGTTTTTGTCCATGTAGTTAATACAATGTAATACAATATAATAATATAATATAATATAACCATAAAAATGATAGCAGTTGAAAAATGCTTCCTGGCTAGATACAGTAAAAATGATATTTATATAAAACAATCTTTGATCTGTAAATACATAAAAATTATATGTATTATACATGTACATATATACACACATGAATATTAGACTGAAATTTTTGATACAAAAATAAACGTAGTTGTTTAAGGGTGCTGGTATTATTAATGCCCTCGTTTTTCACAATTCAAGTAGTATCTAAGTAATTGTCTAAATATGACAGCATAGCTTCCCCTCCTAAGAGAGACTTACCCAGGAAGCACCAGGGTAATCTGTGCTTTAGGTAATTTTGAAATAGGGAAAGAAAGTTAAAGTAGTCAAAGACTCACCAAAGCTCTACCAAGTTGTCAGGCAATAGGAAAATTGACCTAGCATAGTGTCTAGAGCTAGCTTTCTCTAGAGTTGCTATTGGACCTGATGCAGCGTTTCTTACCTTCCTTGAGGAAGCTGTTAAGAACTGGCTACTCAAAAGTGAGGCTCTGGTGTTACAATTCCAGAGCTCGCATCCAAAAAGTACATGAGGCTGTAATGATGGATAGTTGTTGGAATTACCATTGATCTCACTGGCCCCAAGAAAGGGATCTGTGGCTCTGCAATGGGGAGAAAGACAGGTTGCTCCTTGCTTTCCATGTCAGCAGTATGGCTCAGAAGGAAGCACCATAGCCGCAGTCACCCCAAGGAAGTATGAGGCACAGTCTCTAAACACCACTAAGGCATCACCGCTTCAAGATTCATTCCACCTTAGGGGAGGCAAGACAAGGCTGAGTGTGCACTGTGTAATTACCATTTACTGAGCCTCCATTGTTAAGCAATCTTCGTGTCAGGTGCTTTATGAATGTTATACACCTTACCTTCAGAGCAACTCTAGACAGGTTTTACAAGCTCGACTTTGCCCAGAAGGAAACTGAGACCCAGAAAGATTGAGTATTACATCCAAGATTTCTTAATAAGAAAGTTACTGAGTTGAAATGAAACTCAGCCAGCTGATGCCATGCTCTTTTCACAACACTACATGAATGCAAATGGTCTCCTCTCCTGAAACCTGGCATACAGTGGCTCCTGGAGAAGCTTCTCCTTAGCTCTGAGGGACTAAAGAAATGAGAGCACAACAGAATACTGAGTTTCAAGTTACTCAGAACTCCCTCAGGAAAACTTCCGTGTTTTACAAATGTGGAAAATGAACCCCAAGGGGATAAGATTCTATTTCAAAACAATATTTGCACAATACTGTTATGGACTGAATTATGCCTCTCCAAAATTCATATATTGAACCTCTATTCCCTAGTACCTCAGAATATGACTGCATTTGGAGTAAGAGTCACATTTAGGTTAGTTTTTATGAAACGAAAGGGTCGTATAATGCCAGGGAACAGGCTTTCATTCTAAATGAGATTCTTTCTCCTTCTGAGATTAAGCTAAGTAAAATGTCTTGTGGGCAGAATCACAGAATATTAGAGACTACTTGTTGAGATTATCTCACCTCTTCTCATTGTCTAGATGAATACATAGGACCGAGAAAGACTTTTTGTGCTTATTGTACCAAGATATGGTTCTCTCTTTCATGAAATTGAGAGAACTAGAAATCAACAAGTAATTGGCAGCAATTCGTGTCAGTATTGCTCTTATGCATTTAGCTATAAACAGAAGGGAGATATTTTTAATATTTTCTTTACTTAAAAAAGAAATACTACAAACAAGTTCATATTCTTGTGGCACAGTAAAAATCCTTTGTCTATTCCCAATTTGTCAAAAGCACAAGAATTTTCAAGCTCTTGACAGGACCCTCAGAATGTAATCATTTAAAAAAAATGTTTTGTTTCTATTGAGAGTTCTTCTCAATTATGTCCAGTAGGTGGCATTACTTTAACCACACAAAGCAAGGAAACCATGAAAAAGCCAGAATAATTCTGACACAGATCAGAAGCTCTCAAATGTTGGTCTTCAGACTAGCAATATCACCATCACTTTGGAACTTGCTCAAAATGCAGATTCTTAGACGCTACCTCAGACCTATTGAATCATAATCTCTAGGGAGGGGGTCCCAACAATCGTGTTTTAATGAGTGATTATGTTGCATGCTAAAAGGTGAGAACCACTGAGATAGAAAATCAAGTTTGCATGAAAATCAGACAATAGTTTTTCACGCTGAGGCAACATGATAATATACATTGCAAACGTTATTTCCTAATGAATGCAATGTTCTTTTTTCAGAGTCAGCGTGGACAAACCTCAATCATCAATATCATTTCTGTTGGCCTTATTAATTACTTACTATGGGCCTAGTATTTCGCCAGTATCAACTCATTTACTCTTTATAACAACCCAGCATGGCCAGTGCTCTTATCTCTGTTATTACAGATGAAGAAACAGAGGCTTTGATGTCACAAGACTGACTCCTATTATGCAACAAGTAAATGAGAAGACAGTACTCAATATCAGCGAGATCTTGACACCAAAGCCCTTGCTTTTTTTCTTTATGCCCATGTAGGGCTGTATTTTAGTGAATAAAAATACAGAACTTCCAGTTAAATTTTAATTTTAGATAAACAACACATTTTTTTAGTATATATCCCATGCAATATTTGAAACATACTTATACTGAAAATGTATTTGCTGTTTATCTGAAACGTGATTTGATTAAGAGTAATTTTATCTGACAACCCTATGCCATTGTCTCTATCTGTTTGCATTCCAATCAGTTGCAGAAAAAGGAGCTAGAAAATAATCTTTCTTAAGTGTTCTTAGGAGTAAATCTGAGCTTGGGCCTCACTCCAGAAGCTGCAGTTTAACATCAGTCCCAGGTGATTTGTATGCACATTACTGTTCAAGGAGCAATGCCCTTAGAATGCGTACAATCCAGAATGACTGTGGTCTAGAGCTAGGGACAAAATTTAAAGACCCCTCTAGACCTGAGAGTCTATGAATCTATGAAGGAAGTGAATGTGAGACAGAATAACAGTTTACTATTTTTTGCACTTACTTAAAATTCTGATACAACTCCATATGAGGCAATCAAAACATTTAAAAATCAGTAAATATTTTATGTATAGAATTACAATACTTGAATAGGTTTTTGAGGATAGGAACAAAATTAAGCAGAATTTTACAATTCTTTTGTAAAGCATCACAAGAAATATCTTTAATATTGGATTTCAACTCTCTTCTTCAAGTCACAAACAGAATAGTTACAGCAGAAATAATGCTACTCATTTTATGAGTAAGAATACTTTTGCTTAAATTCATCACATCAAGTATGAGATGCAGAGAGAGTAAAATAGTTTCCCAAATGGTCCATGTGCTTGTTGATTCCATGTTTATTGAAGCCCTGGGGGCGGTGAAATGTGAAGATGTGTTATGATAAACATGTGCAATTCATGGGGATGTTATGTCACCCCTTTATGCAAAACTTTAAATAAATGGTCTGTTCCGGGAACCTGCTTCAAGTTGCTAAGACAAGAATGACATCCAGGCTACACACGGTGGCTCACGCCTGTAATCCCAGCATTTTGAGAGGCCAAGGCAGGCAGACTATGAGATCAGGAGTTTGAGACCAGCCTGGCCAATATGGTGCAACCCCCGTCTCTACTAAAAATACAGCTGGGCATGGTGGCACACGCCTGTAGTCCCAGCTACTCAAGAGGCTGAAGCAGAAGAATCACTTGAACCTGGGAGGCAGAGGTTGCAGTGAGCTGAGATCTCACCATTGCACTCCAGCCTGGTCGACAGAGTGAGACTCCGTCTCAACAAAACAAAACAAAACAAAACAAAAAAAAGAGTGACATCCAACAGTTCCTCCTGCCATGCCTACAAAAATCATTACAGCTCAAATAAACGTATGGGCAGTTCATTTAGCAGACATGTATTCATTTCCTAGTATGTTCCAGGCTTTAAAGAATGGGCGTATATGTAAGAAAAAAGGGACAAGGAAATACCATCATGTGCCATGATCCAGAGGACTAGGAATGATAGTACTATCCAGGACAGAACCTTGAAATGGAGAGAGAGAGAGACATGTGTGTGTGTGTGTGTGTGTGTTTGTGCACGCGTGTGTGTATGTATGGTGTTGGTGAAGAGAGGCTGGATACAACATCGGGAAGCCAGGCTGGGGGATCTGATTAGAAAATCTCTGCATTCTCTATTCTTAGACTTACTATCTAGCCACTGCCTTGCCTCTAGCCACAATTAAAGAAAAGTAATTCATTTCCATCTGTCTGGTTTTAAGTAACTGGAAAGTCTTTCTGCTTTAATACATATGCATTTTCCATATTTTTTTCTCTCTGACATTAATTTGCACATGGCTTAGAAAAAGGTACTTCACTAACTATTAACCATGGTACTTAAGAAGTTGGGGACTTCCAAATCATTAATCATAATAAAAATATATAAATCCATCTCTCTTACTATTTGGCCCACAGAAGTTCACATTATGAAAAGAGTTTTAGTGATTTATTTGGTCTTGAACCCCAAGGTTCTATTTTTCATAAATCCCTTATAAACAGTCTCCATTTTGGACAGTGAACAAGTCAATGCATGTTGCATTTTTTCACTGAATCCACAGGGTTATTAAAATGTATACTTATCCTCCAAACAAGAATCCAAGCTCAAGCACTTGAATAAGAATAGCTCAAGCCTTTCCTCTTTCATTTGCTCTGTGGAAAACAACTACAAGGCAGGGATGAGTCAGTATGTGTGTCCATATAGCACGAGTAGGCAGTAGCCCTGGTTTATGCTAAGTCATAGGGGAATTTTGCAGTCATTTTGTGCTGTGCTGTCCAGGTTTTTCAACATCAGTGGAACCTTTTGGGTTTCACCCACTGTATGGAAAAATCCACGACTGTCCTAAGAAACCTAAGAACAAATCACCGGTCTGCCTATCCTTCCTACACAGGCTATTAACCACAGTAGCAAGTACCCCGTTCTGGGCTGATACTTAACATTTTGGGTTTTCATCCTTACAAATTTACATAAAGATATGTGTGATTATCTCATTTTGACAGAGGAAAAGAAAACACAAAGTCAATCAGCGAACCAATGTCAAGGGGAATCTAACAGATCTGTCAAAAGCCAAAGTCAGTTTTGTGTTCACTAAGTTGTACTATTTCCTTACTCCACATAAAATGTGATAAAAAACAAATGAAAAAAAAGCAGACTTGGAAGGAAAAGGCGATGACTGTGGCAAATGGGCAATATTAGGTTCAAGCATGGAGCAGGGTGGAGCTCAGAGCAAAGTCAGCCAGCCAGGCCTACTGATTATGTAAATATTAAAAGTGTTTATACGAGTGTTCATTAATCTCCATTTGCACCTGATGGGAGGTAACTCTCCACAGCATTTCTGTGAGTCTCATGACAGCTTTTGTTTAGGATGATCTTTTCAAGGACGTGTGCATAGCAAACAGCCTTGGAAAGTAGATATAGTCTGTAGCGTACCTCTCTAGGATAGAGATAGGGAAGATTTGTTTCCTGACCAGGATAATATAGATAACTTCTTCCCCAGGGGACAAAGATGTTTTCTAGCATCCCTCTTGAGTGGCTTCCTAAGTTCAGTGTTCCTCAGCTGTGACACAACTCACAGTGAGTGCAGTATCCACCAGGACCTGACTTCGCATGGGCGCCATGGAAACTGGAGAGTAAGGGGAGCTGAAGCCAACATGAAGCTCATCTGCCTGTTGTCCCACGAGCAATCAACTGAGCAAATCAATTTGTGTTCATTGTCTCCTTACCAGTCAAACCTATGGACTTCTGCAGAGCTGACCTAAACCCTTCCTGATGCTGTTTAAGGACTGCTTGACATCATCATCAGCTCCTGCATCCCCATCCCTTCTCCACACTTCTCTGTCTTGTTCTGAGCCTGGGCTTCCTTGCCTCTGGCTTCCTGGTTAGAATTGGCATAATGGGAGGTGTTTGGGAAGATGGGAAAATAGGAAGAGTGAGAGGTCAGGATATTTATTCTTCTTGTTCCTTCTCTGCCCCTGTGGCTACAGCTCCTGCTCGTAGTCTCTCTTTCACAGCCATACTCTGGTAAAAATATTATGTCATTCTTGCTAGACCTTGGGTACATCACTATCACTTATTAAAAACTTTCACCGGCTGGGCGCGGTGGCTCACGCCTGTAATTCCAGCACTTTGGGAGGCCGAGGTGGGAGGATCACGGGGTCAGGAGATGGAGACCATCTTGGCTAACACGGTGAAACCCCGTCTCTACTAAAAATACAAAAAATTAGCCAGGTGTGGTGGCGGGCACCTGTAGTCCCAGCTACTTGGGAGGCTGAGACAGGAGAATGGCGTGAACCTGGGAGGCAGAGCTTGCGGTCAGCCAAGATCATGCCACTACACTCCAGCCTGGGTGACAGAGCGAGACTCCATCTCAAAAAAAATAAAAATAAAAAATAAATAAAAACTTTCACTCTATAAACAGCTTTATGAATCTCTATAAACAGCTTTCACAAAGCTATCTACAGTAAACTATTTTGGATGTGCCACCTTGTTTTTAAAAATAAGTTAAGGCAGTCTCTTACATGTATGAAACAGGTTATACGCATATACATACAAGACTGCTTTTAAAACCATAAATTACCTCTCGTCCTCATTGTACTGAGTCATTGCAGCTACCTAGGACCTCCATAAGGCAAAGATACTTGTCTTAATTTATGGTACTCTAGAGAAGTGTCTGACTGGACCATGTTACAAATGCATTTTCACCTGCTCCTGGCCATTTGTTTTGATGCCTATAGAAGTCCTGTGGCTGGGCATGTTAGTGGACATGTTAAAGATGCCTTCTTTGGGCTGGCGTAATGGCTCATATCTGTAATCCCAGCACTTTGGGAAGCTGAGGCAGGCGGATCACGAGGTCAGGAGATCGAGACCATCCTGGCTAACACGGTGAAACCCTGTCTATACTAAAAATACAAAAAATTAGCAGGGCATGGTGGTGGGCACCTGTAGTCCCAGCTACTCGGGAGGCTGAGGCAGGAGAATGGCGTGAACCCGGGAGACAGAGCTTGTAGTCAGCCAAAATCGTGCTACTGAACTTCAGCCTGGGTGACATAGCGAGACTCTGTCTCAAAAAAAAAAAAAAAAAAAAAAACACAAAGATGCCCTCTTCGTCAGTATGCATCTCACTGCACCTCTTCTCGCAGACAGTTATGGTTCCCAGTGTGCAAATAATACACTTTAAGTCTTGGTATAGTTAAATAAATGTATAGAAAATTAAATAAGGACCACAGCATAAAAACTTTCTACATAAACTTAGATCATTTGAGGAAACTTCAAGTGAACTCAGAACCACAGTTTGTAGTTGGAAGAGATCTTTAAAGATTTTTAATAAAACTCTATCATTGTACAGTTCATTTGATTTTTGGAAAACTGAAATTGCATGAGTTCTTTTAGTCCCTGTCAAAATCATCACATTTTCCCTTTTTTAAGTATTATTCCTATGACACACCAGAAGAAATTACAAGAACAGTTCTAAAATTCCAAAATAATAGAAAAGTATATTATCCCAGTAGTACATCTGAACAGAAACCTTTTGTTGACAATAATTACGACGATGAGACTGTGATGTTCATGCTAGGTCTCAAAGGATGAGCAGGTGTGGGCCAGGAGGATGAGACTGTGCAAGGTCAGCTCAAGCAGAGCAGGCAACCTAGGCAAAGGCCTGGAAGGGAGAAAGAAATTGATGTATCCAGGGAGCTATAAGCAGGTCAGAGTTATAGGAGCATCAGCTAGAATTGAGGGAAAACAGAGGAGAGAAAGGTGAATGCCACCATTTAAAATTATGTGTTTCTAGCCACACAGCCAGGTTTTCTCACCATAAATGCCTGCCAGCACTGGGCTGGAGAATAGCCAAGATCAAAAACACTCAGATTCTCAATTGACGAAACAATCATGATTAACTATTTGAGAGCCCTATTTCCATTAATAGTTCTTGAGCACTTGCTGTGTGTCTAAGCACCGTGACAAGTGATTCTATCAAAATCCTAAGTAATTTGATTCAAATTAAGTGGTCATTATGAACCAAGGTCAATGCATCTATTGAGCAGTTTTCATCACCAGTGTCTCTCCCAAGAGTTGGTTTTTTATTCTCTCCCATGAAGTCTAAATCCCAAAAGCATCTAGATCAATGCAGTTCAAGATAAGGCTAAGTTCTACATGGATGAATGTGAGTTTGCACAAGGAGTTGTTTGTGGATAATTACCCTTTCCACAGTCTACATCAGTAACTCCTAAAGCCTCACCTAAATAGCCATACAAATATAAGTAAAAACAGAATGCTTTTTATTTTGATACAACTTCCAGGTGGGTTGCCCATCACTTAGCATCTCCCCAAAAACCAGTGTCTTCTCTAGACTTCTTTATATAGAAATGTGACCTAAGTAGAATTTCTGCATAATATTTTTAAGGGAGGATTTTTGAGAAAGAGAAAAGTTGTCTCAGAAATTAGAACAAAGGTAGGAATGAATAAAAAGACATTATGTTTCTGCTAGCGAACACGTTATATTATAACTAAATAGATAATTATTTTAAAAAGCAATTAATAAGAGACAGTTAGACAAGCCCCTTTGGTTTAATGCTCTGCTGCTGCCATCTTGAAATTCTTAATGATTTTTAAGCAAAGGGTCCCATGTTTTCATTTTGTATTGGACTCCACAAAGTATATCTCTACTCTTGCCTGTGATATGGGAGTCCTCAGATGGGCAGGCATTGCATGCACAGCTGGTCAAGGAGCAAATGAAAAAGAAAGACTTAATCCAGACTTTGAATAAAATTTAGGAGGTAGATAATTTAGGCAAGGGGAGGGGGAGACTTAAAATTATGAAATAATATTCCTCCTGGGAAAAGAGCAAACAAAAAAAAAGTAATAATAATAAAATTAAATTAAAGCCTGAAATTAATCTCCCAAAATGGTTTCAAAAAAATAAGTTACTCTGCTTAGGCTTTGCCTGTTTTCTCTGATTTAAATAGCCAGTATATTTACTGAAATCTACATTGTTGTTTCAGCTTCCAGAAAGTATTTATTATTGTACACAGACCATGAAATAAGTTCATAATTATCAGAGAATTCCACAAGGTGTCAGCCTCAAGCTAAAATGATAAATTCAATGCTGGGAAATAGTTTTAATTTTAAGAAATGAAGATTTGAAGTCTCCATTTTGAATTCTGTGTCTGGGGCCTATAGTAATGTAGCAGCCCCTATTTTTTGGGTGCCTCATATATGCTAGGCACTTACCATACATTATTTCTAGTCTTTAAAATAACCCTGTGCTATGGTATGAATGTTTATGTTCCCCCAAAATTCGTATATTGAAATCCTAAGCCCATCGTGATGTTTTCAAGAGGTGGGGCCTTTGGGAGGAGATTAAGTCATGGGCCAGAGCCCTTATGAATGGAATTAGCATCCCTAACAAAAAAGGCACAGGGGAGCTTGTTTGCCCCTTCCACCTTGTGAGGACACAGCTAGAAGGCACCATTTATGGGGAAGCATGCCCTCTCCAGACACCGAATCTTCATGCACCTCGATCTTGGACTTCCCAGACTCCAGAACTGTGAGAAATAAATTTTTCTTGTTTATAAACCACCCAGTCTATAGTATTCTGTTACGGGTGCCCAAATGGACTGAGATATCTCTATTGATTTTAATCCCCATTTTACAAATGAAAAAATAAGGTTAATGAGTGTTAAGTCAATTTCCCAAGGCATACAGCCAGAATAAATATTCAAAGACAAAACTATCTGAACCCAAATCCTGTGCAATTTCTGCCATACTGCCTCAAGGCCTCAAATAAACAAAGCAGTAAAAAGAGTTCAAGAATGGATATAAAACAAACTCTGGGACTGTCTCCTGTCCAGGCTCTATTCTACAGCAGCTAAGGGTGCTGGACCGTCACACTGGACCTAATAAGCATCAACCCAGCAGCTCCTGTCTCCTGGGTTTTTGAGCACAGTAGGGCCACCTGCCAGAGCAACTCCCAGGATATAGAACCCTGCAAAAGGGCATTTCAATATCCATTGGTTTTTATCATCATCTATTATTGTTGTTATCTAGTATTGTATAAGTTTCAAAGTAATGTTTGGTGGAAATCATAAGCGTTAATATTACTGTTGCTTCAGATGTTTCTGATTGGGAAATCACAACGGCAGGAATTTCTGCTCTCAGGAGCCTCCTCTATAACCATAGTTTCTTGACCAGACCTACAAATTCAGCCCTTTGCCTTCTGAAGCTCTGGGGCCATTCTTCTCTTATTTAGAAGGTGATTTAATATTAAGCTTACTGCTGATTGTTCTGGGCAACATGGTAGTTGAACCTTAGACAATCCCTTCTCTGTCCCAGGCTCTTGTCATTTGGACCCATTGCTTTGTTGTGCTGAACTTGAATCCCTGCCTTGGGAAGGCAACAACTAGCATGAGGATTAATATCTCTGGCTCTGAGTTTGAGTCCCAGTACCGTCACTTTTAGGGTGACCAATCATCCTGGTTTGCCTAGGATTGTCCTGGTTTCAGCACCAAAAAGTCCAGGATCCTATGAAATTCCTCAGTCACAGGCAAATGGAGATGGTGAGTCACCCAAAGTTCGCTTCCTAACTGCTCAACCTTGAGCAAGTCACCTAAACTCTCAAGGCCTGATATGTAAAATAGGCAAAATACTAATATTTACTTTATCACATCCTTGTGAAGATTAGATGAGAAATGTATACAGGGCTTAGCATAGAATAAGCATGCAATACATTTTAGTTAACAATATTATTACTCTTAGCCCACTAGTACTCACTCAGCCTATCATTCTTCTAGAGCTCCTAGGACTGGAAGACTGCTTTGTTCTTGCCAATCATTTCCAAGAAAGGGAAGTCCTGCCCTAGAGCCCAAGATAAAAAATGGGGGCCCTTCCTGCCCTCTATCTACCCTTGCTTTTTCATTTTTCTTGTTCCTACGCTATCAACTCTCCTACTTAACAAGCCTCTGGGAGCTCTTTGTTTTTAAGCATCAGTAACCATTTTGACAGTTCACACTCCCAAAAGCCTCAGTGACCATGAGAATGTCCCTCTAAAAAGGCAAAGCCAGTGATCACGGGCCCAGGAGGGAAAGCCTGAGCCTGGTGGTGCCTAAAATCTGAATGTGGCTGAAAATGTACACCCTGATTCTATTCACAGGTATAATAACATGAATCTAGCCTCAAAAATAATTTTGTTTACTTGGCCAATAATCCTTCTCAATTCAACTGCATCTAATGTCCTGTGTAATTAATGATCTTTCTCCAGCCAGGCATTTAATGGCTGTTATGTTTGACTACACTTTGACATGTATATCTTCATCATTATAAATATTGCATTTTACCACTTTATAAAAAATCATATATATAATTAGATTCTGTTTTATTTTATAAAATAACATTATTTTTCTTTGCAGCAAGAAAAGGAAAACATGGCTAGAAGTGGTGCCTGCTCTATTTTCTTTTTCAATCTTCTGTACACTTGTGTTTATGTTCAAACACATTAAAACTATCTGTACATATTGCCTCACTTAGGAAAGCTTGCCAACACTTTCTGGCTATATGTTATCTACTACTCAGGAAATCATAACCAAGAGTCTACAACTGAAAATAGTGTGCTTTATTTCTATCTTCTAAAGAGATACTCGGGGTTTATATTTCCTCTTCATAGGATACTGTCACTAAATTTTTAGATTTTGTCCTTTTAAGTAAAATCAATACTATGGGGCAGTAATATCTATATTTTATCCATTATCTTCTTATCTAAAATGTCTTATTAAACAACTGAATGGCTTATTTGTACAGGAGAGCCATTTTAGATAATTTTTCATGCAGATTTCTGTGTAGCTAAAGTCTACCTTCTTCCCACGGCTTAAATGAAGTTCTCAGGTTATTACTCAGTAGACTTCCTTCTTCCTGTTCTAGCCCATTATTGAATCCTTCTCAGAGAGAGGGATACAAGATGGATCCCCAAAAGCTGTACTCCCCTCTTAACTCTGTGGGAGAGATTCACCTATCTACACAATATCTAGGCCTATTCTCTGGTTGGCTGCATAGGCCCAGTCCAAAGAGAGAGCTGGAGATAGAGTATTTGCTAGTTCAGCTGGGGAGGCATCTGCATCTGGATCCCTGATCCACATGCCATGATTAAACAGGAACACTCAAATAATTAAGATATTACTATAGATGATCTCTCTATTAACCTCCAACCTTTGGGTTTCATGACTTTGCGATTTAAAATGAATGGACTTGAACTATATAAATTACCATATACTCATGGTGAAGAATAGATCTATGATGCTGGAATGGGAGGTTCTGGTTTCTGGAAAAGTCAATCAGGAAACCACATAGTGGGGATAGAGATGGCAGGAGCTTGAGGGTGGAAAAAGAGAGAAGAACTTCAAGGCACTTTCCTTTGACATGTTCGAAGGAAACATTGACTGTGTCAGCATTACTTGCCCAGCACAATTGCCAATATACTATCAGGAATACCAGAGGCAACAAAAAGGACTTACCTAATGAAAGAATATTATCTTATTATAAACCAATCGATCCTTTAATTAAAGACTTCTTGGTCCCATGAAGGTGAATATATCACCATCACGCCAATGCATGTTTTTCTTGTTGTGAGCATCTGTTCTTTGGATATTCCCAGAAATGAAACTTCATGGGATATAAAATCCTGCATCCTTAGGACGTTAGACCTGAGGATATTAGCGAATCATCTAGTCCAGCTCTCTCATTTTTCAGATGAGAGAATAGTTCAAATTGTGAAGCACAGGTTTATCCAGACAGGACTTCACCTCTCCAACAGGGTTTCAGGATTATAACTTTTCATTACCACAAAGAAGAGATGTAGAAAATTACAGGTTTTGAATGTGATGATAATTCTTTTAAAATACTCCTTGCTCTTGATCTCTGAATTATTGGACCAGTTCCAATAAGTTAAGGTTGTCATTAATTTTTAACTTAATCTCGAAAATAACAAAGAAAGCTACATGATCTCACAAGGAGAAATACATGGAAAATTTTCCAGCTCATTGTCCATTAATTTTTGTACAATTATGCATTTGTAAATCCTAATTATACCTCTGCAATCTATGTCAGCACACTCTATTGGAAGTGGCTCTCATTATGATCTCAGACCTAGCACAGAGTTCCTAAAGTACATACATTCTAGAAGACATGGAAAGTTTCTGAGAGTGAGAAAGTTATGCGCAATTTCAGATTGGTTCATTAGCATAATTGTTTCAACATCAATAAGAAAGATTCAGGCAATTTAAGATGTTTGTGTAGAAAAATATGTCTATAACTGTCTCCTCGACAATGCAACATGGAAGAACCACTGATTCACTGTCCAGAATCACCTCATCAATAGCAAAAAGAGCTTCCACTTCTTTAACTGTTGCTCGCAAGTGTTGACATCCTGCTTGTAATTTCTTTCCTGAAGAAATTCTGTCCCATTAATTCTGAAATTCAGACACTTACATATACTCACTTAATCTTACACATCCATGCTAAGAACAATTACTTACTTAAAAATGAGTTGATGACTCTAAAGAATGACAGAGGGATCCAGTCACACCATTTGTGGCAAGTATTCCAATCTTTGATTCGGTGGATTAATCACCACCAGATGAAACACAGTCTCACCCACAATACTGGATAGGGTATAACTAACAATGATATAATGATATTCCAGACTTTTGTATAAATTTATTCCATTTCCAGGTTTGTTATATGACTTACTTCCAAATCAGAAGATTATCTCTGCTCAGAAAATTAAAGTTGATAGTTTCCCAAGAGAATAGAAACATCAAAGACAGAAAGCCTTACTTTGATCTTGATTCCTCAAGGGTAGGGATAGGAGGATGAGTTCACCCAAGAATGAAACAAAACTTGACACCATGCAGCCCCCATCTGATTTATAAAGAATCTTTTCTCTCAGGTCTCATTTATTCATTCATTAATTTGGCCAATATTTGCTGAGCACCTACTATATGCCGGGTACTAGGCCAACACCAGAAATTCAAAATCAAATAAGCTATGTTCCTTCTCTCAGGGAGCTCATCATTAATTAACCATGTTAGCAAATAATTACAGTGCTCCATTCAGGCTGATATCTAAAGTAAATGCTTGTGTAATTCATGAGCAGATGGCACAGATCAAGCTTCAACCCTTTCTGTACTTATTGAATTGGTATTAGTATCTCTGCATATCCCCTCAAAGACTAACAGTTTCATACTTTAGATGATTCTTTCAACAATGCTTTGCCTTTGACTAAAATAATCAATACCTGACCACAAAGATGCCCAAAGTTATTAACCACGTAATTTCGCATCTTTCAGGAATTTAATTCCCCATTCCCTTCCTCCCCATACACATACACACACAAAGCATTTGTCTCACAGTGAGTTAATTCCTGAGTGCTTTTCCAGCCTCCCTTGGCCTATAGATACCGTTCAATTACAGTGACAGGCAGTGAGTCCACTTACCACCTGATACCCCAAAACACTTCAGGAACATCAGGTAGGTAGCTCTTGACATCAGGAAGACTGACAGTTAAACCAAATCCTAGTTATAGGACTGGAGTTTAGAGACATGAATTTTCTACTTGTACAGATGTTACAAGATCAAGAAAATAGTCACTATTATTCAGTCCTTATCATAAGCTAGGCACTGTGTGTTAAGTGTTTAGCAGGTATTATTTAATCCTCACAAAAATGAGGTAGATACTGTGTATTAGCCCATTTTCATGCTGCTGATAAAGACATACTCAAAACTGGGCAATTTACAAAAGAAAGAGGTTTAATCAGACTTACAGTTCCACATGGCTGGGGTGGCCTCACAATCATGATGGAGGGCAAGGAGGAGCAAGTCATGTCTTACATGGATGGCTGCAGGCAAACAGAGAGCTTGTGCAGGGCAACTCCTGTTTTTTAAAGCTATCAGATCTCATGAGACCCCTTCACTATCACAAGAACAGTATAGGAAAGACCCACCCACATAATTCAGTCATCCCTCACTGGGTCCATCACACAGCACGTGGAATTATGGGAGCTACAAGATGACATTTGGGTGGGGACACAGAGCCAAACCATACCATACTGCTATTATTCCCATTTTAGAGATAAAGCAATTGAGGTCAAATAACTTGCTGAAAGCTACATAGCAGTAAGTGGTGAGGCCCTGATGGAAAGTCCAGCATGCTGACTTCAAAGCCTACTGATTAGGAGGACATAGTTAAAGAAACTGGAACCCCAGATCTTAGGGTGGCACTATTAAGACATTTGAACGCTGACTTTAACTCTTCATATTTTCTTTGAGGACAAAATTATCCTTAGATTTTGATGAACACCAAGTGCCATGGCAAAAGTCCATTAACCACACAATTTTGTCTCATCTCAGTAGAGCCTGATTTGCACAGCCATCTGCTTCCAAATTTTACTGTTTCTGCTGTATCACAATGGCTGTTTATAAAGCTTATCTCTGGTACAGATATAAAAGACAATAAGAAGTTCTGAAAGGATCAATAGGACTATAAAAAATAGATTTTCAAGTTTTACCATCTCTGTTTTATTAAATTTAGCCATTTATTTATTTATTTATTTATTTACTTATTTAGCTAGGAGTGAGTACAATGCTGGTTGCATCTGAAGAACATTTTATATTCTGTTTCAGAAACTTGTTGATACCTTGCTTATTAATTTAAAAATAGTCTGGGTGCCTTGTATTCAGGCTAAGAAAGAGACTCCCATTGCCCTGAGTCTCCACTAAAACAGAGCACAGAGTCAACCACTTTTAACATTCAAAAATGAGCCTCATGGACACATCAAAGTAAGTCTAGTTGAGAGCTGTGTAGCAGCCAGCCACAGGGCCCCACCATTATTAATGGTGTCAATATGAAGTCCCATGTCTGTAATCTGGGGGCAATGTTTGTGATGATGGCATATTCCTCCTTTCAATTCTCACTTTCCTCTTAAGGAAGACTGCTCATTTTTATCCCCTTGTTAGGATGTTCCTAACAAGACGGATGTACCATCATGCCTTTAAGGAGGAAGAAAAAAGGGCAACTGCAGGAGTTCAAGTGAAAAATGAAAGCTGAATCATTCTCAGTAATATCGCAAATTTATATCCCTTAGTGTCACAAACTGAATTACCTCTATAAACATTCATTTAGAAAAACAACTTTTCACTTACAACTGCATGGTGAAGAACCACATCACATCCATACAGGAAGGATCTTATTTTCAATCTAATGTGCCAATGGCAGTTTCCAATAAGAAGAAGCAATTTGCCAGCCTTGCCAATTACAATTTGTCCTTGGCTGAAGATGACAGCAAAGTCTGTGCCTCTGGTTCATTGAAAACATCAGAAAGATATCCCTAATACTTAGTCTGTTTCTCTGTGAAGTTAAGCGCTAAGGAGGTGATTAAAATTCAGCTTAACTTTGGTACCAAATCAAAGGAAAGATATTGCTGTCTGATGGTAGGAGAGGGTTTCAAAACTATCCAAAGCAGCAATAACATGCATTTAAATTCCAAGCCCTGTGGATGACATTGAAGCTTGGTGCCTCCAGTTTCACACTCGCCAGGAAGCTGAGGCTCTGTATCCTGTGGATATAGGGCCAAAGAAGGTATTGACACTACTGCACACAGATTGATATAAACATGCAGCTCTTGCCTCATTTAACACCACTTCTATTAAAAGATGACCCTTGGCCATGAAAGAAAGGTCTGGGAAGAAATGGCTCATATTATGACACTGATTTTCTGTGTAATGACTAGAAAATTATTTTGCCTCTTTTTGCCCAAGCTATAATGTTAAGACACATCAGAGAGTTGATTTGTGAGGTTGCTATGATGACAGAATCACATGAAAAAGCAGATTGGAGATATTAGCTGTGTTAATCGGCTTTTAAAGATAAGTAAACCGATGACACCCAAACAATTATCCAAGAAAACACTTTTGAAGTTGATCTGCCACTATTACATCAATGCAACACTGGATTATTAGTGTGAGGAAGTGGGAGACTTTGCTTCCTAATTAAAGGTATTTCTTATGTCCTGACAATGATTTGATGCACAGGAAATTAAGCCTAAATTATCTCCTCTGGTTCAAGCTGTGTGATAAAAGTTTTAGGGAGAGACAGGATCTGGTGATGTATTTATTAATTCAACAACCCTTCACTGAATATCAACTCCATGCCTGATTTGGCTTCACTAGAGGCACAAAGATGAGTAAAACTGGGCTCGTGCCTCAAAGTACTTGCAGAAGACTGAAGGGGGCATACCTGCTCCCCAGCCCTAGCCACTACAGCTGCCCTCACTTGGAGGTTCACATTCTCCATGAGCTACCTGCCTGCTTTCCATGCTGATCTCTGTGGGAACACACTCTACTCCATTTTTACCTAATTAACTCCTACTTATCATTCAGATTTTAGCTCTGTGCCTAGCACATGGTATTTGCTCGATAATTATTATTGAATGAATGACTAAATAAACAAAAATCATAATACAATACGAGAAGTTCTCAGATACAGGAGGAAGCAAACAGCCCTTGGGCACTGGGACCATGGTAAGGCTATCAAGGAAGGCTTCACAAAGGGCATTTGAGCTCCTGGTATTTAAGATATATTTTGAATGGAATTGAAGGATAAATAAGGACAACATGAAGAGAGGGTTACAAAGTGATGAGAAAAGAGGAAAAATTATACTAAACAAAGGGAATATAATCTGCAAAGTCATGAAGGTATACATGAGAATGAATTGTTGGACAAACAGCAAGTTTAGGGTGACTAAAACATAGAGCACGTTGAGAACAGTTTAAACTGGAAAGTATGTGTGAACCCTATGTTGAAGGCCTTAGATGCCATAGTTAAGAGTACTGATTTTTTTCCTAAGGTGATGGGAAGTCTGTGAAGGCTTATACACAGGTGTATGCATTGAGATTCAGAGGCAAAGTAAGTGAAAAACAGTAACCACTCTAGCTTAAGGAGAAAAAGAAGAATTTATTAAAGAATATTAAGTAGTTCAGAGACACTCTGGGAGAGACTGTGAGTCCAGACTTAGAGGCTCCAGCAAAGACCACTGAGCACATACTCTAGCAGTCACATCAAGACCCTGGGCACTAGTCAGCAAAACCTCCACCAGTGCTCTAAGAAAGCCATTCCTGTCACCCTCAACAGAAATGAATTTCACACAGCACCTCCTTCCTCCCATTGCTTTTCTCCAAATCAAAGTCATGCTCATATTCTTCTGATTGGCCCAGGTCATATGCCAGCACCACAGCTGCAAGGGAGACTGGAAAGTGAATTTCTAGCTTCTATGTAGGAACCCATGATGTGAAAAATTTCAAGCATAGCAAAGGTATTCTAAAGAACGAAAAGGCTACAAATCATAGAAACTATCCACTGCCACATGGAAGATGCATAATCAAACTGACATCATAAAAAGATTCATTTGGTAGCATTATTGAAAATGGATTGGAGAAGAGGAGAGTTGGGAGACAAGGTGATAAATATAGAAGGTTAGAGCAGGCAAGAGACGAAAAGAACATGGACTTTAGTGCTGACAATGGACACATAAGAGTGAACACAGAACAAGAATATGAGATCATAGGAAGCAAGAACCTGGACTGTCTTTTCACTTCTGGGACAACAGCACATAGCAGTTACTCAATTATTTTTGTTTTTATTGTTAAGGAGTCATTTACATACAATAAATTTCACCTTGTATGTGAATTCCGAACATTGTTGTTCATAATGTAACCACTACCACAATCAAGATATAGAACAATTCCATCACCCCCTGAATTGCTTCATGTTGCCCTTTAGTAGTCAATCTCACAACTCCAGCCCCTGGCAACCACATACACACAGTATGTAACCTTTAGAGTCTGACTTCTTTCATTTATCATAGTGTGTTTGAAGTTCATCCTTATTGTGGTTGTATCAGTACTGTGGTACATTTTTGTTTTTTCCTTAGTAGTATTCCATGGTACAAATATACCAGCATTTATCGAGGCCCCAGTTGAAAGATATCAGACTTGTTTCTCATTTGATGGAAAATAAATCATCCATATGTTTGTGCCAACATAATTTTTATTTCATTTGGGCAAACACCTAACTGTATTTGGCACTGGGTCATATTATAAGAAATGATTAAGTTAATAACATACAGGCAACTGTTTTCCAAAAGCAATGTATTAGAGTTTAAGTTACTCTGCATCCTTTCATGTGCTTGAGATTGTCATTGTTTAAAGTTATTCTACTAGGTATCCAGTAGTACCTTATTATGGTTTTAGTTTGCATTTCCCTAAAGACTAGTCATGTTAAACATCTTTTCATATTCTTATTTATATATGATTGATCTTTTTTGGTAACACGTTAAAATATCTTGCCATCAAAATAAGTATTTGATGAATTTATAAGTAAACTTATATTAAAGATATTGAGAAAAACAAGGTTGCCTTCACCTGAAATAATTGGACATTGCGAGGGAAAGGGAAAGGATGGGGTTGAGGAGCACACCACACTTTTAAGTGAATATTGATTAACAGAGTTTGGCTAAAGGATTTAGAAAGCATGACCAAAGATGGCTGTTCCTGAGCCTAATTAATTATTACAATTCAATAGTTTGCACCCAAACCTAAAATACATAGAACTGGATAGCTTAATAATGCTTCCTAGAAATTTTCTGCATTTGTAAAAACAGATAAACTTCAATTAGTTTTTACCTCCTTCTTGTAAAATAAATAAATAAGTCTTGAAAGCCAATTCCATATCATTCACCAGGAAATGCTGGCAGTGGCTGGGTGTTTGCTCTCGCAAAGAGTACTAAATAAAATATTCAATGAGGAGAAAGAGAAATGTAAAACTGCAAACTGTAGGCCCCAGAAGCTAATTAAATGGTTGATCCTTTGTAATCACCTTCACTACAGTGAAGGAAGCTGAATAGCAAGGTCAAGAGATTAGACTTTGCTGCCTTCTGAGTCATTGAAGAACCATAGGTTCTTGGACAGTAGTGGGTAGCTAGTACCTGATGGAAGAAGAGTTGCTTTCTTTGCCTAGAACTTTCAGATTATAAAAATAACACTGTAGGTTGCATCTGAGCCAGGCCAGCACTCCACTGCATCTCTTGCTGCAGCTGGGAATGAAGATTGCTGCATGGCCAGAGTAGCTGACAGTCAAAGGAAGCTGAAGCCAAAGAGTGGACATGGGCCTGCCAGCATTTGGAAGCTTCATGAAAGATGAACTAATCTTGTTCTCTATTTAAACAGTTATAGTAGAGCAGTAGACATCAAGAAAAACTGAAAGAAGAAAATAAAATATGGAATACATATCATGGTGTTACTGTGAAGTAAAAACATTAGCTGAAAAAAAGTGCACTGTACCTTGAATCAGCCCAAGCAACATTATGAAAAGGCCAGACTAGGGGGTGCGAATTTTCTCCATCCTCAGTTGAATCTTCCACTGGAGTAAAACAACAGTGTGGAGACCTCAAAGATCACTGATTTCAGCCCTCACTTCCTCGATAATATGCGTGATAGAAAGGTATGGTATAAGAGAGTTTATGACTCCCCCATGCACAGGAAATTATTTGGTGGCATCACAAGTTAGAACTTGGATCTGGTGATTTGCCACTCAGTCACTCTGTCAAAAATGTCAATGAGAAAGAATGCAGCCACTATGGTGTCTGTAACTACACACTTCCCAAAATTTTATATAGGTATTTTGATGAAGCCTTTGCTTTACCCCAACCCTATTTCTGCTCCTAAAAAGTAAACAAGTTATCAGAGAACTTATCATTTAATAATTTTTAAATGCATGTTATACTTAATGTAAAAAAAACACTTTATTTAGTGTAAAGCTAAGAGAGATGAAAGAGGAGAAATAAAATTAATAGAAGAGCATTTCTATAGCATGGTCTTATGGAAATGACTGCATCTGGAGTTAGGTGTTAGTCCATGAACTTGAGAAATACTCCTGGGGTTCTGTTTGTTACTAAAATGAACATGTTAGTGCTTTCCTATTAGGGATGTTGTTGGCTTCTCCAGATCTCCAGGATTGTGCACATCCTACACCACACTATTGCAGGACTTTTCCTTAATTCAGCTAAAGATGGGGTTCTTTGTCCCACGGCCATGAAAATTCAGGCTCACAGACAATTTGAATGATGAGTGAGACAGGGTTTTATTGAATGAAGAGGAAGAAAAGGGGGGAAACAGGGACTCTTGCTAGGTCAGAGTCCCTTCTAGAGCACTTCATGCCCATTGTTAGAATCCCAGGTTCCACACAGGAAGAGAAAGAGCCAGACTCCTCCCTGCTACAAACATCATAAACTTCCCAAGGCTCCACCTCAGTGGGCAGGCTGCCTGGAGATTCTCTGAGGACTCCCTCCCACCTGGCTATCTCAATACTGCCTGGGCATAAAATCAGAAGCCACAAAAGAGAAATCTCCCTCTTCCTCGAGGACTTATTTAGTTCTACATTAAATACTTTTAATTATTAATTTTTTATTCAAATAAAGACACAGATAATAGGAAAGAATGCAAAATGTTAAGAAATTTAATGTACATTACATGATTTTCAAAAAATTGAAGGTTGTAGCAAGTTCCTTTGCCTATGCCTTCAAATATATTTTCTCTACTTCACAAACACAAACGAAAACAAAACTCACACTCTTGAGAAGTGGCAGCGTTATTCAGTGAAAAGAGTTTTGGAAAGGAAATATTTTGCTTGTCATTAACAGTTTCTTTCCTCTGACAAATTGTCTCTAAGGTGGGAAACTACATGTGCATGCTTGACACAACTTGAAAACAATACAAAACAACAAATCACAATTGCAAAATCATACAACACAAATGGAATCACAATCCGTAAGGGTGGCAAAGAAAGAGAGTGCATGTGGTGGGCAATATTAAGCTGATATGCAGACCTGGTAAGTTTCCAAAGTGTTCTGGGACTAAATCAGGGACGGGAATACACAGAGGGAAGCCCATACGTGGTCGAGGTTGATTCACGGCAGAAATGACAGTTTAAAGATCTATGTAACAGTCCCTTGTTCCTGAGAGGGCACCGTTTTCACATTCAGAAGGGCTTGTCCCTGGACTAGATAACTGCCCAGAGTTATTTTTCTTCGGTAAATCAAAGCTATCAATTACAACCTCCTAGAGCAGCTACTCCAGCTGCTGTAGGATAGACAGGGATGAAAAGGAAAATCATTGACTGTGCATAGCTCCTTCTGGGGTTGTTTCCTGCCAGGGATGGTGTCAGACAAGTGCTAAAGGCACTGTTTGTTTCCTGCCCCCATGCTGAGCTCAGACCACAACCGAAACCAGAGCCTGCCATTTATCACTTGACCACGTACATCTGAACCTGCAAGACCCTTGCACAGCCTTCACTGAGGTGTGAAAACTGACAGTTTCCTTCTCCTGCCACTGGTTCTGCAGTAATTAAAGCTTTTTTGCTATCGCACTGCTATTAGTCTCTTGGTTTTAAAGATACTGCTAACACAGATAAGTGTGTATGACCAAACTCTGAATTAAATTGCTTTTACAAGCCACAAGAAAACCAGATTAAGCTTGCAATTTTCATAAGAAAATGTCTTAGTAAAAGGTTCAAAAACAATGGCTTTTTGAGCAGAAGTTTAAATAATTCACAAACGGTAATGATTTTTAGAAATCATTTGTTCAGATAGTAACTATTGATTGCTATTTTGAGCTAGGCACTGTTCTAACCTTTACACTAACACCATTTGATAGTTGTTCATATGGATTAAGCTTAAAAGAATTGTTTAAAAGTAAATGATTAATACATGCTTGTAAAAAATAAGTTAAAAATGCTTGAGGACAAAATGAAAAGCAAATGCCTTTCCCATGAGCACCATTCCCATCCTATTATCAATAATCTGTTGTTAATTCTGCAGTCATTTTTCTCTCTGTGTGCAATGTGTGTGTGTGTGTTTAAATATAAACTGTTTAATAGCGTTTTTTCTTTTGGAAAAAAGTCATAATGCTATACATACAGTTTTTTGACATAATTTTTTAATTCAGTAATGTATTGTGGACATTCCTCCATGAATCATACATATCGTTTTTATTCTTTTAACAGCTATATAATGTTATACAAAATTAATTTACCTTATTTCCTCTATCAATGAATATTAAGTTTTTTTCCAAATTTTCCCCATGACAATAAGCTGGTTATCCATGAGCACCCTTATATTTATATCCTTGTGTGTTTGGGATCGCAATTCCTCACACCCCTGTCAATATTGGAGATTATCAATCTTATTACATTTTTGCCAGTCTAAATCTTTTTTAAATGCATCAGTTAAGAAGTTTATTTTGTTTTTGATGTAAGAGATGGCGTCTCACTCTGTTGCCCTGGATGGAGTGCAGTGGCAGGGGTTTAAGTGCTCACTGCAATCTTGAACTCCTGGACTCAAACAATCCTCCCATCTCAGCCTTAAGAAGCATTTTTAGTGTCTTCAATAACATTTCCCAATCACTATTAAAATTGAACATTCTTTCATTTGCAGGCAATTTTCACATGTGTGTTCTACAGATTGCCAACCCATATCATGTACTTGACTCTTCCACGAGGCTGAGCTCCAAAACACAATGCTTTATCTTCGCATATTTGCTTGTAGAAGCTTTTCATAGAGATATATGTCCTCAGTCTTCCATATATATTTTGCAAGTCAGGTTATGTGTTTTTCTATTTGTTTTCGTCTGTCTTCCATGTGGCATACTTCCAGTAAAACCTGTTCCCACTTGGCTGTTCTTATTTAAAAGTGAAGCATTTAAATCCAGGTTTAAAACTCTGGGTGCAGAGATGGGACTTGCCAAACAGCAGACTTCATTGAGAGGTCTGATGGAGAGCTGATTCCTCCCTGAGGGACCCCAACATATTAGTGTCTGTAAGTCTTTTCCCTGAAACTCCCCAGCTTTTCCAGAAAACAATCTGCCTCTGCCTGAGAGAATTGGTGAGGTGGAAGCTTTTCACAGATATTCTGGAAGGCTGTCAAGGGAAGTGAGCTTGGGATTTCACTTTTCAACCTTCAGACTTTTAACTAATTCCTCTGTTTTCAGCCTGGGTCCTTACACCCGCCTGTTCTCTGAGTTAAAAAGATCTCTGGTCAAATTTCCCCAGAGTATAAATAAGCCCATCAATCCCCTGCTGGGGAGATGGCATTCACCTGGTTTCATAGATTAGAGGTGGGGAGCTGGTGGCCTGACTACCCCTAGAGCCTTTTAACCGAATGTCTCGATTCAGTTCACTCCTTACTTTATTGCTCTATGGTCCCTGGCGCCTCTATTCCGGAATCATATGATGCTTTGTGATGAATGAGTGTGCTTGTCATGGGGATCCCATTCTCAAAGTACTAAATTTTTGCAGTTCTTCCAGCTGTCTGCTTTCCATCTTCTAAACTCTTATTAAAATCTCAAGTCCACTATTGTTTCCTCTTTTGTTTTATTTGCCCTCATGGATTTATGCATTCAAAAATTTTTTTACTATTGTTTTAGCGGAATGAAGGATGAGAAAAAGATAAAGTTCTGAGTCCAGTGGTTCCTGTCAGTCTTTCCTAAATCTTGTCTCGACTGCAGATATTCCTGTGAGAGTCTGTCAAACAGAAATCATCAGCGGCTCTCTTTTGGTTTATATATAACATTAACTTATGTGACAAAATTTTCCTAAGTAATCCTTGTAATTGGACAGAGAAATATTGGGACCAATAGAAAAAGCCCTGAACTAGAAATCAGGAAATAGGCTCCAGTTCTGATTCTGCTATGAATTAGCTCATTTTCATGGACAAATCACTCTACCTCTTAGAGATTACGTTTGTGGTGGTTGTTGTTTTCATCAGTAAAATGAGAGGGTTTAACTGCAGGAGCACTAATGTTTCTTCCTTATTTTATAAAGTGATGGTTATTTGAATGAAAATGTTGAGACTGGTAGCAGGATAATTCTGGATCATGGGGCATGTCTGAAAGATGGAAGTAACACAGAATGCTGCAGCCTAAGATGCTGTCTGTGGTATATACCTGGGGTTCATAGTCTGGTACCAGGAAAATTTAGAACACAGACACACACGAGGAATTTAGGAGCAGAGAAAAACAGCTCTCTGTCTATAAAGGGGTTGTCAGAGTGCAAAGACTGGCTGGCCGTGGATGCGCCGGATTTTATAGTCCAGCTTGAGATGGTGGTGTCTGATTTACATAGGGTCCACCGATTGGTTTGATCAAGTGTGACGTTTACATAGTGTGTGGGGAAGGTTGGTCGACCCTCCCTATGCAAATGAACGCTCTCTTTGGCCTGCACCATCTTGTCTGCTCCTTACTGTACAAGTGGCTGACACAGAAAGGAAGATGGAGCCACCATCTTGAAGATGAAGTCTCTAGTTCCTGGTAGCATTCATTCATGCAAGCTCCTGGCTTGCTTATGGATGTCTGCAGGTCGACTCTACAGGCTGTTCTTTGTTAGAAAATTATTTGGGGCTGCTTTTCATTAAAAAGAAAGCCTCACTGAGAACCTAAGTGATTGCTTCTTAACTCCTATACCAATACCACTTCACAAAGAGACAACATAGCTAGCGCACAAGAATTTGGAGATTTGGAATCAGAGACCCTTTGTTCAAATCTTCAACACATAAATATATTTGAGTAACAGCTGTGTAACTCCAGAGAGCCTCATTTTTCTCACCTGTAAAATGTAATTTATAACACTTATTTTACAAGATTTGTGCTTTTCTGTTTTTAGGGTGCTTTTGATAATTATAATTTGTAATTTTCTATACAGATACTCTGAACAACTTTTCTGCCACACTTATTTTCTGAAATGCATGATTCTGTCTCCATGATCTGATGCACAAGAGCCCAACATAACTCAGGGTGAGACTTGGCTATATGGTATTGATAGGGTTTGACTGTGTCCCCACCCAAATCTCAACTTGAAATGTATCTCCCAAAATTTCCATGTGTTGTGGGATGGACCCAGAGGGAAGTAATTGAATCATGGGGGCCGGCCTTTCCCATGCTGTTCTCATGTTAGTGAATAAGTCTCACTAGATCTGATGGGGCGATCTAAGGGGTTCCTGCTTTTGTTTCTCCCTCATTTTCTCTTGCCACTGCCAATCATGATTCTGAGGCCTCCCCAACCATGTGGACTTGTAAATCCAACTAAACCTCTTTTTCTTACCAGTCCGTGGTATGTCTCTATCAGCAGCATGAAAATGGACTAATACAGTAAATTGGTACCAGTGGAGTGGGGCATTGCTGAAAAAATACCTGGAAATGTGGAAGTGACTTTAGAACTGGGTAACAGGCAGTGGTTGGAACAGTTTGGAGGTCTCAGAAGAAGACAGAAAAATGTGGGAAAGTTTGGAACTTCCTAGAGACTTGTTGAATGGCTTTGACAAAAATGCTGATAGTGATATGAACAATAAGGTCCAGGCTGAGTTGGTCTCAGATGGAGATGAGGAACTTGTTGGGAACTGGAGCAAGGGTGACTCTTGTGTTTAGCAAAGAGACTGACAGCATTTTGTGCCTGCCCTAGAGATTTGTGGAACTTTGAACTTGAAAGAGATGATTTAGGGTATCTGGTGGAAAAAAATGTCTAAGCAACAAAGCATTCAAGAGGTGACTTGGGCGCTGTTAAAGGCATTCAGTTTTATAAGGGAAGCAGAACATAAAAGGTTGGAAAATTTGCAGCCTATGTGTTAGAAAAGGAAAATTCATTTTCTGGGGAGAAATTCAAGCCAGTTGCAGAAATTTGCATAAGTAGCAAGGAGCCTAATGTTAATTTCCAAAACCATGGGGAAAATGTCTCTAGGTCATGTCAGAGACCTTCACAGCAGTCCCTCCCATCAAAGGTCCAAAGACCCAGGAGGAAAAAGTGGTTTCATGAGCTGGGCCCTAAGTCCCTGTGCTGTGTGCAGCCTAGGGAGTTGGTGCCCTGTGTCCCAGCAGCTCCAGCTATGGCTGAAAGGGGCCAACGTACAGCTCAGGCTGTGACTTTCAAGGGTGGACGCCCCTAACCTTGGCAGTTTCCACGCAATGTTGAGCCTGAGAGAGCACAGAAGTCAAGAATTGAGGTTTGGGAACCTCCACCTAGATTTCAGAAGATGTATGGAAATGCCTGGATGCCCAGGCAAAATTTGCTGCCAGAGCGAGGCCCTCATGGAGAACATCTGCTAGGGCAATGTGAAAGGGAAATGTGGAGTCAGAGCCCCCACATAGAATCCCTATTGGGGCACTGCCTAGTGGATGGAGAACATCTGCTAGGGCAGTGTGGAAGGGAAATGTGGGGTCAGAGCCCCCACACAGAATCCCTATTGGGGCACTGCCTAGTGGAGCTGTGAGAAGAGGGCCACCATCCTCCAGATCCCAGAATGGTAGATCCACTGACAGCTTACACTGTGTACGTGGAAAAGCCACAGACAATGCCAACCTGTGAAAGCAGCCAGGAGGGAGGCTGTACCCTGCAAAGCCACAGGGACGGAGCTGCCCAAGACCATGGGAACCCACCTCGTGCATCAGTGTGACCTGGATGTGAGACCTTGAGTCAAAGGAGATAATTTTGGAACTTTAAAATTTGACTGCCCCACTGGGTTTTGGACTGGTGTGGGCCCTGTAGCTCTTTTGTTTTGGCCAATTTCTCCCATTGGGAACAGATGTATTTACCCAATACCTGCACCCCCATTGTATCTAGGAAATAACGAGCTTGATTTTGATTTTACAGGCTCATAGGCAGAAGGGACTTGCCTTTTCTCAGATGAGACTTTGGACTATGGACTTTTGGGATTAATGCTGAAATGAGTTAAGACTTGGGGGACTGTTGGGAAGGCATGCTTGGTTTTGAAATGTGACAACATAAGATTTAGAGGGGTCAGGGGCCGAATGATACGGTTTGGCTGTGTCCCCACCCAAATCTCAACTTGAATTGTATCCTCAGAATTCCCAGGTGTTGTGGGAGGGACCTGGGGGAGGTAACTGAATCATGGGGGCCAGTCTTTCTCGTGCTATTCTTGTGATAGTGAATAAGTCTCAAAAGATCTGATGGTTTTATAAGGGGTTTCTGTTTTTGTTTCTCTCTCATTTTTTCTTGCCACTGCCACATAAGCAGTGTCTTTCACTTCCAGCTATGATTCTGAGGCCTCCCCAACCACGTGGAACTGTAACTTCAATTAAACCTCTTTTTCTTCCCATTCTTGGGAATGTCTTTATCAGCAACATGAAAATGGACTAATATAGGTATGCTAAAATCGTTTAAAATATTTGTGTTGTGGGAAAATGTAGGGAGAAACTGCACGTTGATGAGTCTGGATCTAATATATTGGATTGGAACATGGAACTGCCCTCTGAGGGTCAGCATCCAGTTTTGGTCAATCTGAGGGGTCTGCTATCAGCATTAAAAGGTACAGTTCAGTTGGTGGGGCACAACCTGATAGGTGCAGACAACGCGTGAGCCTTGAAATCAGGCAGCAGAGGGTGCAAAGACTGTGAGTAGACTGAGCTATTCAGAGAAAAACTAGTCCTGTTCCAAATCTGGTGACTAGAGATTTTTAAAAGTCATCCCTGAAAAGGGAGACTAGACAGAAGGCTAGGTCTCAGCCAAGTGGGCTGAGGCTGTGAGGACAGCTTTGTGGTTACAGCAGGAACTTAGATATCCAACTTAAAAATATATACAGCACTGAGGCAGAGGAGCAGCTAGTCACGTGGCTGGGTCAAGAAAACGCCATGGCACGATATGCTTGCACATGTCCAGAGCTCCCATCAGTGGCTATGCAGCCAAAATTAAATCCAGCTTCCTTCTACTTCCATGTACTGTCTGCCTTACCCTAGAATGGTCCCAGAGTTGTACAAAACCATACCTGCAGTGATCTCAGTTGAGCTAGGCTTGAGGAGACAAAATGCAGGCAAATCATTATACCCATGTTGACTTTGCAGCTCAAACAGAGGATAGACAACAGTCAACTGCATTTTAGCAAAAAGTCAAGGAGGACATTGAAAGGAGTGTAACTGTTACAGGTGTTGCACAATGGACTTAAAAGAAGGAAAAATTGTTTGGGAAGAACAGCTTCATGCCTATCCTGGTAACTCTTTTCTCCAAAAAGGGAGTGGTTGGGAGAAGAAAAGAGCTAAATGAATGTGTTAAATATCAAAATTTCAAACTATGAAATTAAGATAATTTCTTGGAAGAGTGTGATCTAAGGCATATGAATTCAATGAGACTGAACACAGAAGCAACCAGTCTGTCTGGGACTTTATTACTGACTCTGAATGTTTGGTTTGCTGAGTACCAGGCTTTCAACGGAGACACAAAAGAGCAATATTTTAAAAAGAAATTTTATTTCAATGTTGGTAATCAAGTTTATTAACATTCTCAAAGCTCATTTAAAAATGAAATTTCAAAGAGCTGTTTCTTTTTCAATTACTCAAGCTGACGGGTCCATTTTTGATGTGTCATTTCTGATGGATTAGGCCAGTCAACTTGCACAAGATTATAAGTGTCACACAGCACAGCATTAGTAACGTCACTGAACAGGGCATACATATCAGTGATGACTGTACCAGAGAAGCTGTTTTATGGAAGACATATGCATCTCAATATGGATTTCTCATCTTTGATTCTTTCTCTAGAACTTCATTTTCTCTCCATTGTGATTTTTCTCGTATCTTATATCTTGGCCTCTTGAATGCCTTTCCTGTGTGTTTGACCTTCAGTTTGCCCATTCTCCAGAGAGAACTGATTAGTGAAAAAGCATTTTTCTAGCTTACCTTGCTCAGTCTCAATATGAACACCACAGGAGAAGAAGACACACGTGAATGGCTTGGCTTACCTTGTTGAGACTTAAAAAGTACTCTAATAGTATGACTGAAGTTTCCAGGGTTTTTACTGCTGAACCTATTTCATTTGAGGTTCTTTTCCTTTAAACAATGAATATTGAGTCAACTACCTTTAAAACATTATACAGGTATGATATGGGGTAACTCACAGCACTGAGTGGAAAACTGAAGAACAGTCTTTGAAACAGGCAAAACCCAAAGATCTCTTGAAATCTACATGGTAGGGATAAATCATTGTCATTGGGACTCCATCATTTTTGGGTGTTAGGTTTTCTACTTTATGTGCTAATTCCAAGGAGAGAGGGCTAGTGTTCCTAACTGGGTCTTTTTCCCACTTTTCAGCTAAAGGAAAAAAAGAGCTGCCTGATTAATCATCCCACTAGCCTATACTCATTGTAGAAGAAGAGATTCCCTTCACTTTCATTGGAAAGTGAAGGGGAAGAGCTGCTTGGTCTGCAAGCCCCCAGATATCCACTGCAGCCCTGAAGGAGCTGGTTGCCATGAAGCTGGATCTGAGCAGTAGAGATAGCATGGTAAATAAAACATTGTGCTAGAATTTCGGTAGTGTTGGGAGATCACTAAGTGGGAGAAGCTGGGGATGAGTGCCAGGTCACAAAAACCAAAGTCAAGGGGCCCACAACCAGCTGGTATAGTGGAGGGGTTAAGAACTTAGGCAGCAAATTCAGGGAAACATGACTGCATAGCTTAACCTTTCTAATTATGTTTCCTCATCTGTATAATGAGGATAAAAATAACACCTCCTTTGAGAACGTTGATGTAAGACATGCATGATGTAATGCCCGTGAGGGGCTTAATATAGTACCTAATACTTAGTAAGCATTGATATATGTTCTCCTTCTTGAGATAGTCCCAAGATTGTCAAGTGGACATTTCTTCATATGGCTTATTCCTTTCAGATGCTCATGCTTTGCCTCTATTATCTGGGAGAATTTTCCGCCTGAAGGAAGTGTGTTCAGAAGCCTGTGTTCAGAAGGCTCTGTTAGACATTTGCATGACTCAGGCTGGAGTACAAAACAAAAACAAAATAGTTCCCTTTTACCCTTCTATACTCAACCTGACCTTTGTCATGATAAGCACATTTCCCTCCTGTATGTTACTCTGTACCTCAAGGGACCATATAGGATGAAAGTTTGACAGAGGTACGAAGAGGAGAAGAGAAGAAAAGTAAATGAAACCAGGAATAAAATGTATGATGAAACTCTGAAAGTCTACATATTCTTAGAAGCCAAGAGTGAACTGAACCTACTCAAGAGCTCCTCCTCACCTGCAGCCCTCATGTTCAGCAAACCATAACCAGGACTTTTTAACGGGCAGTGCTCATTCGAGGCACCCATCTTGTAGGGTTATATACAAAGAACCAAAACAAATGTAACTTCTCAGTTATCCAGTTTCAATCAAAGACCTCCAGAGAAATGCTCAATTCCTTAGTCCCAATTGGTTTCAAGCAATTAGAATTCCATTTCTGCAGATTAGAGAATTGCTAACAACTTTCTCTTCTCCAAAGGTCATTTAGGATTTTAGGAGGTTGTACTTTCACCAGGTTAACACTAATTGGAGCTGGTACTGAGATCTGCAGATATTGGAGCCACAGACATTACATCGACTCCTGGTCTTCCATCTGATCTCATCCAGAAACATCACTTTCCCTTGTGGCTAGCAGTTCCTACCTTCTTTTCTTTAAGACTGTTATAAAATTTAGCTTGTTAATTGTGTTATATGGTGCTGTAAAAATATCTGGGGAGAAAGTTCACATTAATGCTTGTCTAAAGCCCAAAGAATATAAAGCATTATTATTGGCAGAGGAGATACAATTATAGTGACATAGAATTCAGCAGATAGTATGTTTTTCATAGTCTAGGGAGAGAGAATAATCTTAGGTTTTATGAAATTTTAATTAAATGAACATATAGGCTCAAATAATATATAGCAGACACAAGACATACAGATTTTCAATTAATCTCCAGTGAATTTTCTGTTCTTGAGGTGCCAAAACGAGAAATACTTGGCAGATGGGCCATCTATGCAACACATTATGCTGATGCCCTCACATGGCTTTGCATTCTGCAGGAAAGATGAATCTGAAACTTCAGTTGTATGATATAACTGAATACTAGATATAATATTCAGTTAGTATATATGTAGTATATATATACTATATATAGTATTCAGTTATATATGATATGTATATATAGTATTCAGTTATATCATATTACATATGATATATATATCTCATATATATGAAATACATATATTTATATTTAGGACTCTCTTGAATATATATATATGTGTGTGTGTGTGTGTGTGTGTGGAGGAGCTCTTGAGTAGGTTTAGTTTGCTCTTGGCTTCTAAGAATATGTAGACTCTCAGAGTTTCATATATACATGAGATATATATATCTATATATATATATTCAAGAGAGTCCTAAATATAAAACAATTTTTAGACCTAAGTACCTTGAAATGTCCAGGATTTAATTAATTTATAACTTAAATTCATAATGACTTTGCCACTTGGGCACACTATTGATAACCTGTTTCATAGGCTATCTTTTATTGCTAAATTATAGAAATCAGCAATTATATCAGGATGGGTCCATAAAGGGGCATCAACTCCATTACTAAGGAGACAATGGAATTTGTCCCAAGTCAACTTCAAGTCATCTTCCTGAAATTGTTCAATAGGCATCCTTAAATAATTTAATTGGACATCATGAAGACATCCTAGTCTACATAGCAATGAAGACAACTTTGATAACAGTAAAGATGCTGCCACACATCATTAATCTTACTGTTCAAAGATGAAAGATGCATCCATGTGTCTACTGCCAAATAGAAGTTTATGAGAAAAGCATCCAGATAGTTGACTAAAATTTTCACATTTTTTGCTTAACATTTTGGCACCAGGAAGATAGCCTCACATGACACACTCTGCAACTACAACATCCTTGCCTCAATTCCAAAAGCACTTTGTGAGTGACGTGTGAGGTCCTGTGGAAAACACTGAGATAACTGAGAATACTTCAGACTCCAGAGAGATGGAAGACTGGTAGAATATAGTAGACACATTGGTAAACCACTATACTGTAACCTGAAAGAAGTAGTGCCATAAAGAAATGATGACATGGAAAAGAGAAAGGGGGCAGGTGTGTAGAGAAAGTGATGACCCTGGAATTGTGCAGTGCAGGAGCCTTGAGAGTAGCAGGTCCAGGACTTTGAGCCAGACTTGAATTTGAGTCCCAAACTGGACATGTATGACTTGGGCAAGTCATTCAACATGTCTGGATCTTCCTGTCCTCCTCTGTAAAGTGGAAGTAATCTCTCTTCACCAGGTTGCTTAAAATTTAGATAATGTATGTCAACCCAGTATTACTTGAAATGCGGATAGATAAGTTTCTAAGGTGGAATTTATTGGCCATGTAAAGCATCATTTAGTAATTATTACTGGTTTTAATTTTGAGAGCAGTTTTAAAAGGCCTCTAGAAACTTTGATGCATGCTAAATAAACAAACATTTAAAATGTGTTTGTTTACAGTAAAATGTAAAGAAAGAGATTTAAGTGTAAAATGGCAATGTAATTCTGTTTAATAATTTAAACTTTATAGTCTGGTTTTAATAAGTTCAAATACAAGCTGTTGGATGACATAAAAGTGACATAGTGCTACTTCATTTGGATGATTAATGCAGCATTAACTTTTTTCTTTTACACACCCAGCTAATGTGCTCATGTATGTACATATTCTGTCCTGGGAATAATTATTATTGATGAGGTGTTTGCTCATGGATAATTTTTAACTACTTTGTAAATCTTTTCAGTTCAAATGTCACTTTCTATTGCAAGATTAGTTTTTGAATTAAATGAAGATGTAATTTTAAGTGTTGGAGTCTCCTCTGAGATTAAAGTTAATCAAATAACATTAGACTGAATTTACACAATACTGCAGCAAAAATAGAAGTTTCCAGATCCCTTCGAGAGTGGAGAGTTAAATATGCAAAGTAATTCATATGAAGTACCCAGAACAGTCAAATTCATAGAGACAAAAACCAGAATGGTGATTGTCAGGGACTGGGGGAGGGGGAATGAGGAATAATTGTTTAATGGGCACATAATTTCAGTTTGGAATGATGAAATGGAGACAAATAGTGGTGATTGTGGCACATCAATATGAATGTACTTAATGCCATGGAACTGTAAACTTAGTAACAAGACGGTAAATTTTATGTTATGCATATATTACCACAGTTAAAAAATGTAACTTAAAAATTTGCATATCAGCTCTTTTTTTTTTTTTTTTTTTTTTTGAGACGGAGTCTTCCTCTGTCACCAGGCTAGAGTGCAGTGGCATGATCTCGGCTCACTGCAACCTCCACCTCCCGGGTTCAAGCGATTCTCCTGCCTCAGCCTCCCAAGCAGCTGGGATATGCCACCTCCAGCTAATTTTTGTATTTTTAGTAGAGACGGGGTTTCACCATGTTGACCAGGATGGTCTCGATCTGTTGACTCCGCGATCCACCCACCTAGATTTCTTTTATTATTATTACTAATTTTTTACTGTAAGTTCTGGGATACATGTGCAGAACATGCCTGTTTGTTAACATAAGTGTACATGTGCCATGGTAGTTTGCTGCACCTATCAACCCATCATCTAGATTTTAAGCCCTACATGCATTAAGTATTTGTCCTAATGCTCTCCCTCTGCTTTCCCCCGACTCCCTGACAGGCCCCGGTATGTAATGTTCCCCTCCCTGTGTCCATGTGTTCCTATTGTTCAACTCCCACTTATGAGTGAGAACATGCGGTGTTTGGTCTTCTGTTCCTGTGTTAGTTTGCTGACAATGATGATTTCCAGCTTCATCCATGTCCCTGCAAAGGACATGATCTCATTCTTTTTTATGACTGCATAGTATTCCATGGTGTACATCTGCCACGTTTTCTTTATCCAACCTATCACTAATGGGCATTTGGGTTTGTTCCATCTTTGCTATTGAAAATAGTGCTGCAATAAACATACATGTGCATCTATCTTTACAGTAGAATGACTTATAATCTTTTGTGTATATACCCAATAATAAGATTGCTAGGTCAAACAGTATTTCTGGTTCTAGATCCTTGAGGAATTGCCACATTCTTCCACAATGGATGCACTAATTTACACTCCCACCAAAAGTGTAAAAGAGCTCCTATTTCTCCACATCCTCGCCAGCATCTGTTGTTTCTTGACTTTTTAATGATTGCCATTCTAACTGACATGAGATGGTATCTCATTGTGGTTTTTATTTACATTTCTCTAATGACCAGTGATGATAAGCTTTTTTTGCATATGTTTGTTTGGCCACATAAATGTCTTCTTTTGAGAATGTCTGTTCATATCCCTCACCCACTTTTTGATGTTTTTGTTTTTGTCTTCTTCTTGTAAATTTGTTTAAGTTCCTTGTAGATTCTGGATATTAGACCTTGGTACGATGGATAGATTGCAAAAATTTTCTCTCATTCTGTAGGTTGCCTGTTCACTCTGATGATAGTTTGTCTTGCTGTGCCGAAGCTCTTTAGTTTAATTAGATCCCATTTGTCAATTTTGGGTTTTGTTGCAATTGCTTTTAGGGTTTTAGTCATGAAGACTTTGACCGCGCTGGGAAAACTGTCTAGCCGTATACAGAAAACAGAAACTGAATCCCTTCCTTACACCTTATACAAAAATTAACTCAAGATGGATTAAAGACTTAAATGTAAAACCTAAAACTATAAAAACCCTAGAAGAAACCTAGGCAATACCACTCAGGACATAGGCATGGGTAAATGAGCTTTTAATGATATCCCACTTCTAAATAATCCTGGGGTTGGGAGGTTTTGTTGTTGTTATTGTTTATTTGCTAATTTCAATTCACTAGGGGTAAGAGGAAATATTAAAAATAAAAAAGCGCTGTAGTGAGCTATGATCATAGCACTGCACTTCAGCCTGGACAACAAGTCTCAGTAAATAAGTAAATAAAAGAGAAAGTTTAAATTATAGTGGCATCTGCAAAAGTTTTTTCAAATTAAAGTTCTTTAGAGATTGCACAGACAATTGAAAATATCTCTAATGTTTTTACCCATGTGTGTCTGGCTTCAGATAATGCACAATTTCAAGGAGGAAAAGAACTGGTGTTAATCAAGTGCTGAGCCAGGTACTAGATGCTTCCTGATGGCTTTGTCCCACTCTATTCTCACAAGAACTTGTGTAGCACATTATTATTCGCATTTCACAAAAGAGGAAAGTAAGACTTCAAGATTTTAACTGACAAGTTCGGGTTTATGTTCCTAGTAATCTATGAACTTGGTGATTTGAATCCATGTCTCCTAAATCAAGGCCCTCGGTAGACTTTTAAAACTTTGGTTTTATTAATGCGTTAAAAAATTTGTATTTTGTTTCCTTCCCCTGTATAAATAGCTAGTTGCTTCAGCAGTATTTCGCCATTCCTAGGAATTATATATGGTATACCATAGCAGAAGGAGTAATAGCTAGGAGTTTGGAGCAACACTCCAGTCACAGCACTAACCTGCTCTCCTAATCACTTGAGTTGATCGGTGAATCCTGTCTGTGCCTTGCTTCCCCCAGCTGTGAAGAAAGAGAGTAATATCTATTCTGCTTGAGTGAGTTACGCATGAAAGGCCAAAAATGATCATATGTGAAAAAAATGCATGATTATGACAGTGATTAAGAGTTATAATACAAGTGAATCTAGAATTTGCAACCACAATGTTTATTATGGCAAAGATCTGTTCAGGTTGTCTGACTAACCTATAATCATGCAATAATCTAAAACCTTTTTATTTGAAATCTCTTATATTCATTTTCTCAGGATAATCTCTCCATCCTTCTTGATAATGTTAGTCAATGCCATTCTAACATCATCTGGTGTGGAGACAGTGTAGAGTTTTATGAGGTTGAGAAACTTGTCTCCACAGCAATGTTGACTACTTCCCTTCTTGCTCCACAAGCTCTCCAGGCCCTAGCCTTCCCCTTCTCAAGTAGAATCTTGGAGTCAGTCACTGACAAATGAAAGTTCTTGGTGCCTATGCAACAGTTTGGGAGCCCTGGTCAAATTATGTGTCAACATGACATTTCTAGATGTGTAACTGGCTTTATTGTTTGGAACTGCCTTGGAGATGGTGTACTGAGAGCCTTCTGGACTGGTAATAGGTGATAATGAATGAGGTGGTTGTCATGAAGATAAACTAGGCTGGCAGGGAGGACAATTAAAATGATGTGGCCACAATGCCAATGCTATTTTAAAATTTAATCATGCTGCTGGGAGGCTTATTGGGAATTTATTTTCCATAATAAAGAAACCATGCCGGATGCTGGTGCTGTGAATTAGAATCTATCCACACAAAACAGCAAAATGCTGTTCTGAAGATGAACCAGGTTAATTTATAAATGTAGACAGTAAAACAGCATGACTCAGAACCTAACATTATGTTTTCTCTCTCTGATTTACTCCATTGTTTGCACTTTAGTGAAGCCAATCTAGTAATTACGAATTGGCCTTACTTTTGCTATATGGACTCAGCCTGAAGAGGGTTATACTCACAATTCAGGGTGAAAAAAATGCAAACACTCCGGAGAACTTTAAGAATTCACCTGATAAACTTAACTTCCAAACCAAAATAATTTAGTTCTAATAAGTAGTATCTTCGAAGGAGTTATCCTTACTAGGTGACACCATTAGTATTAGACACACTTTGCGTTTTTCACTCTTTGATATGTGCAAGTAAGTAGGAATACAGTGGCTAAGATCTCACCCTCTAGAACAGAAGTTGGCAATCTACAGACAATAGGCCAAAATGTTTATCATAGTTTGTAAACCATTTTTTAAAAATCAAAACAAAATAGTTTGTGACAGGTGACAATTCTATAACATTCAAATTTCAGTGACCATAAAGTATTATTGGAACACAGCCATACCCATTCATTTACATGTTATCTATGGCTGTTTTTGTGCTATAACGACAGAGCTGATTAGTGGCAATAGAGATCAGATGGCCCTCAAAGCCAAAAATACTTAATATCTGACCCTTGACCATAAAAAAAGTTTGCCAGACAATGACCTAAAATTATTCTACTTAAATTCACATCCTTCCGTAATTCACTTATTAGCTGGGTATTCTTGGGCAACTTAGCCTTCCTCTGCCTCAGTTTTCTCATGTGAGGGTTATATTACCAAATGCATGCTATTCAACAGAACTGAATAAATTTGTATGACAAGGACAAAACACTCCCTGGTGCACAGTAAACATTCAGTAAGTGTCATTATTATTATATTTCATCTTATTAAAAGTTAAATGGTTATGCTAGTGTGGAAAACTGTAAGAAAAAGTCTTTAGTAAGTGAGAAAATAATTGAAAATACAAAATCAATATAAACATTGTGTTATGAAAGGTCAGCAAAAAAAAAAAAAAAAAAGTCATAGGGAAAAAAAGTAGTGCACATGTATTATTCACTCCATCACCCTGCAATGTTCTCAACCAAAAATCTTAGTATAATTTTGAAGCCTATTAATTCAAAACTGAAAATACACTTAAGTAAAAACAATTGGATTGGCACATTGGCCATATAGCTTAAAGATAGGATTAAGGCCCCTGGAATTATTTCCCTAATATAATACATAATTAGATATTGATCGTGAGGCTGAAACACCAGCTTCAATTTAAATACTTATTACCAATTCTATCAGCTCATTGGATTACCTTATGTATTATAAAATATAAGACAAGTGGTTGAAATGCTAAAAATATTTTAATTTCAAAATTTTGCTTACAGGCTTTTAAGCAAACTTTGTCTACTTTTACCTTGAATCAAATTTAATCTGGATTGAAATAGATATGCTTAAGAAAAAAACAAAGCAAAGGTGGGTGGTGGAAGACAATCACCAACACAAAAAGAGTTACTTGAAATTATTAATGGTAAAGAATTAAAAATGGATAGGGAATATAAATAATAACTTTAAGAAAAAACACAAGTGGTAAACAAATCAAGAAAGAATGCAAATGGTAAACAAATGAAAAAAACTCTTTGATTATATTGATTCAATTAATGTAAGATATATTTACTTGTAATATAGCACAGATTTTAATGATAATAATGTTAAGGGTAGAATAATCATAGCAAAGGCTGATGCAATGTTTACTAGGGGCCATATTCTTTTCTAAGTGCTTTGTATGAATTAACACATGAAATTGTTAGAAAAATCCCTTAAATATTTTACTAATAAAGAAACTATGGTCCAAAATTATATACCTAGTTGGAGGTGGATCTGCTATTTGAACCCAAGCTGTCTGGTTCTGCAATTGTGACTTCCAATCATTATGTTATTGATGGAAATATACGGATGCATTCATTATCTGCTGATTTCAGAGAAAACATTGCATATTGTGAGCTGAGGACTGACAAAGAAGGGGAAAATGTTCTTCATTGATTTCTTCTTGACCTTAACCTCTTCCAAGTGACTATCCATTCTTAGTATTCTACAGCCAATGGTAAATATGTTTTCAATAATATTTTTAAGACAACATAACAAAAGACTTTCCAGGGCTCATGACAGCAGTTATTGGTCAAGTCAGAACTACTACACGAATACACTGTTTTTGTTCCCAGGTTTAGGGTCAGATGAGCAATCACAAATTTAAGTTACAGATGGGGTTTTTGTGTTGATATGCAGAAAAGAGAAGGGACAAGCATTTATTGAGGTTCTGCTAAGTCCTACGAGCTCGGCATATGTTGTCTCATACTGACCTCATAACTCTATGAGATATTATTATCTACACTTAACAGAAGACATCTCTAGATCAGATTAGCTGAGTTATTTTAATTAACAAAGCTCACACAGCTAGAGACATAGCCTGGTTTTAACTCGTTTATCAGATTCCAAGACTGTGTTCTTTCCAGTACACAGCACTGCGCTCTATCTAAAGAGTTCTTATCTCTGATTTTATCTGTACACCACGAGGAAATGGAATTCTGATATGTCTTGTTGCAAGCTGGGGAACAAAACCAGGAGAGTGCAGAGGGAGTAACAAATACAAGAGCAGGAAAGGACACTTAAACAGAAAAGAGGGAGGACAGCTTGGATAAACAGTGGGATCAGTAGCTGGAGCCCATAGTTGATTTTTATGTGTTTCTTTGGCATGATATGTGAGTAGATTCGATCAAAGGGTTGAGGACACACACTTTGTTTACAATCTATCATTAATATCATTGGAAGGCAGCATGGAATAATCCACTTATGTGGGCCACTCCTCATCTATGATGATGAAAACATACATCAATAACACCCATAAAAACTAATGTAGGTCAATACCTGGGCATCCGGTAGAACCACAAAGAGGAACAGGATGCAGATTCTCCGGAACAGGAGGACTCCAATATGTGGTGAAATGACAGCATTACAAAGTCAAGCTAATGGAGGGAATCCTGCCTCGTCAGTGCAGCTGATAGGTAAACACCTAGCCAGCAGTCAGTGCCAGAGGGCCTGCTATAAGCTGACAGGATCCCAAGATAAGAAGAACTTGGGCCTAGAGGAGCAGAACTACACCCAGCAATGGCTAATGAGTTTCATGCTGATCTGTAAAGCACTCTTAAACCACTTTACCAAGCTCTGTTCTTATACAATGATGTGTCTATACATCTTTCCCACTAGACTGGGAACTCTTTAAAGGCAGACCCTAACATAGATTGTAAATTTTATAGAAGATGAATAGATGTAACAAATGAACTTAACTACATGAATTTGATGGAAACCCACTTACCATATTTGGGTCACAAAAGCTCAGAATAGGCGTGGCAGCCAAGATAACTTGATACTGATTCACAAGAGTTACCAAATAAAGGCTCCTAATATTCTGTTAACCAAGATCAAAACTGTTCCAAGGCCCGTATATGGTTGGGTCCTCAGGCGGGCTACTGTAGCCACTGCAGTGGGATAGGAGCTATGCCAAGGGTTGGAGCCAGCTGGTCAACACAGTGAACTTTAATGACCATGCATTACCCCCTTGCTTCTATGAAATAGTATGTCATAGGCATTACTTGATGCCTCCATGAGAAATATCAACTACCCCTCCCCTCAATTTCAAAGCAAATAAGTTTAATTGACCAGAGTCATACTGTGAGTCAGCAGCAGACCCAAAACATGAACTCAGAACTCTGACAGTCCAAAAACGACTCTTTATCCCTGTGTTTCCCTTGCCCTTTAAATGTAAGGATGATGCTGTGGGCCTGCTAACCCAAGACGTGATACATTTTCTTGAGCTGATGAAGCTCTATAGAATCATCAGCACTCTCTAATCCAGCCGTTTATTCATTCATTTAGCCACTAACTCAGTATTAAATAATAAAAACACGAAGAACAAAAACAGCTTGGCCCTACCTTCCTGGAGCCCACAAACCTTTCCCAATATATTTTTGAACGAATATGACCATAGATTTAAAAGTGAGTTAAAAAAAGATTTTCTAGGTAGGGAAAAGTCTGACACATAACTAGATACATCTGACTATGTATGTATCTAGTTTATGTCTGGATATGTCTAGACATATCTAGAACTAGAATGTCTAACTGGAACTGCCAGGCATTGTGATGATAATAAATGAGATGAAGATAGAAGACTTGTTTAGTTTCATTGCAAATTTTATACTTCTAATGATGTGAAGGTCTTTAAACTACATGGGATCTGAAATCTTAAGCCTTAACGGCCACTTTTCAGTTCAAAGTAGTTTTGAATTTTTACTATGTACCAGGTAATTGTATGAACTGGTATTACATTTCCAAATAACCCAATTAAATGACATCAAGGGATAACTGAGCTTCAGAGAATTAAGTTGCTTGCATAGGATCAAAACTACAAAATAGCAGAAGGAAAATTGGGATCCAGAGCTCTGGGTCTTCAGAGTCCATGCTTTCTTCACTTCCCCAGGCTACTCCCCTTACAATAGGTGAAGAACAATTGGTGGTTTGGGGAGGGAGAGGAATCTCTCATGATTCCATTGTAGCAATTAGTGGGTTAATTCTGGCCCCCCACAGGGAGTGTGCTTAGAGACTTGGAGTCACTCTAGGGAGGGAGCATCTGTACCATCATCATAGCAGCCAGATTTTACCAAGGGTTGGAGGAAAGGGAGAATAGGAGGGTGTTTACTTTGTATTGGTACCTGGGAGACTGAGGCTTCCAACAACTTCACCAGTAGTCTAGGTTCACAGGGAGTGCATTTTATTTAATGCTTTTGAGTTTCATGAGGCCACAGGATTTAGTGAAAAGAGTGAAAGTGAGTCAATAGGAGCAGCCTAAGCCAGCAGTCAATGACCTGGGCTTAAGTCAGACTCTGCTCTGATGCCAACCAGCTCTGAGCTGGCTCTTTGTCCCTGAGTTGCCACTTAGGAAGCAGTTTCTCTACATTATGCCTCAGGTTACACGCTGGTCTTAGCCACATGGAAATGATCTGATGATACCTTAAAATAAATGTGAACAATACAAAATGCACTATACAAACCCTAATGTATTATTTTCTTCTTTTAATATTTTAAGACTGTGAAAACCAAGGCTTGTTAAAATACTGTTCCGAAGGGTCACTTGAGTAATCTAGGCATGGGCTATGCTCTGTGTTGCAGCTCACCCGTCTTCTTCGAAATATGCAAAACTCATAACTAAGAATTAAGACTTAGTTATCAGTATTTTCCATCTGACTGCATAATTATAAGAGTTGATTAGAAAGTCTCTTTTTAGCTCATTTGTATCTCCAGGGTAGACACAGAATTAGGCGGCTGTAATTGCAGAGGCTGGAGAAACGTGAGGCTTTAAATGGGTGTCTATAAAATGAAAAGGGGAAAAAACAACCCAAAATATACCCAGTTAATTTAGCGTGAGTTTTTATTCACTTGCTTCTGATTCTCTAGTACAACCATACAGGCTTATAAACAAGTTTTCTTTTAGTCTACTGCTTTTCTCTTATTCTCCACACATGTGTTAATGCATTTTGATATAAGGGTGAATTCTCACAAACAACATTCATCTCCTCGTATGTATATATTGCTAACCCAATGACTGGCTAGAACATTAGGAAATTAGTTCTTAGTCACACACTGTGATCGATTTAATATGCAGAGACCTAAATCTTGCAAAAAGGAAATCATGTTATCTAGAAACTTTCATTTAGATGCAGCTAGAAGAATAAAACATGGCCCAAGAAGCATAGAGAGTCTGAAGCATATGGCAGAATTTGACCCTATTTTATTTTTTGCTTCTACTCTGTAGATTAAAATTTTATTTTAACTTGAAATAAACAAATACACACATCTTTCTTATTTCCCCCTTCCCCCAAAAGATAACAGCAAAATAAAATTATCTTTCATTTGCAGCTGCTACGAAAACCATCAAGAGATAACACTAGTAAATAATGTAGCTACATAAAAAGCTTTGAAGCCCACAAATAAGCTCTTCTTTTGCTAGAGGTAGGGGTAGCAATGCTAAGTAAAGAGAACGAGAAACAGTCAAGCCAATAATTCCTGGTGACAGTCTCTGCATCTATCTATGTCAGAAGGTTCTTTGAAATATGAACCTTATTATCTCAGGTAGCTCGGCTCTCAAAGAAATCATTAATTTAACAAATACATATGAGAGTTTATTCTGAACTGGGTAAGGTGTGTTTTAAGAGCAATATGAGCACATGAAACACAAATACATCTGGCCAGGTAGGTCAGGGAAGGTTCTGTAAAGGAGATGACCTTTCATTTGAGTTGGATCATCAAGTTAACAAATGTGGAAGAGTATTCCAGGCAGAAGGAACAACATGAGCAAAGTGCTGAAGACATACAAGTGCATGGAAGACTGAAGTAATGATTTGAAAAATCCCACAGAGCTAGAGCATAGTGTACTTAGCAGGAATGGGTAGGAGATGGGGCTGGAGAAATAGATGGGGCCAGATTATAAAAGCTCGTATCTGAAGCTAAGGAGTTTAGGCTTTAGCCTGAAAGCTGTGGAGAACCATTTGAGGTTTCTATGCAGGAAAGCAACATGAAAGCTGTAGGAGTTCTATTCTGTTTGTTCAATAAATTTTGTTGAAGTATAATAGGGACACAAAATAAGTGTTCAACTTATTGAATTTTACAAAGTGAACATATGTCCACCTCAGGCCCTGGTCAGCCAGATAACCAGTAATTGGGTCAAGAAACATAACATTGCCAACTCCCCAAGAGACTTCCCCCCCCCCGCCCCGCCAACCCCATGCTCCTGTCATAACCTCCCCCGCCAACAAGGGAATAATTACCTTGATTTCTAATACTGTTGATTAGTTTTGCTGATTTTGAACTTCATATGAATGTTGGCTTTTTTGGCTCAATATTAAGATTTGTAAGATTTTATCTACATTGTGATGCAGATTGAATTCATTCATTCCCATTGATGTATAGTATCCCATTATATGAATATACCATAATTAATCAGTTCTAATGTTGAGGTGTGCATCTGGCTTATTTTCAGATTTGGATGATCAACAAACAATGCTACTATGAACACCTCATACAAGACTTTTGATAAATATGTGAGCTTACTCCTGCTGAGTATATGTAGGAGGAGCAGATTTGTTGGATCAAAGGGTATGCTGATATTCAACTTTAGTAGATACTGCTAAACATTTCTCTAAAACATGCAATTCACACTCCCCCTAGCGGTCTATGAAATACCAGTTCCTCCACATGCTCACCAACCTTGGTACTATCATATTTTCCATTTTAACCTTTATCAGGGCATATGGTAGTATCCTGCAGTTTATTTTGAAGAGAGTGATAGTGAAGAGAGATTAGAGGTTGAACGGCCAGTTAGGGAACTATGGCAATAATCCAGGAATGAAGGCATGGATCCAGGGCAGTGTCAGTATTTGGAAGCCAGCTTCTGCTGAAGCTGGTATTTGTCACGTGTCATACGTATCCAGTAAAAAAGATCATATGCAATAATATGAAGCTTAGTTTCTCATCATTTCATGCACACTTGTACTTTTTCCTTTCAATGATAAAATAATTTCCATTTATATAGGATCTTTAATCCCAAAGCCCTTTTCAAATGAAGCCAAAGAAATGCAGCACAGTCCATGTCAGTTATAGCAGAAAACAAAAGGCCCAGGTGTGCCACCCACCCCCACCCCGACTGCCTCCTTTGTCAGGAGCAGGGTTGTCAGGCTTGCCTCCCCAGCACTCCCTGCCTACTGTGCCCTGGAGTGGCCTTGGACCTGTGAGTGCTGGGCCCTCAACTGCCATGAGGGTGGCTTGGGAGGTAGCCTGCAGGGAGACAACCTGGCCTGATCGGCACCCATAAAAGCATTTGCTCCCTGCTCTAGGAGTCCTGGTCACCAGGGCAGCCAGGCGAGGATGAGGGACCTGGAGAATGGGTGGGAGTCCAGCCAAGGCACCTGCAAGCCAGAGAGGGGGTTTCAATTTCCTCTGAATAGCTTGACTAATGATGATCACTTGCTATAGGAACAAGAAAGCTTTTGATCATGAATTTTAACTTTCAATCCCAAGTGTTTTAAGACAGTTTTTAGAAAGTTGGTAGGTTATACCATTTAAAGAACCGTTTCTGAGAGGCAGGGTCTGTGTGAGGTGTCAGGAAAGTGGTATACCCCCATCTATTATACCCGGCCTTCCAATACAGAGAGAGGCATCAGTTCCCTTGCATCCACTTCGCACCATCTTCCCCACCCCGCTATGCAACAAGCCCAGCCTGGTGCCTGGGGGCAGTGCGCTTTGTCACCCACACAACCAGCACAGTAGCATTTGCTGGGCTGAAAGGGAGGGTCATGCAGGGGTGCTTCTTCGGAAGGGCTGGCACCTGGAGAAAGCCATGTGGGTTGGAATTGGGATTGTGAAAGAGTTTATAGAGGAGGCTTTTCCTACTAGATCACCTTATTAAATAGCACAGCATTCTTTCTTTAAAGCAAGTAAAAGTGTATGTCTGCTTTCTTCCTTTTTTGGGGTTAGTTCCCTCTTTCAAACAAATCTCTCAGCCCATCAACGTCTTTTTAGCCGCCCCTACAATCCCTAACTAATTTGAACTCTGGAGTCAGTACCTTAAATTCCTTAAGCAAAGCATCCCCTTTCTCAAAGCTGTTCTTCTCCTTTTGGGTTGCCTTTCCTGTCTCTGCTGATAGCATAATCTATACCACCAGTCACTGATTCAGAACCTTGGGGGCAGCTTTGACTTCTGCTCCTATTCTGACTTCTACCCACCCTACTCCATAGAGTCCCATGAGTTCTACCTCTCACACCACTCTGCATTTCACTTTCTGACTTCTATTATCTTGGCTGGGTGCTCTTGCTTGGAACCTTGCTAGACCCCACCCTGAACTGCTCACCTCCAGCATCTCTATTCTGATGCATCCCACATGGCACTGAAAGCTCAACCTTCCTCAAATACATATACATATGTGAAGCATTTATTTCCAGATGTTGGGGTTTAAGTGCCCAAGTTTTTCCAGTGTCTCCAGAATAAAATGCAAGCTTTTTAGATGGGCCACTGAATAGATGCCTTAACCCATCTTTCTAACATCCTCTTCATCAAGTACTTTGCAGTCTGCCCCAGCAGATTTTAAATTGTCCTCAATTAAAGTTCAGTGAATTTATATTTTAGTGGAATTTGTATTTTTAGCGGAACTTAGGCATTATTTTGGGCTAGGTTAGGGAAGATATTTGAGGTCCAAACAGACCAAGAGCTAAGGAAATTCAACAAGATTAAAAGTGTTGGGAAGGAAATCAAATGAAAATCTAAGAGGAAATAGATCAAATCTGAAGAAGTAGACAAAATTGAAGACAAAGTAAGCAAAAGGCCTCAAATCCAGGAGTTAGCTGAGACAGTAGCAGGAAGGAGGAAAAACAAAAATCTGAGCCTAGTGCTAAAATAGAGACAGCTCAGCTTCAGTCTTTTTTATGGTTCTTCTAAGGATGAGTGATCCTTACTAATAGATGTTAAAAGTTAGAGCCTTGCACTTTGGGAGGCTGAGGCAGGCAGATCACAAGGTCAGGAATTCGAAACCATCCTGGGCAACATGATGAAACCTTGTCTCTACTAAAAATACAAAAATCAACCGGTTGTAGTGGCATGCACCTGTAATCCCAGCTACTCAAGAGGCTGAGGCAGGCGAATCCCTTGGATCCGGAGGCAGAGGTTGTAGTGAGCCGAGATCGTGCCACTGCAATCCAGCCTGGGCAACAGAGCAAGACTCTGTCTCAAAAAAGAAAAAGAAAAAAAAAGAAAAGAAAAAGAAAACGTTAGAGCCTTTACTTGTGGCGTGACTCCAAATGTGGTAGCAGCAGGAAGTTCTGTAATCCTTAAGGTACTCAAATGAAAAAAATATTTCTCATAGAAGCAGCGTATGATGTTATTAACTTGACTTCATTCTGAAGGATTATGTTCAGATTTTGTCAGGCATTTGATACAATCATACCAATAATGAGAAAGGCAAAGATAGATTCAACATGCAGCTAACGTTTTGTCCATACTGCCAAAACTTTGTGATGGATTTTAATGAGAGATCAATTGGAGTCAAGGGGAGTGGGGGGAACTGGTCACTTCATTCAGCAAGCATATACCAATCAATTAAGTGGTCCATTAAGAAACAGTCGATTCAGTCACAAATGGTTGAGATTGTGTATGTGTGTATGTACTCAAACAAAAGTAGGAAATATTGATAAAATAATCTTTCGGTTATTACAGCCACTCAGAAAGCACTCAGGTATGTTGTTTGGTGACCTCTAATGGCCCTTGGTATTAAAAACAATTAAGCAGAGCAAAGATCTGTTTCCATATCTACTTTTAGAAGAGATAATGAAAACAGCAAAGTCGTGAAAAGATAAATTACTCTGTGTGCGTATGTGTGTATGTTTCTCCCACATGGGGTAAAAGACACAAAAGTTCAGAAGTGAGTCACCATCTCTAGAACCAGTGAGTGCAGGCTTTAGGTCTAACTTCATTTATGTAGAAATGAGGCAGTTCAGCTATGCACAGAAATTAAAGTGTACGGGGGAAAGCGCTAAACAAAATATGAATTGTAATGAAATCTAAAATGCCAGTGGTACTATTATTGTGTGTTTTATGTGGCCGTGAGGTCAAACAGCATGGGTAATGAGAGGTCATGATAGCTAAAACTCAGAGCACTAATGGCTCTAACCCACTGGTGAAAGCAGTGATCTCACTAAAATGCAGCACTAATGGAAATAGCTCCATTGGGAAAAAGCCAGCATCTGTATCTTATGAAAATGGAGAGAAAGAGAGAAATCTTTTTAATCCACCTAAAAATCTATTGTTTCAAAGAATCATGCTTTTAAAAATCGCTTGGGAAATTTCTCTTGCAAGTGCTTGCTTCTAATGCTTCCTCTACCCAGACTCCAATCTTCTAGTTTTCCCTCCAGTGAGCGAACCAGCCAGCTGTGTCAGTGCCATTCGGAAGTGCATTCCTGGATATGGCAACTGTGATCAACATCCCCATGATATGAGAGATCTGTGGTTAAGCAATGTACAAGGAGGCTGCCAGGAAAAAAGATGGCACTAGTTGGAGCTAAATATTTCCTGAGGCTTATAAGTATCCAAAAAGCCCCTGAGCCTCCCACCGCAGCCAAAACCAAATCAGTCAAAGAGACCCTCCCTGTTCCTGTACAGCCCATTGGAAGAGATAGCTTCCCATTGCCTTTTACTGTTTTTTGTTTGTTTTGTTTTTGCTTTGGTACAGTTTTTACCTCATTTTAAGAGAAAAATGGTAAAGAGACCAACTTCAGGTTTTGCCCCTAGCCATGGAAATTATAAGAGGACCTCTACTTTGACCACTCTCTCTGTTCAAAGAGTTCTTACATGATACATTTCACTAGATGTTAGGCCAGGATTATTTCTAAACTTTTTAAAAAAGTTATCAGTATAATGTTCTCCATTTATTTAGGAGAAAGATGGCAAATGAAACATAAAACTCCACCATATATCAGAATTGCTGAGATAACATTTTTAGTCCCATATCATGGAAATTGAAAAAAATGGGAAATTTTAAAAGATAGTGAAATATACAGACAGGCACACAGCGAGAAAGAAGGAGGAAATGTATTTAGGAAGAAAAGAGATTAGATCCTTCTATTCCCTAGCGTTCTGCCAGCTGTGGAATCGTGATGGGAGGCAAACATTAAGCTCATTTCTTACTCAACCATTCATTCCTTTCATTCCTTTTGAGAGTATGAAAACACATCCAATTTGCCTCTCTCCAGACAAACAGAGTGTTCCAGAGTCTTATAGTATGATTTATATTTTTACAAGACAGTTTTATATAAAGAAAAATTTCATATATTGTTTTAATCTTAAAACAATTATTAGCAAATTGGATGAAGAGGCATAGAGAAGCCAATGTGAAAAGTAAGGATGGGGAAAGAAAGATGTGATAAAGAGATCAATACCCAAACAAAGACTAAAAAGAAGAAACAGAGGGTGAGGGAGAAGAAGCAGAAGAAGAATTGAATACATTACAAATGGAGTGTTCATCAAAGCAGGTAAATTAGTTTTGTGAGTTATTCTTGTAGCCCCTGTATTGTTTGCATAAGCTATTGAATGGCAAGGCAATGAGGATTAATACCTCTCTTAACAGTATTGTTGGTTAACTTGTGAAAACAGTCTTCAGTTGTCTTCCCTAGATCTTAAAAGGTTGTGTTCTGAATTATAGACGAACAACAGTCCATCTGGAGTAAATTATTCTCTTGGTCTGAAAAACAGGGAGCAGAACATCATCCCACTTTCTAGCATATTGATTCTCAACTTTCTCCTTCATCCAATCACATAAGAATGTCACATTCCCATCACTCATGCAGTGATCCCCCTTGAGAAAGGATGGTGGGGGTGCAGACTCCTCAAGATGGAGGCTTCACAATTCCTGGGATGGACGCTGAGGGGTGTGGCAGGGGAGCAGGGGCACAGTCATGTGGCTGTTGGAGTTTGAATCTCCTTGCTAGGAAAATCCCAGTGCTTCCAAAATAACCCCTACTGCTTGCCACACCTGGTTGTGAATTATTGTTGTAGAATTTTAGTATAAATCAAGATCCCCAGTTCTAAACTAAAGCCTGATATTCAGCCCAGAGAGAGCATGGAATGACAGAAGTTTATCTGGATAGCCAGAGGGCAACAGGAAAATGATGTTATCTTGCCTTGCGAAGAAAGGGAATAGGGATACCCACACTGATTGCCTGAGCCGCCTGCCTTTTATTCATTCCCCATGTCAAGCCATCCCACCTATCTTCCCCAAATCTCCATGAATCATGGCACCTTCTCACTTAGAGCCCACTGTGTCAACGCCCTCAGTATAATAAAGCGTCTCCATGAACTACCCCTACAACCTTCTCTAGCTTCACCTGCATAGTCTACCCCCTCCAAATGACCCATGACCCGGTCACTGTTCCCCACATGGTTCCCCTGAACTTTCAGGCCCCCAAGCATTCCTCAAACTATTGTCTGCACAATTGAGCTTCCTTTCCCTCACATACAATTCTAACAATGTTCTTGCTATTATTTGTGATCTAGCTCGAATCACAAATCCTCTAAGAAATGTCCCCACTTCAAATCAAAATAAGTCTTTTATTCTATTTATGTTTATAGCACTATGGACTATATTTGTATTTTCTCTTTCATCCACTCACTGCTGTGGACTGAATTCCATTCCCCCCACAATTCCTATGTTAAAGTACTTACTCCCAGCATGACTGTATTTCAGGAGGTGATTAAGGCTAAACTAGATCATAAGGATGTGACCCTAATTCAATAGAACTGATGATGTCCTTATACAAAGGGGAAAAGATAGTAGAGACCTCTCTCTCTCTTTCCTGCCCTCAACTCCAAGCACACAAAGAAAGAACAACCATGTAAGGATACAACAAGAGGGTGGCTGTTTGCAAGCCAAGCAGAGAGGCTTTCGGAGAAACCAAATCTGCTGGCACCTTGATCTTAGACTTCCAGTCCCTGGAACTGTGAGAAAATAAATTCCTGTTGTTTAAACCACTCAATGTGTGATATTTTGTTAGGGCAGCTGGAGAAAGCTAATACATTTAGCCAACTTGTGTTGGGAACCTAATATATATTAGACCTCTTGATCATGCCCCCTGTGTAACACTGCCAGCTGTGCATCAGTATAACTGCCCAACGGGAAGCTCTTTGTGGACCGGTAAGGCTCAGAGTCAAGTACATGCCTTCTTAAGACTACAGGCTTACTCATCTTCTGAATTAAAACCAAATTTTGCTTAAACTACATGTTGGCCCTAGAGAAGAGGAAGACATTTGCAGTATGATAGACAATATTGCCTTTCCTCAGGGCACATTTCAGCTCCTCTTCTGAGCATCCCACTGCACATGTTTATCGCATTGTTTCTGCCTGAGCCCTCCTGGCTCTTGAACGAAGACACTTCTAAGCTAAGGGAGCACAGCCCATGAGTTGGTTTCTAACCATGGCCATGGCTGCTGGCTTCCTCTTACCACCTAGTCTAAGAAAGACAAATGCATTTGAAATCCACTTCTTTTTCTCCAATGTACACCCTCCTTTTCTTTGTTTTAATAATTCAGTTTGTTTTCACATTTGGAAAAGAACAAATGAGATGCACAAAATTCCCCTCTTTCTCTACTCCCTTTGGCTTTTTACAATGGACTGCAAAAGACTGTCCAAGTTCACGAAAATTGACTATTGCCATTTAAATAATCTAATCTCCACAAACCTCTTAACACCTAAACAATAACCTTTTAAGGCACAGCAAGATAATTAATACTGAAAATAGTCTCTGCAAGGGATCTGTGTATCTGCCTGCCCACATTTCCCATTCTGAAGAAATATCTAGCTTGTAGTTGTAAGTTTATGGAAAGATTTACCACACCAAACATGAATTATATTTTAATAGGCCTCTCCTTCCACATATTTTACAAATTGATTAACTTAACTGACCAAATACTAATTAAATATGCATTAGGAAATGGTTTGTATTCAACAGCTTCGCTAATATTCTTGCTGATGTTTTTGAACCCACTGAGTCGGAAAATCAATGCCATAGAGTCTGTTTCTCTGCCATATCCCTGCATACCGCACCAGCTCCCTGGTGCTGATGGGTAGTGCACTGGGAGGAAAGAGTCAAGCCAGGGGGAGGTGGGAAATCATTATTTAAAGGCCAAATGCCACCATTAGCATTGCTAGCAAATTCAAAGATGCATACGAGTATAGAGATAGCTCCCCCTTATTATTCACCTTGTTTTTTTGTGAATTGAGAGCATCCAATGGAACTGGATTAATATACAAATCCTATCTAGCAAGAACCCTTGTCCCTGACAATCCTGCAAACACTGCTCATTCTGAACACTACTCTTGCTGAGGAAACACCTTTTTCTCCTGAGTACCAGGCCCAGTCACACCCTGTCCCTAAAGCAGGAGTTCTTATTCTGGAGTTTGAGGACAGGCTTCTGGAAATCTGTGAAGCTGCTGAATTTTGAACGTAGAGCACATTTTGGAGCGAGGATGCATAGCTTTCAACAGATCTTAAATATACCCGTAAGTTCAGAAACATCAGGAATGAAAATTCTCCCCAACTCAGTCCTCTAATTGCCCTGGCTTATTGCCTTCCTGCAGATAGGCAGTTGCCTTCCTTCTCCACCTTACACCTCTTTCTGTACATGCCATGTCATATACCTAGAATCCTCCCCACCTCCACTGCCTGACTATCTCTTACTCATCCTTTGGATGTTTGATTAAACGTTGGTCTGACCGCTCTGCTCCAGACCATTTCCCCTAATAATTTTCTTTGAAGGCACTTAACACAGTGTATAATTTAATATCTGTTCATTTAGTTCACTAATGTTTGTCTCTCCCCTTAAACTATAAACACCATAAGGATAGAGACCATATCAGTTTTCTTTTCCATTTTATCAGAACATGGAATATTGTACGTGACTTATATAATGTTTGCTGTGTGAATGAAAAATACATGAATAATAAATACATAACAAATACATTATAATAAATATATAATAAATATATATAATTACATGTAATATATATAAATATATAATATATAATGTAATGTATAATAAATACATAATAAATTAATGTGTATACCAAGCCTCATTCTCTATGCCTCCTACAGCTAAACTGGCTTATACTGTCCTCTTAATTTTCTGAAATTCTAAATTCTCAAGCACACAGTGACATCATTCATTTGGACAATGTTACTTTTTACCTGCCTGCGTCATCTAAGTCTTAGTCACTCAGGTGACCTAAGAGTTCTTTGGGACAGAGAAAGGTCTTACAACCTTTGTGTAACTCCCATTTCACTTGGCTCATAATTGAGTGTGCATTAGGAAATAGTGAGATGCACATGTTGAATATAATAAACTCAACCCAGATCTGCTGTCGAGTACCCCAAAGCCAGCCAGTCATATTTAGCTCATTCTGTTCCATACTAATTTACAATAATTGACAAGGTGTTAAGTATTTGGCCTGCCTTCCAAATTGATCACCAGCTTCCTAAGAGCCTGGATTCTTCCTTCTTTTCTAGGACATCTAGCGTGGTGCTGGATGCTCAATGGATTCACAATCAGCCTTATGGCTGACCATAACACAAAGAATAGGGTTAAACAATCAGTAGCTATGTTTTCCATGAGACTTAAAAAAATGTAAATGGGAAAAAAGTCAAGACTGGCCTGAGTTTTCTGATCTCCTTTGGTTTCCACAAGTTTTAGCTTCCCCATTGCAGAACGCTAAAGAACATCACACTAACTTCTGTCGGGAAATCTGAATGGGTATCCATTAGGGCTCTAGCCCTCATTTCTCACAGATGAGCCACTTTTTTACTGAATCACTTTATGCTGCTCATCCTGATGCCCTGACAATATTGTCTTCTCAGTTAGAAACCTGCAATATGAACTACAGGGGTAGTCCATATCTTTCTCATTCACTTCCCATCTGCTGTTCACCTTCAGGGCAAAGCCCACACACTTAATCAGACCTCACTGATGAGTAAATTTTGGACAGATTAGGGAGAGAAAAATTAAGATAGATTACTGTATCTGGATGCCCAGAAGCTCAGGCAATGGGAATATTTCATACATCAGTCAACAAATATCTGAAGGTAGCATCTGTTCAGTATCATTATTTATGAGAAAGGTAGGAGCAAAATGCATGGAGTTTGTGAAGCAAAAGAGATTCTGTTACATATTCTGAAAAGAAGCAATATTACAGCAACTATAAAATTGGTATTACCGTTGTGCCTTTTGATGCACCACGCTTTTAGAGTTGGAACATGGCAACGGTATACCTCCTTTTGGGAGGTAATGAAACGAAACTGAGTGTCCTTATATTAAGGTCAGACACAACTCTATCTAGGAGAGCGAATAACACACATCAAAAATCTCCATGTTGAATGCTTTGTTGCAAAACACCCATAGGAAATCCTTTGTATTAGTTTGCTAGGGATGCCGTAACAAAATATCACGGCCTGGGTGGTTTAAACAACAGAACTTTATTTTCCCACAGCTTTGGAGGCTAGAAGTTCAAGATCAAGTTGTAAGTGGGTTTGGTTTCTTTGAGGTCTCTCTTCTTGGCTTGCAGATGCCAGCCTACTCTCCATGTCCTCACATGGTCACCCCTTGGTCTATGTGTTGTCTGTTTCCTAATCTCTTCTTTTTTATAAAAGATATCAGTCATATTGAATTAGAGCCCATTCATATGATGTCATTTTACCTTAATTATCACTTAAAAGATGCTATCTCTCGATAGTCACATTCTGACATACATACTGGGGTTAGGACTTCAACATATGAATTTTGAGGAGACAAAATTAAACACCCTAGTTTCTTGCAATAGTATTATCTCCTCCTAACCTGTCTCTCCCTACCTTCAGTACCTTTCTTCTCTAAATTATACCACGGCCAGAGATTTTTCCTGAACACAGGTCTTACCTTGTCATCCTCCTGCCTAAAAAACACCTTATTTTCTATAGATTATAAAATGAAATTCACACTCTAACTGGGCACACAAGGCCATTTCTTGTGTGTCTTATCTGTGGCTCTTCCATTCACAAATTAATTGAACTCTGCCCTCTTCTCCGGATAGGTCTCCCAACTGACAGCCTATGGACCTTTAATTGTAAGTTTCCTTCTGCCTGGAATTCACCACCCACCTCTACCCCTTCCCAAAACACATCTACTCAACAATCCCAGACGCACCAACCTCCAGCACCATCATCATAAGCCCGATCTTTCTAAATCACAATTCTGTTCATTTTAAGAGAATTCTCAAATCCTTCCTCCTTTAGTAACTATGTCCTGATCCCCCTCAATAGAAAGAAATCTCTTCTTTCTCCAAATTCCTATTATAACCAATCTTATTGCATTGAACAACAATATAATATACAAAGAAATATGTTATCTTATTTGGAGACTGGATCTTCATTAGTTTCCTGAGGCTGCCATAACTTATTACCACACTTTTGGTGGCTTAAGCAACAGAAATTTATTGTCATAGTTCTGGAGGCCAGAAGTTCAAAATCAAGATATTGGTAGAGTTGCATTCCCTGTGAAAATTCTAGGATAAAATTAATTTCCTTTCTCTTCTAGTTTCTGGTAGCTGTGGGTATTTCTTGATTTATGGCCACATCATCACTCCAATCTCTGCCTCTGTAGCTATGTTGCCTCATTTGTTCTTGGAATTAGGCTTATCTTGATAATCCAGAAGTATTTCTTCATCTTAAGATTCTTAATTATATGTGTAAGGAACTTTTTCCAAATAAGGCTTTGGGAATTAGGACTTGCACATATCTTTTGTGGAGGCCAGCATCGAACCTATTACAGGATGCAATCTGATCCATTTCTATATCCCCACAATGTCTAAAAGTGTCCTACATAGGTAGGTGCTCAATAGATATTTGTGGAATGGATGGATAGCAAGTAAAATAATCTAGTTAGTTCAATCCTAACTGTTGATAGATAATTCACTGAATGAACAAACTGTTACTCTGAAATAACAAAATCAGTGGATTGTTTTGGTGTTTCCAAAATAATGCTTTTGAGCATTGCCGTTGCAAAAAGGAAACAAAAATCATTGATGGGTTTCTAGTATAATTAAATGTCTTAGCTAGATAAACTACTTAATAATAACGTTTATATCAAAGACAATTTTTTATATGTTTCAATTAACATTTTCTCTCCGTTCTGTTGTATTCTAAATACCTGATATTTAGAATACATTTGATAGAATGATTCTTATGCAAAACAAAATAAAACTGACTTATAGTAAGTTTTAATTTCATACATTAACAAACATTTCTTGCAAAGCAACAGACTTGTATATTACTCATAGTCAAGTGTTGATCATTAATTATTTAAAATACGCATCATTTCTTCTGAAATCATTTATTTTGTGGCCAGATATTGCATGAAATCATTTAGTTTGTGGCCAGATATTGCAAACAGCACACAGTGCAGCTTGAAGTAGACGTTTAAAAGATAATTAAACTTACTTTTATTTTAGCATAGCTGCATTTTTGCAATGTAGAAAAGACCTGTTTAAGTTAGCACCTTAACAGTGGGCAGCACTTTATGCTCTTTAAACTCCTTCCCTGTGTTGTATTATTTCATGAAATCACATGACAAGCATGAAAAGAAGATAAGACCTACTTGATTCAAATTTCTAATCACTGGTGAGGCTCTTTTCAGAACGTACTTTTGTAATGGTCAATAAAATCCCTTTCACAGGGAACAAATATTCACCAGGATCTATAAAGATAAAAGACTTTTATTTTTTCCTACACAGCTTGCTAAAATCCATTCTGTCCATTTTGTCTGTAGATAAAAAAGACACGTGACCTAGGAATAAGCAAAGGAAAGCTGTATCCTTAGAATTATTGATTGTTGGCTTTTAGAGTTGGAAAGGGTCTTAGAAACGCTCTAGGCTTCAGACTTCGTTGAGTCTTAAAGGGGTTAAGTGACTTTTCCAAGGTCACTGCATTCCCAAAAATTTAAGACTTGATTCCCAGGCCTGTGACTACCGCACCGCAGTTGGAATTCTCAGTCATAGACTTTATATAAATATATATTATCAATGTGTCACATGATGCAACCTAGATAATGTGATTTTGTAGCTCTCGTGTATTATGTGGGTTCAGGAAGATGAAAAACATCCAGTGGCAGCTTGTTAACGTCTGCTGTCGGCTCTGTGTTCACTGACATCACATTGGTAGTGTTTATACCATGGAAATCAGCAAACACTACAGATTAGGACTTAACTAGTGAGGAGGTGGGTATAGTTAGCTAATTTTTAAACATTTGTTAGTATATCGCTGATAAAATTCTCACCCTCCTCTGTAAGAAGAACATTCACCTTTGATTCCCTGGATTCATCATAGAAAAATGGGCTTAGAAATATTATTTTTTCTTTAATATCTGAATGTGAAATAACAAGTTACTATTCATTATATGATTACCAATATGCCAGGAACTCTTCGTGGGATTTTACATGTTTTGCTCTTTAAATTTGCCCTGATAGTCCTTTAAGGTTGGTACTCTTACTACCCTCATTTCACATATGAGGAAACTGAAACCTAGAGTTAATGTATAATTTACCAACCTTTGCTGATAACAAGCAGAAGAACTAGAATTGAAAACCAGATTTTGCTCCAAAGTCTTTGTTCTTTCCTCAATATTATATTCTTTTCATCTTAGCCCTATGAACTATATTCTTTGAATTAATAATTATAGCCACAGCTACTGGGTGTCTACTAGTGCCTGATGTTGTGTTAGGCCATATACAAATATAAATTATCTTGCAAAGTGGGTGTTATTAGCACCTTGCATTGTACTGATGAATAAACTGGCAGAAAGGTTAAGTGATTTGCTCTCAGTCACAAAGCCAGGACGCTGTGGGTAGAATCTACAGGAGGCCTGCCCACCCCAGACCTCTACTTCTCACACCCTCAAAAGGACTGTGAGCTGACAGCTCCAACCCATGATGACATTTGGTGAATATGACTGATACACCACAGCTGTAACCTCCGCCAAAGTTCCACCTTTTGTTTTTTGTTCCCCGTGTCACAGGCAATGCAGAGGCACTTTAGAATTCTTCTATAAAACAGAAGTTGTAGTAACATATGTATCAAGACTTTGGTGAAATTACAGAGCTGAGCAGAGTGACTATGATCACCCAAACAACGTGACCTGAGCCTTCCAAAAACCATCATGGTTATTGATAGACCTTTCATTTCTACTTGGAATGAGCATACAGCAATTTTTTTCTCTCACTCATTTGCAGACAGCCTCAGCACTCAGATCAAAAATGAGAATGATTTTTGCTGCTGTTATTATTTAATTTTTTTCATAATCATAAACTTAAGTCTGCAATACAGTTAGGCATGGAAGGGAATAAGGAAAACATGGAACCCAAAGGGAATGAGAGCACAAAGATTATAGAATACTGCAAACAAATGGGGTGGAGGGGTGCTCTCCTGAGCTACAAAGGAATGGTCTGGTGGTTAAGGTAAAACACAAGTCAAACTTGTTGGAATTGTCCACAGTCAGCAATGGTGATCTTCTTGCTGGTCTTGCCATTCCTGGACCCAAAGCATTCCATGGAGTCCACAATATTTATGCCTTCTTTCACCTTGCCAAAGACCACATGCTTGCCCTCCAACCACTCAGTCTTGGCGGTGCAGATGAAAAACTGGGAACCATTTGTGTTGGGTCCAGCATTGCCATGGACACGATGCTAGGACCTGTATGCTTCAGGATGAAGTTCTTGTTATCAAATTTCTCCCCATAGATGGACTTGCCACCAGTGCCATTATGGTATTTGAAGTCAGCACCCTGACACATAAACCCTGAAATAATTATGTGAAAGCTGGAACCCTTATAACCAAATCCTTTCTGTCCAGTGCTCAGAGCATAAAAGTTTTCTGCTGTCTTCTGAACCTTGACTGCAAACAGTTCTAAGGCGACACGGCCCAAGTGCTTGCCATTGACAGTGATGTGGAAGAATATGGTGGGGTAGATCATGGCTGACAGTACGGGGCTATCAGTGTTGGTGGTGTCTGCAAAGCAGCCGAGAATGATTTTAAAATGCTCAGCCTCCCAAATGGCTTTTGAGGTCCAAGTTGCATAACACAATAGAGCAAATACTTTGAACTACAAAGAAGAAAAAAACTTTATGCTTATTACCCATCACTGCTTCTGGCCTTCCTCTACTCCAAATTTGTTGATAGTGGTGGTAGAAAGCCCAAAAACTCACATGAAATATAATAGGAAATGTGAAAAGTGATCATGGTGGATTTAAAAAAGAAACACTTCATGGTAAACCATGAGAACTGATGTAAGTGGTTAGAATGGAAAGGAGGACCTACACATTTTTCAGCCAAATATAAGTTATTAAGTGTCTGGTGGAACTCAAATCTATGTCTCTAAACTACTTCAATTATCTGGCCAATTTATATGGCTGTATTTAGCCCCATATGGTTCTTCAGTGTTGTGTCAAGTACTAGGGAATGGCTGAGAATATGCGGAGTAAAGGAAACTTTTGTTTCCTAAGTATTATTTCATTTCCTTGTTATTGTAGTAGCTTATTATCTATCTAAGGAGATAAAGCTAACGTCTTCTAAACAATCTAGGAATAATTACATGTTAAATAGTGTGTCTCCATACAAGAGAAGTATGTATGCCGGCCACATGGGCTAAACTTGTCTGGATATCCTTGAGAGAAAATAACTAAAGAGTAGGAGAGACATAGGGCTTGACTGGCTGTTTAATAATGAATATCATTTACATAAGTAGTGAGCAAGTCATTCCAGCCATTTAAAGTGAAAACAAAGGGAAAACCAAAATCCTAGGTAGGAATGAGCCCGCTGTGGTCTGGGAACATTTCTCAAATGTTATTTTCAAAGTGAGAAATAAGACTGTAGAGGAAACATGGGTCCAATCTGAAGGCCCCAGCTGGCCACTCAGGGGAGTTTGAGCTTAAAGGGCAAGGCATCAGGAACTCATTCTAAGTCTTCGAAAAAGAATAACACAATGAAGGTGGTGACTCAAGAAGAAAGGTCCGTTCTGCCTCTGCCACCCCATGTCTCTACATGTTTGTCTCCCAGTGCTTTCCTGCAGCTCCTGAGCCAGTCCTGGCCAAAGCAGGCCACAGAAACCTTCAGCATTTGGAGCAACTGTCCCCTTAACCCTATTGGTGGATCTCGGCAATATTTTCCTTCACATTCTCAGTATTTCAACGCTGACTCTTCACATCTTTCCCTAACCTGCCAAAAGGTGTGGATATCTGCTGATAACCCCTAGGCTCCTGGGTGACCCTCCACCCTCCGGGTGCACAGGGACTATGCCTCCTAAAGTCTCTACATTGCCTTGTCACCATCCACTCCTGCAGAGGTAAGATGTTTACTCTACAGGCTTTTTTGGTGCCTAAGGCCTTGCAGCTTCATGTGCCATCTCTTAGGTGAAGACTGCCTGGATTTACCACCTCTGTGCTTTGACCTCCCGGGGACCCCTGACCTTTGGAGAGCTAATGCCTGTCATATATATTTGCTGTGATTTCACATTTTGTGTTTTCTGAAGCAATACTAGCCCACTTAGCTACATCTCCACTATTATAAACAGCTAGAGCCATCAGGCCTAGACCTCCTGATCCATCCTTCCTAGAATATCATTTTTTTTTTTTTGGTCTATCAGTTAACCTGGTAAACATTTATTCACCTCCTGATATGGTTTGGCTCTTTGTCCCTACCCAAATCTTGTTGAAATGTAATCCTCAATGTTGGAGGAGGGGCTTGATGAGAGGTGATTGGATCATGGGGGCAGACTTCTCCCTTGCTGTTCTCATGATAGTGAGTGAGTTCTTATGAGATTTGGTTGTTTAAAAGAGTAGCACCTCCTTCTTTACTGTCTCTCTCTCTCTCTCCTTGTCCACCATGTGAAGATGTGCTTGCTTCTACTTCACCTTCTTCCATGATTGTAAGTTTCCTGAGGCCTCCCCAGCCATGCTTCCTGTACAGTCTATAGAATTGTGAGTCAACTAAACCTCTTTTCTTTATAAGTTACCCCCTCCAGGTAGTTCTTTAGAGCAATGCAAGAACAGACTAATACAGAAAATTGGTACCAGGAAGTGGGGCATTAATATAAAGATATGTGAAAATGTGGAAGCAGCTTTGGAACTGGGTAGCAGGCAGAGGTTGGAATAGTTTGGAGGGCTCAGAAGAAGGCAAGTTGAGGGAAAGCTTGGAACTTCCTAGAGTATTGTTAAACTGTTGTGATCAAAATGCTGACAGTGATATGGACAATGAAATCCAGGCTGAGGTAGTCTCAGATAGGGATGAGAAACTTTGGGAACCGGAGCAGCAGTCACTTTTGTTATGCATTAGCTAAAAGGATGGAGGCACTATGCCCCTGCCCTGGAGATCTGTGGAATTTTTAACTTGAGAGAGTTGATTTAGGGTGAAGAAATCTAAATAACAAAGCATTCAAGATGTAGCCTTGCTTCTTCTAACAGCATATGCTTATATTCATGAGCAAAGAGATTATCTGAAACTGGAACTTACATTTAAAAGTGAAGCAGAATATAGAAGTTTGGAAAAATTGCAACCTGACCATGTGGTAGAAAAGAAAAATCCATTTTCAGGGGAAAAATTAAAACCAGCTGCAGAAAATTACAAGAGTAAAGAGGAGCCAAAGGTTAACAGCCAAGACAATGGGGAAAATGCCAGGAAGGCATTTCAGAGACCTTCACAGTAGCCATTCCCATCACAGGCCCAGAGGCCTTGGAGAGAAAAATGGTTCTGTGGGCTAGGCCCAGGGCCCCACTGCCATGCACAACCTCAGGACACTGCTACCTGTGCCCCAGCCACTCCAGCTCCAGCCATGGCTCAAAGGGCCCTGGATACATCTCAGACCAATGCTCCAGAGGGTGCAAGCCATAAACCTTGGCAGCTTCCACATGGTGTTAAGCCTGTGCATACACAGAGGGTAAAAGCTGAGACTTGGGAGCCTCTCCCTAGATTTCAGAGGATGTATGGAAATTCCTGAATGTCCAGGCAGAGGTCTGCTGCAGGGGCAGAGCCCTCATGTAGAACCTCTACTAAGGGAGTGCAGAAGGGAAATGTGGGGTTGGAACCCCAACACAGAGTCCTCACTGAGGCACTGCCTAGTGGGGCTGTGAGAAGAGAGCCATCATCCTCCAGATTCCAGAATGGTAGATCCACTGACAGCTTGAAGCTTTCACTGTGTGCATGGAAAAGCCACAGGCTTTCAATGCCAGCCTGTGAAAGTAGCCACAAGGCCCATACCCTGTGGCACCACAAGGGTGAATCTGCCCAAGGCCTTGGTAGCATACCCCTTGCATCAGTGTGGCCTAGATGTGAGACATGGAGTCAAAGGAGACTATTTTTGAGGCTTAAGATTTAATGACTGCCCTGCTGGGTTTTGGACTTGCATGGATCCTGTAGCCCCTTTGTTTTGGCCAATTTCTCTCTTTTGAAATGGGAGCATCTATCCAATGCCTATTTCCCTATTGTATCTTGGAAGTAACTAATTTGTTTTTGATTTTACAGGCTCATAGGCAAAAGGAAATTGTCCTGTCTCAGATGAGAATTTGAACTTGGATTTCTGAGTTAATGCTAGAATAAGTTAAGACTTTGGGAGACTGTTGGAAATACATCATTGTGTTTTGAGATGTGAGAAGGACATAAGTTTTTGGCAGGGCCAAATGGTATGTTATGGCTCTGTATCCCTACCCAAATCTCATGTTGAATTGTAATCCTCAATTTTGAAGGAGGGATCTGGTGGCAGGTGATTGGATCATGGGGGCAGACATTCCCCTTGCTATTTTCATGATAGTGAATGAGTTCTCATGAGATCTGGTTGCTGAAAAGTGTGTTGCACCTCCCACTTCACTCTCTGTGTCTCCTGCTCTGCCATGTGAAGACATACTTGCTTCCTTTTCACCTTCCACAATGATTGTAAGTTTCCTGAGGCCTCCCCAGCCATGCTTCCTGTAAAGCCTTCAGAATTGTGAGTCTTTTCTTCATAAACTACCCAGTCTCAGGTAGTGTTTTATAGCAGTGTGAGAATGGACTAACACACTGCCCAATTCATAGCTCGAGAAACCTCTGCCCTCCCCCTACCCCTCCAACACATACATGCACACATGCACGCATGCGCGTGTGTGCGCGTGCACACACACACACATACACACATTGCACTTTAGTGCAGACCTCACCTTGTCCTCACTATGCCCTACTGGATCTAGAAAGCTTTGAGGGCAAACCTGTCACATTTCTCTCTCCCCCAGCAGACCAAGAGCCCTTTGAGGGCAAGGACATGAGAGTTTCTTCCTTCACATAGATGGAGAGTGAATTCCTTAGTGATGAATCCAGAGCCATGTCATAGCTCTTTTCTCCTCTCTGTATGACCTGGATTGATAACCATAACCAGTGATATGAAAGAACAGTGTGGTCCCAGCCTTCTGAAGGAACAAATAATTAGTAGATTTTCTTTTTTTTTTTTTTTATTATTATTACACTTTAAGTTCTAGGGTACATGTGCATAACGTGCAGGTTTGTTACATATGTATACTTGTGCCATGTTGCTGTGCTGCACCCATCAACTCATCAGCACCCATCAACTCGTCATTTACATCAGGTATAACTCCCAATGCAATCCCTCACCCCTCCCCCCTCCCCATGATAGGCCCCGGTGTGTGATGTTCTCCTTCCTGAGTCCAAGTGATCTCATTGTTCAGTTCCCACCTATGAGTGAGAACATGCGGTGTTTGGTTTTCTGTTCTTGTGATAGTTTGCTAAGAATGATGGTTTCCAGCTGCATCCATGTCCCTACAAAGGACACAAACTCATCCTTTTTTATGGCTGCATAGTATTCCATGGTGTATATGTGCCACATTTTCTTAATCCTGTCTGTCACTGATGGACATTTGGGTTGATTCCAAGTCTTTGCTATTGTGAATAGTGCCGCAATAAACATACGTGTGCATGTGTCTTTAGAGCAGCATGATTTATAATCCTTTGGGTATATCCCCAGTAATGGGATGGCTGGGTCATATGGTACATCTAGTTCTAGATCCTTGAGGAATCGCCATACTGTTTTCCATAATGGTTGAACTAGTTTACAATCCCACCAACAGTGTAAAAGTGTTCCTATTTCTCCACATCCTCTCCAGCACCTGTTGTTTCCTGACTTTTTAATGATTGCCATTCTAACTGGTGTGAGATGGAATCTCATTGTGGTTTTGATTTGCATTTCCCTGATGGCCAGTGATGATGAGCATTTTTTCATGTGTCTGTTGGCTGAAGGGAGCAGGGGAATACATTTCGCACACTGTATTCCACTCTACTTAGGTGCCAGGGAAATAAGAAATGGCATGAAAGAGTATATGCTCGCCCCTATGTTAGCAGTTATCACACTGTATTGCAATTTAATTATCTGTCTCCTTATTAGATTCTGGACTCCATGGGATTCAGCATCATGTCCTTTTCATTTCTGTGTTCTCAGGCCCATCTCAATACCTAGCCATTTGCAGCTCAGTGCTGAGGGCTACTCTCCATCTCCTGCCACATCATGTGCTTACACCCTCTGCCCCTAGAGAATCAGAGGGAGAAGTATTGGCAGGTTTTGAAGTGGGGAGTGATAGTACGCATTGATCTAAGCATGCCCCAAAATTGAGACCTGTACACTACCTGTGGCATAAACTCCATGGATGGCTGACCTCTTATCTTCAGTCTACATCTAGTAACTTACAGTTGGTTTTAAAGAGTAAACAGTATCTTGGAAAAAAGATCTGTTAACTCCAGCAATCCCAGACTTCCAGTGATCACTGGGACAGGAAGGTGACACAAGGTGAGGGGGCAATCTAAAACTTGACAAGAAGAAAAGAATATTTGGCTAATCTCCCAACTTCAGGAAACACAAAACCCTATCAGCCTGAAGAAACATTAGAAGTTTATGATGCAGAAATAAGTAGCTTGTGTGTGACACATTCCCAACTTATGTTAAGATAGCTATTACAATGGAATGCTCTCCAATGGATGGGACCAGATTAGACTCCATTGCTACCAGCCAAATGCAGCTCGGGAAAATTGGCAATTGCATGCAAATGGGAAGTGATTAGTATTATCTCTGCCATTAGACTCTTCCCAATGGGAAGGTGACAGAGCAGTCTTTGAAATAGACTATTAGAAGAAGCAGACATGTGTCTGGCTTGTCTTTTAAAGACATTGTTTTGTCTCTGCATTTTTTTCCCTGAATAGTGTTTAATTATGTATTCATTAATTTAATTAACGTCATTGATTGAGCACCTCCCAGTACTAGGCAAAGTGCTCATCTCTAAAATTCTAAGATAGATAAGAAGATCCTTGCTTTTCAGACTAGTAGGGGAGAAAGGTGAAAACAGTTAAAATTACAATGATGTAGTCAGAAATGGCCAGCTGAATAAGACTTTGTTTTTTTGTGGAAAGGATAAGAAGTCTGGAAGGTCAGACTTTCTGGTGAATCTTTTGTTATGCCAAGTCCTGAAGTGTGTACAAGGAGTGGGCAGGCAGAAGGTTGTTCACCAAGGCATGCAGGTAAGGGAGAAGGTCATGCTATGGGAGAACCTCAGGTCTCTCATTAGAGTAGGGGATCAGAGGCATGAGGCAGGAAAGAGGCAGTGCTAAGTTGGCTTGATAATCCAATCCAAGGCATACCTTAAAGGATTTGATCCTATAGAGATTTCTTTTTTTTCTAACGACAAGGAGAATGAAGTATTTATCAATCTCACTACCCAGATGAGGACTTTCTATTGAGATATAGTCCACTTTTGTTCATTTGCTTTGCTTTTGGTGGAGAGAAGGGGAGTGGTAGATAATATTTTTAATCCTTTTAAGTATTAATGCTTCTAATCTAATAGATGTCAGGACTTCAAGGGACCTTAAAGATTATTGAATTCAATCTTGTTATTTTATAGATGAGGAAATTGAGCTCTACAAAGGTTAAATGACTTACTCAAGGTCATGTAAATAACAAAGAGCCTAGAGCCCACTTTTCTTGCTTTTTAAATCCTTTGAGTATATCACTGAAATTTACGAACCAGCCCAACCTTAACATACTTCACTTTTCAGAAAGCTCACCTTTTCCGTTGTGTCAATGTACAAGCTTTCATCTAGATACTGCTCTTTCCTGGCCTCTTCCCCACATTCTAGGGTTGTGCCCACTTTGAAGGCCATGAAACTTCTTCTTCCTCCTCTATACCCACCTCATCAGACCCCCTTGGTATGTGAAGAACATAGAAATATATTCTAGCCTGCCAGGTATGGCTCAAAGATGCAGTCTTCCAAGCTGTTGGGAGTGGTATGGGTATATTGCTTTAGTTCTTGTTAAATCCTTTTGCTTTTATTTAAAAAAATTAATATTTAAGTAATTGTCCCTGACTTAAATATTCCCTATAAATATGATACTGACAGACCTCAGAAAACCTCCTAACCATTTCTGGCATCAGCCATCAATCTTACCTTCTCTTTGTCTCCCACTTCTTCGAAACTCGGGATGTAGTCAAACTAAAATGCAAATATGTATTGACCTATTTTTCTTTATTTCACAACTTAAGAGATATCTTTACCAATCCTTGTAAAGTTTGGTCCTATATCACTGTCATCACTAAAAGTGAGTCAAAATTCTTTTTGTTTTTTTGTAAATTATGTTCGGAGGAAGTGATTCAGATAATGGAAAATTTTAGCCAGGCTGGCTTCCTTTGACAAATCTCATATCAGAACCATATTCAATAGTAGTCTAAAAGAAACCCTCCTGGAATGATGTAAAAGTGTTTGTCTCCCTCAAGAAAAATGGTCAGAACTGTAGTGTATGCATCACTCCTAAGACATCAGCTGTGGACTTGACTACCGAAACTTGACCATGGCTTTCACCACCTTATCCCAGTAAGTGAAGGCGGAAACCGGCTTAATAGCTATCCATGTTAATGCAAGCAGCTTGGGTTACTTCTTTACACATCACCTAAAACATAGGTGATCGAAGATTGTTTGAGTTATTTCTCCATGCTACCTAACACAAGTGATCAAAAATCGCTTGTAGAAATGAATGAAATAAGAGTAGAAAGGAGACTTGCCAGGCTTGAATTCTTCTGTCATAGGGGTACTTTTAAGCCTAGGGTTATAAATGCATTCCTCTGGGACTATGTTTCTGCAAAACATGTCTCTTGAGACCAGGTTGTAAAATTGTTGCCATGATCCTCTCAGTCATGTTCACATCAGATGCAAGAGTCAAAAGTGTGGTGGTAACTACTTCTATGTTGTTTTTAGACCAATCCACACCATTGTCTTGTATGAGAAAATGTTATCTTAAGAATGAGTATGGAACAGAGCGATATTACATCTCAAAAAAAAAAAAAAAGAAGAAGAAGAAGAAAAGAAAAGAATGAGTGTGCTTATGCTCATCACGATGGAGACTTTTGATCTTCACTTTTAGAAAGCTCTCTGGGAAAATATTTGCCAGCTCTTTGGATTGGGAAATAAAATGGAGTTCATTAGGTTCCTCCCTCAAGTGCCATGTTCAAGAAACCATGTATTGATCAGGCAGTCACTTTAGAAATGTGACCTCCAAAATTCTCAGTGAGGAAGTAATCTATTGCCTAGGAGATGTTTATTTTCCACCCCTCTGATGATTAAATTTAAATCTTAGCCAAGGTTTAGGCTTCCTACCAAGTCATCCGAATTTTAAAATAATACGACTGTGCATGGACGTACAGAAAAATATAATTTAATACAGGGTGGCAATTAATACAGTTTAATACAATATAGAATACATATGTGTATTTGTGGGGAGTGGATATAAGATTATGAAAAGTAGTAAAGGATGAAGCTGAGAAATTAGGCTAGTGCAAGATCACAAAACTCCTTAACTCTCATACTTCAGAGTTTGGGATTAACTACTCCTGCCTTTATACTCTCCGTTTCCCAATCAGTGTCATCAGTGTATCTATAACATTCATTCACCTGATTGATTTATGTTTACCTTTCCTACTAGACAGTAAACAACACGAAGGCAGAGCCTATATCTAAGCAGTCTCTTTCTTCAGTGCTTGGCATCATAAGTAAGGGGACCATTCCAACAAATGTTAGTTGATGTCAACATGATTGCTGTACAGAATCAAAACAATGATTTTTTTTTTTTTTTTTTTTTTTTTGAGTCTCACTCTGTCGCCCCAGCTGGAGTGCAGTGGTGCGATGTCTGCTCACTACAACCACTGCCTGCCGGATTCAAGCAATTCTCCTCCCTCAGCCCCCTGAGTAGCTGGGATTATAGGCGCATGCCACCGTGCCCAGCTAATTTGTGTATTTATAGTAGAGACAGCTTTTCACCATGTTGGTCAGGCTGGTCTCGAACTCCTGACCTCGTGATCTGCCCATCTCGGCCTCCCAAAGTGCTGGGATTACAGGTGTGAAAAACAATGATTTTTTAAAGTAAAAGCAAGAGTGAATGAATGAAGAATCTGGGTATGTGATCATGTTTCATTGCTTCTCATTGTGTTGTATGTCACTCTATAAGAGTAAACCACAAGGGAAAACTTCACTGACCCCAGGCTATCTCTGTCACCTGAGGCAGTTCACTTCAGTCATATAGGATGCAGAGCAAAATTCAATAAAGTAAACACCATTTGCTCATTGACTTTTACATTAAAATTAGATTAAAATGGGAGTTAATAGGCTCTGCTGTGTTGCTTGTGCTTATCAGCTCCTGAGGGAGTTCCAATTAGGCAGATTAATTCTATGAATCAGTATAAATTTAACCCATATAATATTCTAAGACTATCATTCCATATACTACTACAAAACTTTCTTCTATTTTATAAAATAAGAACAGATCTTATAGACTCTCTCTCTTACAGAAAATGTTTAATTCACAACTCAGCCAATAAGGAAATATATCATACCTTGGTATCCATGCAGTATTGATTCTAGGAATCTTCCCCACAATATCAAAATCCACAGAAGTCTCTTATATAAATGGTCCAGTATTTGCATGTGACCCACACCATCCTCCCATATACTTTAAATTGTCTCTAGATTTCTTGTAATACTTAATACAATCAATGCAAATGCTATATAATGGTTATTTTCCTATATCGTTTGGGGAATAATGCCAAGAAAAAATTCTGTACATGTCTGGTGCAAACACAACCATCCATCGTTTTTTAGTATTTTTAATTTTCAATTTTTTTTTTTTTTTTTTTTTTAGAGAGGGTCTGGCTCAGACAGGAGTGCAGTGGCATGATTTCACCGCAATCTCCTCCTCCTGGGCTCAAGAGATCCTCCCACCTCAGCCTCCTGAATAGCTGGGACTACACGTGTAAGCCACCACACCTGGCTAAGTTTTTTTTCTTTTTCTTTCTTTTTTTTTTTTTTTGTAGAGATGGGGTTTAACCGTGTTGTCCAGGCTGGTCTCAAACTCCTGAGCTCAAGTGATCCACCTACTTCGGCTTCCCAAAATGCTGGGATTACAGGCATAAGCCACTGCACCCAGCTAAAGTATTTTATTCCAAGGTTAGTTGAACCCATAGATATAGAGCCCCCGGATATGAAGGCCAACTGTAGATAGGTTCTAGGACTTCTTTATATTTGAGATTTTTGCCATTGAATAACAAATAATAATAGTAATAGCAATAACATCTGAACAATAACAACCACTTTGGTCATCTGTTATGATTCAGAAACTTTTCTAGCTGCTGCTGAGTAAGAATATTACTCCTATTTTCCAGATAAGAAAGCCGAGTTTAAAAAAAAGTCAAAGCATTTGCATGAGAAAAACTAGTAAATAATTAAACCAGAAGTAAATTCTTTGATCTATCCAGTTCCAAGCTTCAACTCTTTTCATTATGACACTTCCTTTTATGCATCCTTTTATATACTTTATAACAAATTATTACATTCAGGTCATCCAATTTCAGTATGAGTCAAATCCCAATGTGGATGCAGGAAAATGCACAAACCCCTGACAGCAAGCTTCTTGGCATGACCATGAGGAATGAGCTTGTTTGGGGTGATATTATTATGATGTTACATGAGTCATTTGGCTAAATTGAGTTTAAAGGGGAACTAGATTTGGGGAGAAACAAAGAGGCATATGGGAAAAGAACAGGTGCTTTATTTGGTCTTGCCTATAATTTACAAAAGGCGACAATCCCATCAAAAGAAAAAATAAGCAAATCTACCAGTACATAGAAGATAAATGGCAACCTGAGAATATGTGTCTCTTATGATCATCTCTGATACATTTACCTTAACAGATAGAGAATAGAAATTGTGAGGGAGGAAAAAGAGAGGAGTGGTGTTGGGGAGGGGGGCTGGAGAGGAGTATTCTGTGTGTATGCTCCCAACATGTTCACATGGTTAACAGTAAATGCAAAGAGCATGTCACCTATGAAAATAATATCCTTTGAGGATTTGAAGCCAGTTATCGCTACTCTGAAACAATAAACCTGATTACATTAATAAAAATTCTTTTTATTTGTCCAAAATTTTGTAACTTTTTGTGATTTCTTCAATTTTCTCACAATTAAAATCCATTGATTCTTATTCATATATAAAATTCTAAGTAATTAATCCAAAGTTTTAATTTTTATCCAGTCTTAAGTAGTAGAAAAACTATTCTTACAAATTAACAACTAAAATTTCTTAGTTTTTAAAAGTCTAAATAGAATGAGTTTAGAAAGGGAGATAATATAGGGTGATATTAAGAGCATGGGATTTGATTGATACCAAGAAAGCCTCAGATACCCAAATGTTCTTCCCCAGTGTTCTCATCTACTCTGCTAACTTTTTATTGTCAGGGAGTCTTTGCTTCCCATTAAGTGTTGTACTCCACCCATCCTCTCTTGCATGTGTAAAAATATCTAAGAGGGACTGATATTACAACTCATTAATGTGAGCTTGAAGAAGCCAACTAGTCATTGGACAAAAGATGACAACTTGCTTTTACCTTGCATTAATTCGATCAATTTGAAACACTAGAGATTCATGTTGAAAAGGACAATGAAGCCAGACAGATTCTATGGATATGAGAGCAATGCCTGACCCACACCATCTAGCATGTCACTTGTCGAGTGCTTCCATGCCTGTTCCAATATGTTCATGTGGCAGAAGAGAAAACCTTAGCCCACATTAACGATGGCTTGCTGTCTGCCACATAGCCAATCTAGAGGTTGGACAAAGAAATTAAAAGCAAAGATTATCCAGCTCTTGAATCTGCAGGTACAGTGTTCCTCTTTTAAAAATATATTCATGTGTCTGTTGGCTGTATGAATGTCTTCTTTTGAGAAATGTCTGTTCATATCCTTTGCCCACTTTTTGATGGGGTTGTTTGATTTTTTTCTTGTAAATTTGTTTGAGTTCTTTGTAGGTTCTGGATATTAGCCCTTTGTCAGATGAGTAGAGTAGATTGCAAACATTTTCTCCCATTCCTGTAGGTTGCCTGTTCACTCTTGGATGGTAGTTTCTTTTGCTGTGCAGTAGCCTTTTAGCTTAAATTTAGATCCCATTTGTCAATTTTGGCTTTTGTTGCCATTGCTTTTGGTGTTTAGACATGAAGTCCTTGTCCCATGCCTTATGTCCTGAATGGTATTACTCTAGGTTTTCTTCTAGGTTTTTATGGTATTAGGTGTAACATTTAAGTCTCTAATCCATCTCGAATTAATTTTCATATAAGGAGTAAGGAAAGGATCCAGTTTCAGCTTTCTACTTTTGGCCAGCCAATTTTCCCAGCATCATTTATTAAATAAGGAATCCTTTCCCCATTTCTTATTTTTCTCAGGTTTGTCAAAGATCAGATGGCTGTAGATGTGTGGTATTATTTCTGAGGACTCTGTTCTGTTCCATTGGTCTATATCTCTGTTTTGGTACAGTACCATGCTGTTTTAGTTACTATAGCCTTGTAGTATAGTTTGAAGTCAGGTAGCGTGATGCCTCCAGCTTTGTTCTTTTGACTTAGGATTGTCTTGGCAATGTGGGCTCTTTTTAGGTTACATATGAACTTTAAAGCAGTTTTTTCCAATTCTGTGAAGAAAGTCATTGGTACCTTGATGGAGATGGCATTGAATCTATAAATTACCTTGGGCAGTATGGCCATTTTCACGATATTGATTCTACCTATCCATGAGCATGGTATGTTCTTCCATTTGTTTGTGTCCCCTTTATTTCACTGAGCAGTGGTTTGTAGTTCTCCTTGAAGAGGTCCTTTACATCCCTTGTAAGTTGCATTCCTAGGTCTTTCACTCTCTTTGAAGCTATTGTGAATGGAAGTTCATTCATGATTTGGCTCTCTGTTTGTCTATTACTGGTGTATAAGAATGCTTGTGATTTTTGCACATTGATTTTGTATCCTGAGACTTTGCTGAAGTTGCTTATCAGCTTAAGGAGATTTGGGGCTGAGATGATGGAGTTTTCTAAATATACAATCATGTCATCTGCAAAGAGGGACAATTTGACTTCTTCTTTTCCTAACTGAATACCCTTGATTTCTTTCTCTTGCCTGATTGCCCTAGCCAGAGCTTCCAACACTATGTTGAATAGGAGTGGTGAGACAGGTCATCCCTGTTTTGTGCCAGTTTTCAAAGGGAATGCTTCCAGGTTTTGCCCATTCAGTATGATATTGGCTGTGGGTTTGTCATAAATGGCTCTTATGATTTTGAGATACGTTCCATCAATACCAAATTTATTGAGAGTTTTTAGCATGAAGGGCTGTTGAATTTTGTCAAAGGCCTTTTCTGCATCTATTGAGATAATCATATGGTTTTTGTCTTGGTTCTGTTTATATGCTGGATTACGTTTATTGATTTGCGATGTTGAACCCGCCTTGCATCCCAGGGATGAAGCCCACTTGATCATGGTGGATAAGCTTTTTGATGTGCTTCTGGATTCAGTTTGCCAGTATTCTATTGAGGATTTTTGCATCGATGTTCATCAGGGATATTGGTCTAAAATTCTCTTTTTGGTTGTGTTTCTGCCAGGCTTTGGTATCAGGATGATGTTGTCATCACTGGCCATCAGAGAAATGCAAATCAAAACCACAATGAGATACCATCTCACACCAGTTAGAATGGCAATCATTAAAAAGTCAGGAAACAACAGGTGCTGGAGAGGATGTGGAGAAATAGGACCACTTTTACACTGTTGGTGGGATTGTAAACTAGTTCAACCATTATGGAAAACAGTATGGCGATTCCTCAAGGATCTAGAACTAGAAGTACCATATGACCCAGCCATCCCATTACTGGGTATATACCCAAAGGATTATAAATCATGCTGCTATAAAGACACATGCACACATATGTTCATTGTGGCACTATTCACAATAGCAAAGACTTGGAATCAACCCAAATGTCCATCAGTGACAGACAGGATTAAGAAAATGTGGCACATATACACCAGGGAACACTATGCAGCCATAAAAAAGGATGAGTTTGGGTCCTTTGTAGGGACATGGATGCAGCCGGAAACCATCATTCTCAGCAAACTATCGCAAGAACAGAAAACCAAACACCGCATGTTCTCACTCATAGGTGGGAACTGAACAATGAGATCACTTGGACTCAGGAAGGGGAACATCACACACCGGGGCCTATTATGGGGAGGGGGGAGGGGTGAGGGATTGCATTGGGAGTTATACCTGATGTAAATGACGAGTTGATGGGTGCTGACGAGTTGATGGGTGCAGCACACCAACATGGCACAAGTATACATATGTAACAAACCTGCACGTTATGCACATGTACCCTACAACTTAAAGTATAATAATAATAATTTAAAAAAAGGAAGGTAAGAGGATTGAAGCGACTTAGATAAATTCCATAGTCTGACTTAGATTCTAGAAAATAGGTCAAAAGAGGGTAGGACTGTGTTCAATGTGGTGGACCCACTTATATTACTTTCAACTGTGTAACATTTTTGTTAAATAGAGAAATTATTCTCCAATAACTGTTTATCTTATTTCATTTAAACTTGTAGTGTTTCCTGAATAAGAGTTTAAATAATTTTATACTTCTTCTTACTGAGGCATATGTGGTCTTGGTATATGTAGTTGTGTTTTTTAAAAACCAACATAAATGATTCATTAAAAAGTATATATAATGCAAAAATTCTACCAGTCATATGTAAAATTATGTATATAATATGTATCATGTATGAAATATGCTCATATTGAAATGTGACTGAATAAAAATGAGATTTTCTTTCCCTATGAAATATTGAGCAAAATTATTATCTCTGATCCCCAAATATGATTATATTTTAAAATAAATCAAAATTATATAATAAAAAAATAAATAAACAAAAATATATTCATTTATAACACAATTTGATTTAATTGTATAAGACCCCTAATATATTCATTTATAACACAACATGATTTAATTGTATAAGACCACTTTTTACTATGCAAAGGGTCACTGAATAGTGAAGCTGGCAGAAGGAAAAAATGTAAAACCTCTGAAGTTTGGCGATAATTGTAGAATTCATTGGCCTAAGTCTTTATAACGTTCTTTAAGAAAGAAGACAATGAAATCCAAAAACACTAAAAACCCAAAGCCAGAGATGTAAGCTACTAATTTCTATAGAACTTCATATCCTGAACTGATGGAGCAATTTGTATAAGCAATTCAAGTATACAGAGAACATTACTTACGGCATTTTCTAGACAATTTATCTATGTGATAAGCCAGAAAATAAGGGAGAAATATTGCTTGCCTCTGCTGAGCTGTCAACAATGAAACATACAGGAATCAAGCATTATTAGAAACAGAATGGGAAATCCTGTATCTGCGTTTCGTAACAATGGCTTATTATTGATGTATACATAAAGGTCTCATATCTAACTTCTGTGCATGATTAGCCACATTAGCTGATTTTGCAAAATGGACTCCCATGTTCCGTAGCTGAGAATCAATTGACTTGTCTTATTTATTTAACAATAGCACCATACTTAATTATCTAAAGTCCCGACTCAGAGCTTTCACAAGTGACACATATTTATCCTAGCTAAAAAAATCAAAAGTCCACAGTTTCAAACAGTGCCTTATTTGCCTCACAGAATCATTCCTACGATTTGTTAGAAAGAAAAACTGACTCCTGTGGAGATGTTTGATTTCTGTAGCATTCCTTCTGTTCCTAATCTGTACCAACGTGAAGTAATAAGTGACACAGGAAGAGGCTGCCTTGAATCTCTTTCTAGAGGAGACACTCCTTTCTTGGCATGCCTGAGAGGGCTCTAAGACAGTGCAAATATTGATGCTTCACCCTAGTGCAGGCGTCTCACTTAATTCCCTGAAACGAGCCTTAATGAGGACAGGAAATGGATTGACGGGCAGAAAAAAAAAAAAAAACCCTATATTATCATATGCAATATGCCACATACAATTTTTTCACATTTAAACACAAACATTGGCTAAATGTGGTGGCTCAGCCTGTAATCCCAGCATTTTGGGAGGCCCAAGTGGGAGGATCATTTGAGCCCAAGAGTTAGAGGCCAGCCTGGGCCACATAGTAGGACTCTATCTCTACAAACATAAAATAATTAGCCAGGCATGGTGGTGCATGCCTATACTCCCAGCTACTCAGGGGGCTGAGGCAGAAGGATTGCTTGAGCCTAGGAGGTCGAGGCTGCAGTGTGCCATGATTGCACCACTGCACTCCAGCCTGGGTGACAGAACAAGACCTTGCCTCCAGATTGAAAACAATAAAGAAAGAAACAAATGTAAACAGCAACTATAGTAATATGCCCAATGCAAACAATTGTTTATTTGATATGTCAGATGAAGAACAAATTACTAATTATATTATACAGCTTGGTAGAGCAGAAAGTCTATGGCTTTTATAGCAAAATGTAAGTTTGAATGTCGGTTCAGTCACTAATCAGCTGCGTAAGTGCATAAGCGTAGGGACATTGCTGCACTTCCTTGAGACTGCTTGGCCTCTATAATATCTACCATGCTAAGTTTCTTTAAGGGTAGAAATAGTACGTAATGTTTAGCTCTTACTAGGTACTTATTTGGACATTATTGTTATCATGATTGCAGTATGATCCTGGTGTTTGTGTCCATATCTAGATGATGCGGGGGGAGGTCTGTATTGGTCTCAATAGGACAAGACAGGACCCCCCCCCCCCCGCCCCGCCCATCCCATCACCATTTTTTCTACCCTGCTCCATGCCTTCTTTGGTTGAATGATCTTTTTTCAGTTTCGATCTGACATTTTTTTGGTTCAGCCAAACGTTTGAAATCAAATGTTCAGCAACGTTTGATTTCAACTGTACGGCTACTATTATATCTAATTTCAAAAATTTTAGCCATAGGCATCTTTCAAAAAAGTTTTAATGATACAAAACAGAAAAAAGTAGAAGTGTTCTGCCGGAAGTCTCCTCAACCCCATAGAGATTCGTAAGACGTAGGCAGAACGCCTGGCACTTTTTAGAGTGAGCAGTGGTTCTCAGCCAAGGTGCTGGTGAGCCCTGGCATGCACTCGGAAATGTATGTGAGCCATTACAGCTGTCACAGTGATGTCTGGAGTCACTGCTGGCATTTAACAGGAGAGAAACAGAAAAGCTAAATAATCTACAAGGAGAAGGACCCCCTCACTTTGGAAGACTATCACCGCCCCCAATGCCATTAGTGTCCCCAATGAAAAATTTCAGAGCTCTATCTCTTCTTTCTTTTATTTGCACAAGCCTGTGTGTGACATAAACGAGTCACTCTGGCAATGCCTTGTACACACAGCCTTCTGCTCCACTCTGCTTGAGTGTGAGAGGTGTCGTTTACCTCAGTGGCTATAGCATGGAGTGAAAGACTATCTTCTAGGCCAGATACCTCTCTTGTAGCCTCAAATTGTGAAAGTCATAATGACGCCAAGCAGAAGTCTGAAGCCGAGAGAAATTATGTGTCTTTCCCAAGGTCACACACATAACACTGAGGAACTGGATCTACTGGACTCCAAAGCCCATTTCTGAAGTCCGAGAAACTGCCTCACAAGCCAGTGATATTAATCTCCATGTTATCAACAGATGCTCCCTGTTAAGCACGGTGCAAAGTCCAAAGTAAAATGAAGGCACAGTCTCTGCTCACAGAAAGTTCACAATCTGGCTGGATCCATGGGACATAGACATTGGAAGCACAAATCCCAATATAGCAAAATTGCTGTGTGCCTTATAAGTTTAGAGATTGGAAAGCTCAGTAAGAGTAGGAATCATTCAGAGTGCTGAAGGGGGAAGGTGGTATGTTTCCTACTGCTAAAGGTTTATTTAGAGGAATTAGAGGATCTGCAAACTTTACCTGTAAAGGGCTAGACACTAAATATTTTAGGATTTGTGGACACTACATTTACTGTTGTAACTACTGAACTCTGCTATTGAGCAGAATCGTAATGCGATAGCCACAGGCAATATGTAAACAAAAGGGCATGGCTGTGTTCCAATAAAATTTTATTTACAATAACAGATGGCAGACTGGATTTGACCTGAAGGCTTTTTTGTCAGCCCCTGGGTTAGACTGCAGATTTAGTTATAAACCTCTTAATCTGGACTTCAAGGCCTTTCCAATTGGACTAAAATCTACCTTTTCAATACCTCTGTACTTCTCATCAGGTAGACCATTAAGGCAGGAGTTCCATTTGCGCAAAGATGCAAGAATGCAAAAGTCATGTCCTAGGCAAAGACATGTCAGCATGGCTAGGGAAGAGGATTCTTTTGAAGAGTAGAGAGAGTCTGGAAACATAGATTTGACTCCAATGGCAGAGTATCTGTCTCTTGAGAGTCAGGTTAGGGGATTTAGACCTGAACCTATAGGCAATGGAGATACTTTAGGCATTTAAGTAGGGAAGAGAGACATTTTTATAAGGTCAATATTTTTTCAGATCAAGGTTTTTCTGACCTTCATAGAGATCAGTAACATTCACTATATTTGTGGTAGACATGAATTTCTCCCACCCAGATCTCCCTTTATGGAAGAACTTGCTGTCCCCATGAGGAATGCAGCCTGTAGCTGGCCTTCCACTGTCTGCTCCTTCAGGGTCTCCCTCTACTTCAGAAACATGCCCCATCCAAGGTCAAGTCCTTCCTAGCAGCCCACACCCAATGACTGAGTGAGGCAAGGGTGTGAAGGCTCACCACTGCCTGTCAAAGGACACTCTGATGGGCAATATTTCTTCCAAAGCTCACTGCCAGAAGGTCCAAGATTTTGGAGGCTCTGCATCACAGCTTAACTTCTTCCTCTGCCCAATGTCACTTCTTCCTGCTTTCCTTCACATATATATGTCTTGTACCTTGTATGGGTTGAATTGTGGGCACCCAAAATTTGTGTGTTGACGTCCCAGCCCCTAGTATCTCAGAATATGACGTGATTGGAAAACAGTCATTGTAGATGTAACTTGTTAAGATGAGACCATAATGGAATTAGGTAGGCTTTAATGCAATATGAGTGGTGGCCTTACGAAAAGGGGAAATTTTGACATAGACACACACACAAACACAGGAAGAACGCTATAAGAAGATGATGGTAGAAATTGGGGTGATGCTGCCACAAGCCAAGGAAGACCAAAGAATGCCAACAAATCAGCAAAAGGTGTGTGGAAGTCATAGAAGAGAGCCTTCCCTCATAGCCCTCAGAAAGAACCAAGCCTGCCACACTTTGACTTCAGATTCAGTCTCCAAAACTGTGAGACAATGCATTTCTGTTTTGTTTGTTTGTTGTTTGTTTTGAGATGGAATTTTGCTCTTGTTGCCCAACAAGTACATTGCTGTAGTGCAATGGTGCAATCTAGGCTCACTGCAACCTCCACCTCCCAGGATCAAGAGATTCTCCTGCCTCAGGCTCCTGAGTAGCTGGGATTACAGGCATGTGTCACCATGCCTGGCTAATTTTGTGTGTTTAGTAGAGATGGGGTTTCTCCATGTTGGTCAGGCTGGTCTCAAACTCCCACCTTCAGGTGGTCTGCCCGCCTTGACCTCCCAAATTGCTGGGATTACAGGCATGCACCACTGCACCCAGCCAAAGTCTCTGTTTTTTAAGTCACTCAATTTGTGGTACATTGTTATAGCAGCCCAAGGAAATTAATTCATACCCCAAAGTCTGTCTCAGTGTCAGAGAAGCCAAGCTAGGGCAATATTATCTTAATACAAAGATAACTTGAAAATGTTAAACAATAATGTAGCATGCCCTGAAGTAAAGAGTAAAACAAAATTAATAAAGAAGGTTTCACGTAGACTTTTACATCAAGTATAAAACCTTCAAATTATTTTCATTTACAAAAGGAAAGATTTGTGTGTGTGTTTGTGTGTGTGTATTTGTTTTTCTAAGAAAAGTAAAATAAAAACAGACACCAGAGCAAAAGTAAAGAAGCAGAGGCAAGAATGAGCAAAAGTAAAGATGCAGAGGCAAGAATATGGGAGGATAATAATAAGTATAACAATATTTTTATGAAATATTGAAAACATGGTTTAATTAGGTAACATAAAATTGTTGATTATGTGGAGTATCCACAATGCAGGGAAAATAAATGATCCAGGTGAAAGTTCTGCTTTGGTCTATCTTTAGATAGAAACCACTGTGTTCCAAATTTTTACTGTAATTAAATTATGAACTTCCTATTAAGCTTAATCTACTTGTTGCAATTGTGAAATATGCTTTCTTTGTTCTAAAAGGTATCTGGATTAAATCCAATGCAGCAAACATTCCTTTCTTATAACAAGACATTTTCTACAGATTTTTTATTTGTAACCTTTATTTACGCTTATATTATACATCAGTGACAAAGTTTGGGATTACCATGGCTTCAAAGATCTTAATTTATCATAATGGTACCCAAACAGATCAAAGGTTAAAGCGAATGAGAGAAGCAGGGTACAGATGGAAACAATTAAACATGACCATCTGGACTTTACTCTCAAATCAACCTCAGATGAGGGTGTGACCTTGAGTAAAGTCTCTTCCCTACTTAATGCCTAAAGTATCTCCATTGCCTATAGGTTCAGGTCTAAATTCCCTAATCTGGCTCTCAAGATACTCTGCCATTGGACTCAAATCTGTGTTTCCAGACTCTCTCTACTCTTCAACAGTACTTGCTCTCTTTAATTGTCAATTTTCTCTTCTGTAAAAGTGAGGGTTAAACCAGATGACCTTTACGTTTTGAACTTTGTTGTTTTAAGTTTTGAAAGAGTGGACGTACAATGAGCAAAAGAGTGAGGGATAGCCACAAATATAGGCTTCAGGAGAAGTGGTTGTAAGGCACCAGTTTTCAGCTGTAAGCCATACCCTTCTGTAGCACATCCCAAACACCCATGCGTTCTGGCATGAGAAGCGATACCCTCAGCACGCACTCAGAGTAAAAATTGCTCATTTCACAGGGCATCCCTTCTATACTGCTGTGATCGTGTTCTCCCCTCCAGCAGAGAGGAGAATACACAGGCCTTTTAACAAGGTTGATCTGGGCTCAAGTCATACTTTTAGCATAAACAGTAAGTTCCTTTGTATATACAACATAAGTCCTATGAAGTTCTTTACCTTGCTGGTGAAAGGAAGACAACAGTGTGAATTATATATCAATAAAACTAGTTTTTAAAAAAAGATGACAGTAGCTGCCTTAAAAGGTCACTGAAAAGAGTGGTCATGATATGTGCAGAGAATCTGAATTTAGGAAGTACTCAAGTCAGCAGCTACTGATACTCTACTCTCAATAACATATGTTAACATGAGCATTTTAGAGTTTTCAATTCTCTTTTACTAGCATTTGCTTCTTTAATCTCCTCGGCAGAATTAATGAGTCTAAAAAGCAAATAATAAAGCTAGGGAGGTTTCTAAGAATGTACCCACAGAGCACGTAAAACCATGAAATTATCTTTCCTTTTCCCCTCATGCCTCAGCTGATTGGGGAAATAAATGAATCTTCAGTAAACATTCCTGGCATCAGATGATATTTCTAAGAATTGTATTATGCCTCCAATGTCTGTGTAAGTTAATTATCTTCATGAATATTGGTAATTATTTGGAAAGCGTGCTCCTAAATCTATTCAAACCATCATTGAAGACTCAATCAGGAGTCTATTCGCACTCAAAGCAGATGTGAAGTAAGTTATCTGCTATATGTGTACCATAGTCTTTTCACATGAAAATGGGGCAGTTATGATGGGGTGAGGGTAGGGGTGATGGTTTCATCAAAAAAGTCTTTGAGAGCCTTTAAAAATCATTTAGTATTAGACTTAGAGGAAAAATTAGAGAAACAGTAATTTAATCTACTCCTCATTTTCATTTGAAGTTACTGGGGCATAGAAGTTTAAATAATTTACCCAAAGCTACAACTTTGTGGTGGTGTAACTCAAACTAAAATCTTTATGGCCTAACTTCCATATAAATATCCTTTCCACATACTACCCTGCTTCACCATGGCAAAAAAAAGATACAAACAACAATAGACATGGGAGTGCAGCTATCTCTTCAATATACTGATTTCCTTTCTTTTGGGTAGATATCTAGCAGTGGGATTGCTGGATCATATAGTAGCTCTACTTTTAGTTTGAGGAACCTCCAAACTGTTCTCCAAGGTGGTCATACTAAAATAACATTGACACATACTTCATGTTACTGGGCACATTAAAATCCGGATGTTTAATCTTATCATGTAAACATATATTTCCTCCCCTGCTGCCAGCCCAGAAGCTACAGAAAGTGAGAACATGCCAGAAGACACAAGTGTGCTAATATGGTTTGGGCCTGTGTCCCTGCCTAAATCTAACAACGAATTGTAACCCCCAATGTTGGAGTGAGGCCTGGTGGGAGGTAATTGCATCATGGGGGCAGTTCTTATGAATGGTTTAGCACTATCCCCTCGGTTGTGTTCTTGTGATAGTGAGTGAGTGAATTATCATGAGATCCGGTTATTTAGAAGTGTGTAGAACCTCCCTGCTCTCTCTCCTCCTCCTGCTCCTGCCATGTAAGATGTGCCTGTTTCACCCTCACCTTCCACGATGATTGTAAGTTTCCTGAGGCCTCCCCAGAAGCAGAAACCACTATGCTTCTTGCATAGCCTGCAGAACCATGAGCCAATTCAACTTCTTTTCTCCACACATTTCCCACCTTCAGGTATTTCTTTGTAGCAATGTGAGAATGGACTAATAAACGTGCCCTATGGAGCCCTGTGATATCATAGGAAGAATGCAGACTTTGACTCCAGAATGATAGGGGCTTAAATGACATTTTAGTGTAACTTTGAGTTTCTTACTCCACCAATATGAGCCTCAATTCCCTGTCATTCCAACAAAGTAGAGATGATGCCTGTCTTGAGGGATTAACAAGGAAGCAGAGAGTGCACATGTAAAGATTCTGGCACATAGTAGGCATTCAATAAATGCCACTTATTTATTACCTTTGAGGTTCACTCATGGCTCAGTCATTTTGTTCACCACCACCACCACAAGGTCGTTTGGAGAGGACTGAGAATATCACGTTGAGAAAAGGCTTGAGGTCTAACTGCCTCCAGCTGCAATAGATATTGGAGCTTGGCCTTCCTCTTGCCTTGCTTGGGCCTTGGCTTTGGTCCATAAGTGGGGTCTACAGCCTGCTTTCTTCACCAGGTGGTGAGCTTTTGAGGATATCTTTGTTTCCCCAGTGCTTTTCCCAGAGGCTTACAAGAGTCTTAAATCAATCCATGTGTATGAAAGGAGAACACTGCAGAGGAATTCAGAGTAGGGGAGACCCACCTGTCCTGTCTTTCCCTTCTGTTTCAAGGAAGCATTCTCCTAACTACTCTGAACACTCCTGCTCTGAGGTGTCCAGGCATTTCATTGTCTGCATTGTTCTATTTCTAATACACACACCCTCACAGAAATCCACAGCTCTCACATGTTCAGTTTCATCTGAAAAAGTCACATTTTCTCAAGAAAACTAAGTTCATGCTCTCAGGCAATAAAAATACCTTGTTTGTTTATTCATTTCCTCCTCCATTCCCAAACCCCATATTATACGCCTTGATGTGATTCAAAAAAGCTGTTCTCAACAGCATCTCCCCTCCCTCCCCCATTTCTTCTTTGAAAATATAGCATGACATTACTAACCAAAAAGACATCTGCCATCTGGTGAAGTCCTATTTTTACTGCCAAGGAAGCCAAAATATTAATTACCTTAAAATAGTAACACCTTTTTTTTTTCCTACTGATCCTCTTTTTTTTAGTCTTTAACATTTATATATTTACTTATTTTTAAAATACAACACAGTTATATTATTATAATTATCTTTTAATTTGACACTTTTTAGTTTTTAAAAAACGTTCATCTTTATTTTAGATTCATAGGGTACATGTGCAGATTTGTTACATGGGTATATAGTGTGATGCAGAGGTTTGGGGTATGACAGTCTCTGTCACCCAGATAGGGAGCACAGTACCCAATAAGTAGTTTTCAGTCCTTGCCTTCCTGTCTCTCTTCCCCTGCTAGTAGTCTCCAGTGTCCATCCACATAAAGACACATCCTATATTTATATCCATGTGTACCCAATGTTTAGTTTCTACTTATAAGTGAGAACATGCAATATTTGGTTTTCTGTTCGTGCATTAATTTGCTGAGGACTTTTTTTTTTTTTAAGAGACAGGGTTTCACCATGTTGGCCAGGTTGGTCTCAAACTCCTGACCTCAAGTGATCTGCCTACCTTGGCCTCCCAAAGTGCTGGGATTACAGGCATGAGCCACTGCACCCTGTCCAAAGAACATAATTTTGTTCTTTCTTATAGCTGCATAGTATTCCATGGTGTATATTGTACCACATTTCCTTTATCCAATCCTCCATTGATGGGCATCTAGGTTGATTACATGTCTTCGCCATTGTGAATAGTGCTGCCATGAACATATAAGCACATGTCTTTTTGGTAAAATGACTTATTTTCCTTTGGGTATATACCCAGTAATGAGATCACTGAGACAAATGGTAGTTCTGTTTTACACTCTTTGAAAAATCTCCAAACTGCTTTCCACAGTGGCTGGACTAATTTACATTCCCATCAGCAGTGCATAAGCCTTCTTTTTTCTCTTCTGCAGCCTCACCAGTATTTGTTATTTTGACATTTAAATAACAGCTAGCTGGGTGCAGTGGTTCATGCCGATAATCTCAGCTCTTTGGGAGGGCAAGGCAGGTGGATTACTTGAGCTCAAGAGTTCAAGACCAGCCTGGGCAACATGGCAAAACCCTGTCTCTACAAAAAATACAAAAAAAAAAAAAAGAAAGAAAGAAAGAAATTAGCTGGGCATGGTGTCACATACCTGTAGACCCAGTTACTCAGGAGCCTGAGGTGGGAAGATAAGTTGAGGTTGAGGCTGCAGTGAGCCATGATCGCACCACTGCACTCCAGCCTGGGTGGCAGAGCAAGGCAGCATCTCAAATAATAATAATAGTGATAATAATAATAATAATAGCCATTCTAACTTGTGTGAGATGATATCTCATTGTAGTTTTGATTTGCATTTCTCTGCTGTTTAGTGATGCTGAACATCTTTTCATATGTTTGTTGGCTGCTTGTATGTCTTCTTTTGAGAAATGTCTGTTCATGTCTTTTGCACACTGTTTAAAAGGATTACTTTTTGCTTGTTGAACTGTTTAAGTTCCTAAGAGATTCTGGATGCTAGTGGACCCCTACCTTTCAGCATATATAAAAATTAACTCAAGATGGATTAAATATTTAAATGTAAGTCCTCAAACTCTAAAATACTAGAAGAAAACCTAGGAAATACCATTCTGGACATCAGCCTTGGCAAAGAATTTATGGCTAAGTCCTCAAAAGCAACTGCAACAAACACAAGAATTGATAAATGAACCTAATTAAACTAAATAGCTTCTACATGGCAAAAGAAACTATCAACAGAGTAAACAGACATGCTACAGAATAGGAGAAAATATTTACGAAATAGTTATCCTCTTTTATAAATGTCTTCAAAATACGTTTATCAGAAACAGTCACAGGCTATTTGAGATTAAGAGGTGATCACCCAACCACATATGTCATAGATAGTCCTGTGATTTAATTATCACCCAAGTATTTAAATAAAATAAAGGTCCAAAACATGCATTTGGAGATTCAGAAAATAAATGACAAATTGCAACTTCTAGATTTACATAGATGGAGCCTTCTCTCTTTAATGCTGCCAGCAGACAGTCTGAATATTGAAGCTTTGGGCTCTTTTGAGCTTTTTAAGACATTTGAAAATCAACACCTTGAAAACCTTTAGACATTTTCCATCGTAAAATGTAGAGTTGATTTTTATATATAAGGATTTGTGATCTCCAAAAGCGTCAGGGAATGTACCTGTCTGAATGAACTCTGCTGAAAAAAATGCATCTTCAACTCCATCATCATCTTCATTGTCACCATTTACCAGGAGTTTACTATATATCTGAAATTGTACGAAGGGCCTTACATGTTGCAATTCACTTAATTTTGACACTAACTCTAAAAAGGGTGTAATGCCAATCTTATTTTATAAGTGGGAAACTGAGGCACAGAGAAGCTTATTTCCCCAGTCATGCAGGTAGAACATAACAGAACCATAATTCAGATTCAGGTGAGCCCGGTTCTCAAACTCATGCTATCGCCACTACCAACCAATTTCTCACTGAGGTCTTGATGTCTGTGACTGATGAAGTACGTCTTCTAGAATCTTAAGAATTGAGCTATTCATTAAAATATCTACAACTCATTTGTTAATAAAAGGAATTAATAGAATCATGGGATACTGTGAAAACCATGATATTCTAAAATAGAAAATGAAATCATGACACTAATAAATTTGTTGAGGCTGAGATTTTTTTTAAAAAAATTAGCTAATATGTGCTTTTTAGACTCACTTCTTGGAGGGGAGCCTTCTCTAACTGTCAGGGGCTACAGACTTCCTGCTGCTGTTGTTTGCTAACACCTTAGTCAGCCTGCTTAGGAACATGCTGACAACATTAAAGACGGGCTGGATGTACTCATGGAAAGATAAATATTAAAAATGAGCTGGTGGACAGGAGTGAGGCTTTTGTTTTTCTTCTCTCTCTCTCTGTGTGTGTGTGTGTGTGTGTGTGTGTGTGTTTTCAGCACATGTCATTAGGCAAACAAATGATGCCATTTTCTTTGCTTTGTTTCTGAAACAAAAATGGTAGTAGGTAGAATAAATCACATCTCAGAGATCAGTAACTTTACAGTCAGAATCAGACCATTAAAATCCTCAACAGGCATCAAACATCAAAAAACAGAAACAGAACACTTGGAGACAATACTATGGTAAAGATGCTTCTTTCCCTCTAATCAAACCTACCCTGATAAAAGAGATTTACAGAATGAAGAAGATATGTCTGTACATTGTTGCCTTAAAAAATATTTGTTGGCTTCACGTTTCCCCTTACTATTAAATGAATGTGTGACATTATGAAAATTTGATCACTTGCTAAACTTTTAGTTCACTTCAACAGATGAGGCCTCTTGTAGGTTGCTGAAGGTGGAATTGGGCTTTTCAGGATGAGTCTGTCTCCATCATGGACCCTCAAGCAACTAGTACAAGCCAAAGAATAGAAAATGCTGGAGCTTAGCATGATGTAATAAAGAACTTAAAGTTAGAAGAAACTTACTGTAGTTTATCCTCTGCATGTGAAGGGAGAAAAGACTATGCTTAGTTGTTACTGGCAAGGACTTCTTTCTTATAGCTCATGGGAAACTCTCAAAATTCTTTTTAAAATATAATGCCTCACCGTGTGGTACACTATGGACTGCAAAAAGTTGGAGTTGCCTTTTTTCTAGTGAAATGCCAGACTTTTTTTTTAACCTATTCACATAGATCTTGTAGTTATGTACTCATTTTCATTCATTCCTTCATTAAATCATTTCATAAATAATTATAGAGCACACACCATGTGCCACGGGCACTTCTAGGTCTGAGAATACAAAGATGAATAGATGAGTAAGATTTGATCTGTACTTTCAAGAAGCTCACATTCTAATTCTATCCAGTGTGATTAATGAGCCTTTAACAGGGGAATGTACACAATGCAGTAGAGGCGAGTGTAAGGGATGTAACTCTACCCAGGAAGGTCAAAAAGGGCTTCACATGGAGTGAGGCTTCAGCTGAGACCTGACGGATAAAGAACAGTTCGCCAAGTAGACATAAGGAAAAGGGGCTGTCCAGGAAGAAAGTGAATTTAGACGAGACACAGGGTGCAATGGTCTTCATGCACAGTCGGACCTTTACAGGTAGTAAACTTAAGGATTCAGTTATTCAAGAGATAATATGGGCTGAAAATTAGAAAATCTTTAAAATATTTTTGAAACTTTCTAAACAACTGACAATAGTTTAATAAAGGAGGCTAAGGAGGGTTGGGGTGCCTCCTGCCCTAAATAAGATTAGGTTTCTTCATTTTTAGATAACAACTCTCCCATAATGGATCCCTTATGGCTCACATTAGAAAGAGAAAAGCCATCTTCACTCTGCAGAAGTGATCAGAGTAGATGTCCTAAATAAATATAGACAGGTATTTAACCAGAGACATAATCCAAAGCTGAGAAGACCACAGGCTTCAAACTAATAATCCATATGTGATCTGTCCAGTTATCCCTCTAAGAGGAGGCGCACCTTCAGATTTTGCTCCATGCCACCTTCCTGTCGTGCCCTGCAGCACTCAGCTGGCTCTTCTAACTGCAGTGCCGCATTGCTGACTCACAGGCAATCTGATAACTACCCAGAACCTCACTTTCTTTTTCTGCCTTTCCACACATAGCTGGCTCTTTCCCCTCATAAATATGGGCACATATGAGCCTTCTCCCTATCCCCTGTCTTCCTCTGCTCCTAGTTAGAAACGAGTTTTCTGTATTTATTTTCTAAATCACCAAAGTCACTTTGAATTCTGAATCTATCTTTTATGAAAGTAATAGAGCCCAGTTTACACAGCCTTGTCACTGATATACTTAATAATCTCCACTGGTCTCTGCTGTGTCATTGATTGAAATGTGACTTACCCTGGTTCTAAGACTTCTTGCTACTGAACATCACTTGTATCTCTAACCGTTAATTTTCAAAGACTATTCTCAGATTATGTTTTTAGGAAGATGCTATGTAGTTAGAAGTGTATGTGTTCTTAGTCATATTTCCATAAGGACCGATACTGTGCTGCAAACTCAATTTAGAAACATTACCAAGGTCAAGAGAAATGACATCTATAGAAACCAAAACTACCCTTCTGCCCTACGTGAGACTAGGTTTTTCTGATGGGGCTTGATCTTGACAAGCAATAACCTCAAGACCAACTGGCAGTTGTAGTCTTTAGAGTATTCAAAGGGATTTTATACAGCTGAACCTAATGTTGATTCTGTGAGGTAGGTATTTGAAGTCCTATTTAACAGATGAGAAAGCTGAAGAACACAAAAGTTAAAGGATTTGCCCTGATTCGCACACAAGTAAATGCCTAAACACAGATTTGAAGGCAAGTATTCCTAGGTCAAATCCTGTATCAACTCTAGGGTTCTGGAAAGATGAATTTTATAATAGTTTCCCCTATTAAAAAGGTAGAGTTATAATCCTATAATCTTCCATGCCATCTCTAGGCACCTTCCAGGATTCCTATTAATTCTTTTTAATTGAGCTAATATTCCATCAACAAAAGCAGGTCATGGAATGTAAGTCAGCCCAGGTTTTCAAATAAGAAAATCAGTGAACCACATCTGAAAACACATGTTAGCCTAGGGACCTAACGAGTGACATTCAGTAGAATAAAGTCTTGCAGGCAAGGTAAGTAACGTTTGAGCAGATGGCGTCTCGAAGAGCTCAGACTACAGATCTTGTGTGACCATTCCTTGCTCCATTTCTTTTTCTGCCTTTTAGTTTGCTGTCTGCCCTTTTCTAAAGAACTTGTCTGTATTTTCTATCATGCTGAGTTTTAGCATATTGTTTCTAAAACACTAAGTAATTGAAATTGAAAAATGGCAATAAGAAGATGAAATCAAAGTATGTGTAAATTTTTAAAAGCATTATACCAGATTTTTAATCTGTTTTTTTTTTTTTTTTTAAGATAGAAGGAATGAATTAGCCCCAACACTTTGATAGGTGAAGCTAATGGCATAAACTTAATTTAAGGTCATAGACCCAAAAAAAGCCTGTTTTATGTGATGAAGACAGCATCTTAGGGAACTGATAAGAGCTCTGTGTGTCAAATTTTCCAGATTATGGATGGATAATTTATTCTCTAAACTGCTTTTGATTACCCTAAAGAAGGAACGGTGGTAGTAACTACTGGAAGGCTTTGGAGAAATTAACAAACCTAAGAGAGTAGTGATTGTGGGACCCCTAAATAATAGTGAAATGTGAGGGTTTCTAAGTCATTGTAGGCTCTGCCAGAGAGATAACGTTTGATCAGTAATCCACTACACCAGCAGGCATCAATTGACTCTCAGCAGAATATGTAGAGGGAGGGGAAGCTGAACCAACTTCCCAGCACTCACATGGGTCTATTTGAAGCCAAGTGAATTCTGTGACCTATCAAGGAAAGCAAGAGTTGGAAATTCCTTTGGAATTACCCAATAAAGCTCTTATACAGACAGCCCAATTTGGTCAAATGCCACCTGCATATATAAATATAAGGAATCTCATATAGTTTTGGGAGAGAACTAAAAAGTCCGTCAGCAAGCAGTTTTGAAAAAGGATGCTGCGATTATTCTATATGCTTTCCCTTTAGTTATAACCTGCCATAATTCCGTCTTTGAAGGATTACTAAAGCCTTGGTTATGCCCAGAAGACAAATCACTTTTATTATCCTTTTTAGAGTGCTCTATATTCTTTATGTGACAAATATTTTTTAAAAACAGTATTTAAGTGTACTAAATTAAATATATCATGTGACCGAGATGTATACATTGAATATGTCAAAAAGAGCAGAAGCAACTTTAGCAGCTTCGTTCTGCATATAGTTTTACATTTTATCAAATGCTGTCTTATTTGGTTCTCACTATACTTTTATGAGGTGGGGATACATATTAGTATCCTTATATTAGAAATGAGAAAGGTGAATGTACATGACTTTTCCAAGATGACATTCAAAATTACTCCATGCAAATTTCAAAAAAGCAGTCATGATACTGAAATCCACATTTCCCAACTATAAATACAGTGCTTTTGCCTCCAAGCTAGGCGTCTAGAGAAATATCACCAAAGTGGCCGGGTGCGATGGCTTACGCCTGTAATCCCAGCACTTTGGGTGGCAGAGGCAGGTGGATCATGAGGTCAGGAGTTTGAGACCAGCCGGGTCAGGATGGTGAAATCCTGTCTCTACTAAAAATACAAAAATTACCTGGACATGGTGATACGCACCTGTAATCCTAGCTACTTGGGAGGCTGAGGCAGGAGAATCACTTGAACCCAGGAGGAGGAGGTTTCAGTGAGCCGAGATCGTGCCATTGCACTCCAGCCTGGGCAACAAGAGTGAAACTCCATCTAAAAAAAAAAAAAAAAGAAGTATCACCAAAGATTGCTTATTAAAATTTTCCCTAGCACTGGTCTCCTTCATTCTTTAAGAACCCACCAACATGGATATAAAGAGTTCAAATGAAGGCAGTTGGTCAGTCAGGCTACCTGTCTCTACTGAGCACCTGTTAATTTCTAAGCAATTGCTAACAGCATTAATAAACGAGATTATGGAAGTCGAAAGACATATACAACCCAACCTCATCTCTAGAGATACAAACAATTGTAATTAAATATGGCACATTATAAAATACTGACATGAATAAAGGAAGAAATCACAGCTTATTCTGGGTGGGGTCAGGTAAGATTTCCCTGAGAATATGGCACTTGAAATGAGTTTTGAATTTGGAGGGGTGTGGCCTTAATTTCCATATGGTACATTTTACATGCCCTAATAAACAGGACAACTGACTATAAATTATACTGATTATTAAAAATTTTGCAGGTTGGCTGGAATTAGGAGAAAGCAGTTAAATATAAGCTACTAATTGCCAAGCATATTACCTATTCTTCATTCCCCTTGGAGAAGTAGCATCTGGAACAGATGTTTTAAGGAACGGTCAGCCAGACCCTCAACAATTTGATAACTAATGACCAGACAAATGAAAGGGATGACAGAGTCATGTTTACAGGAGAATAAGAAAATCTTTCACATCTGGGCCATGTAACAATGGCAGATGGCAAAGGCTAGAGTGAGAGACAAAAAAAAAAAAAAAAAAAAACCTACAAGAAGTGACAAGTTCTAGCAGCTGCAGAATCAAGCTCACCTACTGAACTCTTCTGAATTCATTCAGAAGAAATTTTCCCCTTGACAGCCTTGAGATTTGTAGTTAAAAAGATGCATGCTGCACAAGCAATGATTGTCAAAAGTGTTCACTGAGTCATCAGCCAGCAAAATACCATAGCAAAACACTAGAGAATTTGTATAAAACACCATGTAAAAGGTGAAGACTTCTTCTGGATCACTGAACAGGGCTTCTGGAACATCTCTGCCCCCACCCTCATCCCATTCTTTCAGGACACAATGGCAAGAACAAAGGAATAAGCAAGTAATCTAGCAGATATGGACACAGTTGGCAGTTCATGAAGTAGAACACGAGTAAAATCCATTATCAGCACCATTTGTCAGGTGTGCATGTGGCCATAAAACAAAAGAACACAATTCATCCATTCACAAAGAGACAAGTTTTGTCATCATCATGAATGGGCCTCTCAACAGGAAGTAACCACCATTGCTGTTACCAGGGGTAGTAAAAGCAAGGCAATAGAGGCTTTAGTATTGGTGGATTGTTCATCTCTTCATACATTGATTCAGTTAACTTTTATCGCACATGTTCTATGTGTCAGGCACAGAGCTAGATACTGGGTGTGCAAAGAGAAATGGACCTCATTTCTGTGCTGAAGCAGCCTTTCTTATGAGGAATGCATGGGCATCTATGGGAGGGCCAGGAGTAGGTCTTAAAAATGAGACATTCCCCAGATGGAAAAGAGAGGAGAAGCATGAGCAGTCATGGAAGGCAAAGAGGGCAGCACGAGCACAAGCAGAGATGGCAGAAAACATCAAACATGGGGGCTAGACAAAGATCTCAGTGGATAGTGACCTGTAAGTAACACAGTGAAGAAAATGAAGCTCCAAAAGAAGGCAGGGCCATGCAAGAATGCCTTCGTATGTCAGGAAGCTTGAACTTCTTGATAGACCAATGTGGAACCAATCACGAGTTTTGAGCTAAGAATCCCTAACTAATTTCTTATTTTAACTGAAATTTCCTTAGAGTTTTACATTTAGAATATTTGCCATTGAATTTTGGAAAACAGTCTTTATTATATTTAAATTGTCTTTCTTTTTTCTTTTTTAAATTTTACTTAGAATTTTATTAGGACTGGATATTGACTTTTATGAAATGCCTTTTAATGTATTTTAGCAAGATAATATGGCTTTTCCCCTTGAATTTGTTGAAAGCTTATATTAATAGATTAATAGATGTTGCATTTCTTGAATGAATCCTAGTTTGACACAATGCATTATTACTTTTTCCAGAGTAACTTTATTCTGGTTTGTTACTGAAGTCATTCTGACTTTATAGAAATCAAATTAAATGATTTACTCATTTTTTATGATCTAGATTAGAAATAGCTTTACAATTAACTATTCTTTAAAATTTAAGTAAAATTTCAGCTGTGAATACATCTGATCTTTTATGTGATGATTGGTTTATTAGCATGCTTGTTATCTAAGTTTTCACATGTTTTATTTTATTACTATTTTCAGTGTATATATTTACAGTTATATCTTCCTTCTATATTTTACAATTATATCTTCTTTCTAATTGATGTCATGTATTTGTGCTCATTGTGTTTTCTCTAATTGCGCTCACAGTATCTCTATTTCATTAGTTTTTTTAAGGTTTTAGATTAATTTGTCTTTCCTTTCATTTCCTTTTTTCCTATTCTATTAATTGCTACTTCTTTTTAAAAATTACTTTTCTAATCTTTTCAGATGTATACTACTTGCTTTCCTTTCTCATCTTTCTTTTCTAATAGTACAGGCATTTGGAGCTGTATATTTTAAGAGTAGTAACTTACAGAATAAAGAGTCTCCCTTTGTAGTTCTTAGACAAATAATAATTTCCATTTGACTTCCCGTTTCTACAATGGTAATTCAAGAGTACTTTTTAAAATTTTATTTATAAGAAATAATCTTTCTTTAGCCACGTCTCATTTATTTATGCCACAAATTATACTTGACAGAAGACCATGGCTCATGGCTCACACCCAACTTTTAAAAATTTGTAAGGTTTTCCTTTGTTAGTCAAGTACATAATTATCACCATTATTATTATTACTATGATTATTTCATAATTGTAATTCTCTATTTGAAAGATGGAAGCTTTTTACAAATACTTACTGATGTATGATACTCTTCAATTGCTTTATGATTTTACTTATTTTTTGCCTATTTAATCTGTCCAATTCTTAGAGAGAGCTATCACTTCCTTAAATTAGCGTCACCTATTATAATTTTTTAAACGTTCTCAAATTTTTAATTGTTTTTGCTTTGTGTATTTAACTAGTTGATGTTTTCTAATTAGTGGGTAAATATAGGTTTATGATTATCATTACTTCCTTAAGTAGTATCAGTTTTATCATTATATAATATTTCTTTTTATCCTCTATAATGCTTTGAAGTTTAAATATATCAACTGCCACTAATAGTATAACTTTCTATTAGCTTGCATTTGTATGATACCTCTTTTTTCACCTCTTTATCTTCAATCTTTGTTCACCTTTATCTTATTTTCTTTTAAATATGGGTTTTCTTTTAAATATGGGTTAAATTTGCTTTTACCCAATCTGACATCTCAGTCTTTCAAAGGGAAAATTTTGTCAAATGACATGGTAACCATTGTACTTGATTTTATGTCTTCCTTTACACTTTATTTTAATTATTTCTTTTAATTATTTTATATTACTTTTTTTTTCTTTCCCCTATCTTTGCTGATCATGCTATTATCTATTGTGGTTTTTCTTTTCTTTTTTTTTTTCTTGTTAATTTGGGACTTTTATGGTACTATTATATCAATGATTATCTTTTCTCACACTCATTATTTTTGAGTGTTAAATGCACATTTTCACACCAGAACACACTGTACAATCAAGATGCTATATTTCCTCTCAATTTGCTCCCTCTCCTGTCCTCTACAATATGAGATCTTAAATGCCTGGCCTTCTCCTCCTTTCCCCAGATAGGAATCCTTTGGAAAGTTTTTACTTATTCCCTCCCCTAGCCTGACTCCTAGTTTTTGCTGAGTCAGCGTAGAACTCTTGTTCTAAGCTTTTTAAAAATAATAATCCAAATTCCTCTTTCAGTAAGACTATTTATTCTACTTCAAGAGTCCTTACAGAGCACTGTTGCCAGCCTTTTCCTGTCCAACATTTGTGTATGTGTCTGTGAGTGTGGATGTGCGTACCAAGTGTCACCGATCGCCATGTATTCTTTTCATCAGCCTCCACCAGTTGTTTGATTCTTTCAACAAATCCTGTTTTAGTAAACAAGGACCTATTGGAGTACTGCTCTTTTAAGACTATGATGAGAAAATTCAATAAATCCTGCTTACAACAGGTTTTCAGTTTTACCTCTGCTGGAAATAATATCTTGTCTCTTTTTAAAACTTTTTCTTCTTCTGCCCCTATAGCTGTTTTTAGCTGTTCAGTTGTTTGGATTAAATCCTCAAGTCTCTTATCTTTTTCTGATTCTTTACATTTTTGCTCTGTGCCTCAAACTGTACCTCGCACTTGATCCTCACCTCAACAGTGACCAGCTTCTTTGATATCTAATAAAAAGTGTAGTTGGAAAGTCATGTGTTCAGCTCTAAAAATTGTGTCCAGAACTTGAATTTTGTTATTTACACACACACACACACACACACACACACAGAGAGAGAGAGAGAGAGAGGGAGAGAATGTTGTATTTTGTCTCCTTTTGAAGCTCTATTTTGCTGATCATGTATTCAGTTTGTTTGGCATACTCATTTTCTTTCTAGCTGCTGAATCCTCTTAGATGGGTTGTTATTTTCTTTGTTAGCTGATTGGTATCACATATGATCCCTGGAGAATCCAAATGTAGCATTCTGGGAGTGTCTACTCCCATGGGCCCTTGACATACAAGTAGGCAGTGTTGCCCCCTCCTGAACACCTGAAGGAAGTCTCTTTGTTTTCAGGTATCTTCACATTCTCCCAGGATCAGTGCCAAAGAGGAGACAACCCACATGTTTTGCTATTTCTTTTCCTGTTGGATTCCATAGAAACCAATCAAATTTTAATAAGGAGCTTCCCCAGGAATTTATAAATCCCATGGGTTAAGTCTTCCAATGATATGCTATTTTCTTGTCATTGCCCTGTGACTTCCAGCAGTAAGTTTCCAGGCATTCATCCATTCCTTGGAGTTCTCTTCACAGGAAATTCAACAGAGTTCAGGGTCACACCTGCAAAGGGCCATCAGTCTATTGGAGAAAGGAAAAGAGTGGAAGTGAGCCACACTCAACTAACTGCATCATAAAATCTCCTCTTCTTTGTTAATACATTTTTGCACTTACTATTGTTTTTGTTAAATAACTCACTAAACATTTCTTCATCATTTAATACAGCTGAGTAATTTGAAAATTAATATCACAAACATGACCATTAATAATACAGTATTAAATAAAAATAGACAATTATCCAAGTTATCATGAAAATATAAGGAAAAAAGGAAAGTTAATCCTAATCCTTTTTAAAACACAAATTTGCCACAATTATTTTAGCCTGTGCTACCACTTCTCAGTTGAGAAATACAAGACTATCGCCTGTAGTCATGCAGGTTTTCTATGCTGTGATTCCAGAACTGCCATTCATATATGTAGACATCATAGTGTTTTTCTACTTATTGAGACTATTTTCTAACAGAAAGTTCATAAATTCTGATGAAGGGGTGGCTTTTTCTAATTTTTACAAAGTCACCATCTGGCCACATGCATGGTTAAGATTTCACCAAAGTGTCTCTATTTTATGAGCTTCATTTTCTAAGAGAAATAGGAAAGGTAACGCTTTAAACTTAAAGATAATGTGGGCCGGGCGCGGTGGCTCAAGCCTGTAATCCCAGCACTTTGGGAGGCCGAGACGGGCAGATCACGAGGTCAGGAGATCGAGACCATCCTGGCTAACACGTGAAACCCCCTCTCTACTAAAAAACACAAAAACTAGCCGGGCGAGGTGGCGGGCGCCTGTAGTCCCAGCTACGCAGGAGGCTGAGGCAAGAGAATGGCGTAAACCTGGGAGGCGGAGCTTGCAGTGAGCTGAGATCCCGCCACTGCACTCCAGCCCAGGCGACAGAGCAAGACTCCGTCTCAAAAAAAAAAAAAAAGATAATGTGAGGTTGTTTTGAATGGCTTCTTTGATTTTGTAATGCATTCTAGTACCTCTACCCAAGACTTTTTCTTGTAGTTGGCAAAACTCTAGTGATTTTTTTCTTCAAACATTCTGTGATTGTTTTTTAAATTTCCCTTCAGAAATGATAGATTCATGGAATGTTTATCCATTGTATTCTTGTATAAGAAAAAAGGTCATTCTCTATTTCCATAATAATATACACAAATTTTAAATAAACATTTGGGTACATTCTACACTTTTTGACAAGTCCAGATGCTTCTCATTATGTATTTTCCAGACATAGTTGGGTCATGCTATCAACAAGCTTGATAGCTTGTTGCTATCAAGCACTTTGTAGAGAGCTTTAAGGATGTAAGTTTTGACACGTGTCAATAATTTCAGGTTATTTTTAATTTCCTTCATTATCTTGCATATTTTCTCATATTTCAAGCTCATTTTAAAAAAGTTACTGTTTTTAGCTAGCCAGAGATCTATCACAGTTGAAAATATAACTTTAGAATTAGCATACTTTAGACATAAATTAGGTATGGCACTAGAATCATGCACACACACACAATTTAAGTTACTTCACTGGTAGAAATTAAAATAAAACAGGGACTCATTTAAATTAACATTTAATTGAATGCAATTTTAGCAAGATGTTGATCTGATTTGTATGTGGGCAGTTTTCTTATGTGTAACAACCAAAAAAATACTGAATCTTAGAAAGGAAATAAACTCTTTCTTCATATAGCAAGCAACATAAGTTTCTTCTAACTTGCCAAGAAATTGTATGCTCCCACCCTTTTGTATTAGCATCACAGTTCCCACTGAGGGCTTGTTTTCTGTTCATTTTGACTTATATCACAAAAGCTCCCTGAAGACAAAAAGCTTCCAGATCCCAATGACTCCTAGTTCATAAAATTGCTCTTTTTTCCGAGTTTACATTATTAATGATGTTGAATAACCTGATTTTATGCATCTGTTAAAAACTTTGCAGAACACAAAAATTCAAAACTCCTGTCCCTACAGTCTTTGATCAAATTCATTTTCCAGGAAAACGCACCAGATTTACCATATGGATTTGCATACATCAGAATCCCCTGGAAGTAGAAATACCCAAAGTTTTAAAGGACACAGTGAGGAAGAGATTCTGCTTTGAGCAATAGGAATAACATGAATCTAGGGACCAGACTTTGCAGTAGTTCTTCACTTTCCCTCTTCCCACAATAAGAATGAGAACATTTCTACTTCAAGAAACTGAAACAAAAATGCCAACACTAGTTATCCTTTTCTTTTGCCCCCTCTCTTCCCTCTTGTTATATGACGAGTGATTTCCACTTTAGTCCCCAAAGCAAAAAGAAAGTGAAATAAACCTGTGTGGAAGATTGGAATAAAGCATTCTTTTCTCACCATGATGTCTCTTCTGCCAAAAGTAGAGTCATACTCCACTCATGGAACTATGAAAATACTACAACCCTTCAACAGAGCAATTCAGCAAGAACATACCAAGACCCTTTAGAATGCTCGTACATTTCAGCCCAACAATCCACACATAGAAATCTATCCTAAAATAACGTAATTGGAGATGTAGACAAAGATTTTGGTACTAAGCCTTCAGCAAAGCCATTTTGCTAATGAAAAATGAAAATAACTTGTGTGTTAACCAATGAGGGTTGTTGAAACAAATTATAGAGATGCATATGATAAAATACTATACTTTTATTTAAAAGATTTAAACATTTCAAAATAACATGGAAAGCATATTGTAAGGATAAGGAGAAAATAAATATATAAAACTCTATGTAATGAAATTCTTACTTTTTAATATTATAATAGAAGTTATCTCTGGATTGTGGGATCATAGGAAACTTAAAATATTCTTTGTATACTTTTGATTTTTATGTGTTTTCTATACTCTGATTTTTCAGTACTGAGTGTATATCCCTTTTATAATCTGAATTAAACAAGGTTTAGGGATTTTTTGTTTTATTTTTAAGGAATAAAACAGGACATACAATGACACTACCATCCTATCTTTATGAAAACAACTTTACAAAAAGACTTCAATATACAAATATATGTGTTTATATCCATTTTGCTGATTCTTTTTCTAAGTAAATTATGAAACAGGGAAATATGTATTAAGACTTCCTAGATGCCTAGCATTTAATAAGCCCTTAAAAATTCTCCACCTAGCAAAGATATAATACATTTATCAGAATTATGCTATCATTTGGTAAAGCAAAACGTTTCACAAAAATATCCACATTTTGATAAAAAGTATTTTGTTTGTTAAGTGTTCCTTCTTTTACTCTAAGAATCTAGCAACATAAAATGAGCTAATAAAATATACACATGAATGTAAACACCAACATACATATAAATTTTTGCGTTTTATAGCTAACCTTGGAGCTCTCTGCATACCAAAGATTTTTGTTTTTGTTTCATTTCGTTTGGAAGACAGATGTCTTTTAATTAACATGATATTGAAAGCAGCAGGTATCATATCTAATGCTATGTTGTATAGCAACCAGTATCATCTTCCCATTGATTGCACATAGATACACTGAGCCTGGAGTGCCACATTCATATAGTCCGTGTTTCCAATAAGCAGGAAGACTGCAGCTAGGTCCTGGGAAGTAGGAGATTCTAAATGAAATAAAACCTCAGCAACTGTCAATCCTCTATTTTATATTTTATTTTAAAACTGATTTATGTTCAGTACTCTGACAGGCTTCAGAAGGATGGTAATGAAGCCCCAATAAGCTGTCTGCCAAATGCAATGCCTCAGCCAAAGAACTATGGCTTCTGAAAGTGGTTAAACTAGCTTATTCCAGTGCTTTCTCATGCGATCCAAGAGTGGGCTCTGCAGCATCTCTATCTGTGTTTGGTGGGGAATCAGAGAGTGTTGGAGAGGGTGTTACTGTTCTGAAAATTCGGATAAAATTAATTAACATGTATATCATATTAGCACTTACCTCCTTCTCCCATTTAACTATATGCATACAGAATGGTAATAACACTACATAAAACCTGCAGGTAAGGCTAACTGCCACAAGGTTGGTGGTGGGGGTTAGGTTCTATAGGACTTGCTCTCTTAATTGTGGTAAAGAGAGACAGAAAAGCAGTCAAAGAATCCAAGAACATGACCCAAATCATGGTCTTACTGGGTGGATTTTTGCTTGTAGCCCACAGGTCAGGAAGTCCTGTGCAGCTGCAATTATTACAAAATGATTCAATATTGATTCTATAATTAGAATGATTATGAATTTCTATAGCTTACCTTTTAAAAATATTTAGCAACTATATCATAATTTGCAATAAAACAAAATGTTTCTTAAAAGCCATGAGTATTTGCCACATGGGAGGAGAAAATATATATATTTTCTAGCAATCTCTTATTTTATGCTTTTTTTCTGTAGTTTATTTTAAAAACTTTATTTTTTTAGAGCAGTTTTAGGTTCACAGCAAAGTTGAGAGAAAGACACAGAGGTTTCCCATATACCCTCTCACTGTATTCCTTGCCTCACATATGCAGTGCCTTCCGCATTATCTACATCTCCCACCAGAGTGGTACATTTATTAAAATTGATGAACCTATACTTAATTTTAAAATTGTTGAACCTATATTTAGGTTCATCATAATTACTCAAAGTCCATAGTTTACATTAAGGTTCATGCTTGGTGATGTACATTCTATGGGTTTGGACAATATGGCATGATCCATCATTACAGTATTATGCAGACTATTTTCACTGCCCTAAAAATTTTCTGTGCTTTGCCCATTCATCCCTCCCCTGACCTCCCATCCCCTGCGATGATGATCTTTTTACTGTCTCCATTGTTTTCACTTTTCCAGAACATCAGGTTGCTGAAATTAGTATGTAGAATTTTCAGATTGGCTTACTTCACTTAGTAATGTGCATTTGACCATCCTCCATGTCTTTTCATGGCTTGATAGCTCTTTTTTTCAGTGCTGAATAATATTCCATTGTCTGGGTGTACCACAGTTTATTTATTCAGCTACTGAAGGACATCTTGGTTGCTTCCAAATGTTGGCAATTATGAATAAAGCTGCTATAAACATTTGTGTGCAAGTTTTTGTGTAGACACAAGTTTTCAGCTCCTTTGGATAAATACCAAGCAGCCTGTTTGTTGGATCATATGGTAAGAGTATGCTTTGCTTACTGTCTTGCACAGTGGCTGCACCATTTTGCATTTCCACCAGTAATGAATGAGAGTTCCTGTTGCTCCACATCCTCTCCAGAATTTGGTGTTGTCACTGTTCTAGATTTTGACCCTTCTAATAGGTGCACAGTGGTAGTGCGTTGTTTTAATTTGCATTTCCCTGATGACATATGATGTGGAGCGTCTTTTCATATGCTTATTTGCCATCAATATATATTTCTTGGTGAAGTGTCTGTTAAGGTCTTTGGCACATTTTTAAATCAGGTTGTGTGTTTTCTTATTGTTAGATCTTAAGTGTTCCTTGTGTAGCTAGGATAGCAGTCCTTTATAAAATATGTTTTGCAAATATTTTCTACCAGTCTGTAGCTTCTCTTTGTGTCTCTTATTTTTAAATTAAAAAAAAAATCTTCTGCTGCATATATTTCTGAAGTAGAAGTTTTAACTAAAAAATATAGGACCTAGGTGAAAAATTTTATGAAATAAGAACAACACTGGATTATGATGACATACTCACAGGCTACATGATTGTAAAAAAAAATCATTAAACCTCCCTTATCTTCAATTTCCCTAGATGGAAATGTAATTGTTAATATTTGCCTTATATTATATATGAGCAAATATACTCCAGAAATGTAAACTTTTAGAAATTATAATTTCATGAAAACTTTTTTAGAAAAATTTAAATTTGAAGGAAAATTTTTGTGAAAAGTGATACAGACCAATCATTTCTATTTAAGAAATAAGACACTAGTTTAATGTTAGATTTTCTTCAACTGTTGTCTTTAATTGCCTTTTAAATTTATGCATTTGAGTTTATACTAGAAAATGCTTTTTGTATGCACCTAATGTGGAATTGTAGATCACTTCAGAGTGAGTCAGCTTCGACATTCACAGAAATATAATAATAAGGAAGCAGTGTCTAAACTAACTTTCCTGTTGTTTCTAGAAAAATAGTCATAATAGGGCAAAAGCAGTTACTTGCTGTATTATTCAGAGCATAAATTATAGACTCCAAAATATAATTAGCACTTGTGTCTGTAACAGATAGCTACATTTTCTGGTTATGTATCTATCAAATTTTCATTTTAATAGTGATGACTCATAATGAAATTATGCATTCATCGTTCCATTCATTAAACCATTTTACTAGCAGGCTGTGCATGTGAACTGCAAATTCTGTGCATGTGTGATCACACCACTCTCCCCCAGTCTCGAGTTCTTAACCTAGTATTGGTTAACACACACAAATTCTTTCCAGAACAAGTTCTCGGATGTACATTCAGGGAGCAGATGCAGTTGAAATGTTATCAAGTTACAGATGCACAAAGTATTCTTGCTGAATGTGTTTGGTAATATAGCTCTGAAATGTCACTTCAGACCCTGCCTTCTCCTGGCCCAAACTTCACTCTCCAGGGAACCATCCAGAAAAGTGATGCTAAGAGTTACTAAATTCACTCCTCAGATCAGCTGTTTTCAAAATGGTAGAATAAGCTTTCAACAAATTCAGCATAGGTTTCTCTCTTGTTGAAGAAGGTATGAGCTTCAAAGACACTTTATTATCTGAAACTTCATGATAGAGGTAGAACTAAATCAACAGCTATTGAAATGTGATCCAGAAAACAAAACAAACGCAAGAAAGGGATTGTATTGGCCGGGCGCGGTGGCTCAAGCCTGTAATCCCAGCACTTTGGGAGGCCGAGACGGGCGGATCACGAGGTCAGGAGATCGAGACCATCCTGGCTAACACGGTGAAACCCCGTCTCTACTAAGAAATAAAAAAAAAAAAAAAAATAGCCGGGCGAGGTGGCGGGCGCCTGTAGTCCCAGCTACTCGGGAGGCTGAGGCAGGAGAATGGCGTGAACCCGGGAGGCGGAGCTTGCAGTGAGCTGAGATCCGGCCACTGCACTCCAGCCTGGGCTACAGAGCCAGACTCCGTCTCAAAAAAAAAAAAAAAAAAAGAAAGGGATTGTATCTTATATGATTCAACAGCAGAAATTTTTCTCTCTTCTACCTCCCCTAGAGAGGTTCTTTTCATGCTTCCTTTTCTTCCTATCTCTTTTCTCCTCTTTTTCGTTTTGTGGCCCTCTCCTCATCTTCAGTCATGCATCTCTCTCTTTCTTCCTGCTCTGTAATAACTGATATTTATTTCAGTACGTCTCTTTATAAAGAGCTTTACTCATACATTATGTCCCTTCACTCACATCACTGCAGTCTTAGAACAGCCGTTGCTATCATTTCATTTGATCATAGTGAAGTGTAAACAGGCTAGCAGACTGTTTCAAAGTCAGGCTGCCTTATTTCATACCTGTTTCCTCTTCCAACACCACGCTACCTCAATAAATTCTTTCCTCCCTTCCTCATAAATCTCTTTTCTCCTTTTTCTCTTCTTTCTCTTCCTTCAGCTTCCCTTCCTCGTTTCCTGCTCTTTCACTACCTCAACAAACCACCTTATGCTCCACCCCTATTCCCATCTGAACACTGCTCCTTCCAGAAACCTCCTTTATTCTCAGATGGGTCGAGTTAGGCACTTTCTTTGCTCCTCCAGAAACAGAGTCTCAAGAAAGCATCACTAACAATCCCCGCCCCAGGCCCACCTTCTCGCTTTATCCCATTATCAAAATCTTATTCGTTTATCTCTTGTATTTTTAGCCACTGTTTTCTGAATTAACCACAGATAAAAATTGGAGGGAAGTATACAACTGGGGTATTTTTTCTGATTCCTCCTCTCTGCTTTCTTCCCCTCCCCTTTTCTCTTCTCCCTTCTCCTCTCCTTTCCTATTCCTTTCTTTTCTCTTCTCTTCTCTTCTCTTCCCTTCTTTCTCTAAATCATATAGTGGTGTTTAGGTTATAATTTAAATATTTCCTTACATTTGAAAAAATAACTGTGATATATAATTTATAATATTACTTTTCCTTTTTTTATTATTTATTTATTTATTTATTTTTGAGATGGAGTTTTGCTCTTGTTGCCCAGGCTGGAGTGCAATGGCATGATCTCGGCTTATCGCAACCTCCGCCTCCAGAGTTCAAACAATTCTCCTGCCTCAACCTCCCGAGTAGCTGGAATTACAGGCATGTACCACCAAGCCCAGCTAATTTTTTGTATGTTTAGTAGAGATGGGGTTTCTCCATGTTGGTCAGGCTGATCTTGAACTCCTGACCTCAGGTGATCTGCCCGCCTCGGCCTCCCAAAATGCTGGGATTACAGGCATGAGCCACCACGCCCAGCCCCATTATTTTTAAAAGAGAATATCGCAAATACTTTTGCGCTGAAGTAATTTTTCTATTACAAATGTTTGGATTATTTGCTTGCCTATAAAAGACAGGATTTTCCTAAAATCTTGAAGCATTGTTTTCCAACAATTTCTTTTCGGAGTTTTTATACCCTCACTTCAGTGGTGTCAGTTACTCCAATTATGAACTGTGAAGCTGAGGTACTAAAGAAAATAATTTTGTATTCCCTGGACTCCTCACAACTGTGAAAATTTAATTACTCTGGTGAGAAATAGTTCCTCCTGGATGACCATGAGGCTAGTGAAATGTTTTGGACACTTAACATGAAAGAATTTTTTTTCTTTTACTACTCGGAAAACTGAAAATTTGAAAAAATCTTTTTCTCTTTTTCCTACCAACTAAATGGGCAAAGTTTTTTTTTTTTTTTTTTTTTAATTTTAGTTGCAATAAGTATTTTCTGACTTTGGTTGTCCCAGGAAAACCACTATAAAAGATACTCAAAGAGAATAAAATATAATTATGGTTTGTGATACAAGGAAATTTTTCCTCTAAATCACATTTCATTCCTGAGAAGAAACTGTGAGCAGTCAAGCAACAGCTAAAATTCACACACCATCAGGGCATATTCAAACTGACAACCAGGAGTCTAGAAAAAGAAAGGTTCGAGAACACCCTGGTTAACATAGTGGACCTCTGTCTCGAAAGATAGAGAGAGAGAGAGAAAGAAAGAAAGAGAGAGAGAAAGAGAGAGAGAGAGAGAGAAAGAGAGAAAGAGAGAGAGAGAAAGAGAGAAGGAAGGAAGGAAGGAAGGAAGGAAGGAAGGAAGGAAGGAAGGAAGGAAGGGGAGAAAAGAAAGAAAGAGAGAGAGAGAGACAGAGAGGGAGGGAGGGAGGGAGGGACAAAGGAGTGGAGGAAACAGTATCTTTGCTTTATCAGACATCTGAGCAATTCAGATATTCGGTTATTACATTAATAAAATAATGGATGCTATGACCTGATCATTAGAGCATTTCTAGATTACAAAACTACCAGTAATTAAATAGTGGTGATTTATAATCATTCTCTCCAAGATTTTGTTGTAGTAGTTTGTAGCAGTTTTTGTTTGTTAATTACTACTCATTTTTAGTTCTATAGGCCAGTATAATACACATCCGTCCATATTACATCTGCTGCTCTCTTTAACCCCTTCCCTGGAGCAGACCGTCTGGTTTCCGTAGTAACTACTACAAAACTATTGCTCCTGGGGTAGCAGGAAGAAAGGAAATGCAGAAGATAATGAATAAGTTGGGTAGTTGGAGGATAAAATGTTACTTGAGCTACTAAGAACTTTCTCTGCTTCCTTACTTGCAAAGGTACTTAACTTTTCAGAGTAGCACTTCCAGCAGACTAATACCCTCTTCTTTGACCAATGTTAAGAAATCCCTCTTCTATCTTCCATGATCATGACTGTCCAAAGTGGAACATGACAGTGTACACATTCCCATTCTTTCCGTCCACCATTCATTCTTTCCGTTTGACAATTGTGCCTGACATGTGATTGCTTCGGTCTGAAACACAAAGCTTTGCGAGTCAGCATAAAATAAACACTTTGTGCACTAAATGATCCATTCAGTCCAGTTGATCTATAATTTGAGATTTTGTGTACATGTGTACCTTAAGTCATACCTCAGTAATAATGAGAACTTTTCCTCTTTGGATTGATTCTCATACCTAACTCCAGAGAATACTTATTTTTGTAACTGGGAAGAGCAGGTATCCCTTACTGGGAGTAAGAGAATTGCTTGGAGAATCCTAGATTGTTTACTACCAAGTTCACTTTCCGTATCGAAAATACCTATTTGGCTGTCTCTCCTATAGTTAAGGAGGATTTGGAAATCTGATCCAGTGCAGGGCGATGTCGGTCTGGGAAGGAAGACTGTGAGCCCTCTCTCCCTTTTTAATATGAGAATTCGAAAGCAGTGGGGAAGTGATGTTGGACCTATCACAGCATTGCTAACAGACAGCCTATTACAGTATTTAATAAAAACAGAAACAGCATGCCTATCATAGGCTAATAAATCCTACCTCCTGCACGCTTTAAAACAGTATGAAGCAGCTTTAACGGAGCTCCAGATAACTAATTTCAAGCATGGCTGTCTAGCGTGCCTGTCACTCCTATTGTCCTTCCAAACTCTTTCAGACATTTTGAGCAGGGAGAATTAAAGCTATGAGTTAGAAAGGGTTGTGACATTAATGGTCCACAAAGGCTTTAGGCACAAGAGGTAATGATGATTACCGGTGGCTATTTGGAGGACTGCACTGGATCGCTGTCATTAAAAATTAAGCGTGGCTTTTGAGGAAGATGTGACAACTACCGGAGGTAGGATTTGCATGTAAAACAAAGGAATCTGTTGCTGTTTCATGCTTTTTTGTTTGCTCTGTGGCGTGCGGATCGTGAATTGCAGCCAGGTGCGGAGTGAGAAGCAGGAAGAGGAGGGAGAGGGGAGTGGGAGATGGTCTGCTTAGAGCAAAACACAGTGGCTAGTATTATGTTTTATGGCAGAAATGCCTCCAGGACAAAGTGGCACCAGGCTTATAGCCTGCTGAGTGTACATTCCACTCTGCTTTTCCTGTGGAGTAGAATGTTTAGAGGTCACGAAGGAAACACTTTGCCTCTTATCTGTGGTGCCAGCTGGGCTATTGGTGGGGCTGAGTGAAGACTTTGGTGGGTGGAAGGCATAAAGGTCCAAGAAAAATAAAGAGGAAGCGGTCCTTAAGGTTTGAAACCTGTTAGATAAATATTTTATTTCTACAGTCAATGTGTTTTGATGGTCAGAGTCTGATTTTTTCAAAGGGGAAATTGGAAGATTAGGACAAATTTCCCTGACAAAGAACTACTTCCTATGTAATCTATTATAAAAGAAAATTGGGTACCTTCGTCCGCTTTGCATGTTGAAAGGCTGACCCACACTGTTTGCGTTCATGATTTTGCTAAGCAGAGCAAGAGTTTTCGACTAAAAGAAGGGGCTTTCTCTCGGTTCCTGCTCTTGCTTTTCAACAACTGCCGGGGCTGCAGATGGAAATGGTGATTTGTTAGAGGTTATGGACTTGACATTTTACCTATTTGTTTTGTTTTGTTTTTCAAATGAACAGCATAAAAACACAATTCTCCTTCAAAGATGAGAGGGGCAGTTGGGTTCCAAAGTCCGGTGGATAATGGGTAGATTTACAAAGGAACTTACTATACTGCTTTGTACTTTATATGGGATCGGTATAGCACAATCAGAAAAGGAAATGTCAGGAAATCACAAGCTGAGATTTCTAAGGCAAAAGTACAATGATCAGAAACCAGTGTTTTCTCAACTTGATCTATGGTGCAAATTTCAGTCTTTGTCATTGCATATGACCCTCAATGTGAAGTGGCAGGAACATAGTAAGTGAATTTCCCAGTGCTGTTGTGTTGTTTCCCCAGTGGACTTCACAAACTCTGAGCTGTAAAGATGTTGCTTTATATTCTGAAAAACTCTATATTCTGAGGCATAGATTGGTTATAACGAATGGCAGATACATGAAATAATTATAAATTTATAAAAGAATGCAATATTCTTCAAATGCATCTAAAACTTCCATACTAATGCAGAATTAACTAGAAATAAAAGTGTAAGACAATTAGAGTATGTTTGTTTTCAGTTAAATACTGCAATTAAGGATAAGTAGGGCTTTTGCTCTTCTCTGATGCAGTTGAGTTTGTGTATTTGTGAGCTTCTGTATATATACTGTAATCCACATACAAAGTTGAAATCATTGCCCCATAGTAGATGGCATCTATGTTAAAGTTTCCTGTTTGTTTTTCCTAACAGTGTGGTGGATTTTACTGAACCAGCCGAACACTCTTGGCTGGTCTTTACGTGACCAGACCACATGTCCATGAAATGACTGTATGGAATTCTTGGTGCATTTGATAGCTATGACATCGTTTTCTGCTTCTATGTGGCCAGTGGAATGTGTGCCCTTGACCTTGTAAAGTCCCTTCTCCAGCCAATTGACCTCACCAGTCAAGAATGCATGTATAGAAAGAGAGAGCTCAAAATACACAAACAAAAATACACACATACATTTTACTTACTGTTGTTAGAGGTTTAAAAATCGATATTATTTCTATTATTTTCATTAATTTCATTCAGGGTAAAAGGACTTTCACTGCCTCTAGTCTTACCAATATCTTCTGAATCTAATTGCATCAAGTATTTACTTTGGAGGCAATTCGTGCCATGAAAGTTGTGAACAGGAGAAATTATTTTGCTGTGGTTATGCTCACAACACTTTACTGATAAACTAAAATGAATTTTTACAATTTTCACAGATTGATGAGGAAAAAGTTTCCGTATTAATTCTTGATGATATATGTGTCTGGACTGAACGCCCACAACATGAAAAATATAGAGGAGATATGGTGCTTGTTTTTCCTCTTTGTAAGCTGTGAGGAAAGCCAAACCAAGTAATTTAGTCAAAACAATCTACTTTGTATCACAAATTAATTTCATTGCCTGTTTACATTGGTAGATATCAGCCAAAACATTTTGAGATGTCTTTTTCTTTCAGCTTCTGCTACATCTAGTAATAAAAAACAAACAATTCTCCAGCTATGCAAAAAGCAAGTCTGCAATCCCCCTTGATATAAAAAATAAGCACAGCTTTAGTCAGTCCTGTTTCCTCAGTCCCCATGGATAACACAGCCATCGTATCGTCACCAAGACACTTAGAATCCGAAGTTGTCCTTGTTCTCTGTCTCTCTCATATACACAGACAGTCATCATCCTGCTTTATTGGAAGACATTGGACCAGATATTTCTCAAACTAACACAATCTTCCCTTGGATCATCTCTCCTTCTCATCAAAATATAATTAAAAATAAATCTTCCAAAGATAAATTTCTGCTATTATATCAAATAAAAAAGCAGACTGCAAGAATGTATATATAATTTTGTTAATGCATATGTGTGTGTGAAAAAAACTAGAAAAAAATGCATCAAAATGTTAGCAGCAGTTATCTCAATGAGGTGGAATTGGTGCATTTTATTCTCTTCATTCATTTGCACGGTTGCTATATTTTTTTCAAAGAGCATCTATTATATCAATAGCAAGAAGGCATGTCATAAAAGTTTATTTCTAGCTCCTGTTGCCATCTTTGCCCATGATCCTCCTGCATATCATGTACTATGTCTTCACCTCAAATTCCAAAGTCATTTGCTTGTCTAAGCACAACTGATTAAAGATGCCATTCCATTGTCAAATCCTCTTCATCCTTAGGTTTCTTGGTACTTCATGAAAAACAACATTGTCCTTTTTCAGGGACTGACTCCTACCTCTTAACTCAGGTTTCTGAAATAAAAGGAAAGAGAGAGAGAGTGTGTGTGTATGTGTTGAGTGTGTGTGTTTATCTGAGATGTCTCCCTATTTTGTAAATGGAGACTTTTTCAATCTCCTGCTGGTTCCTCATTATTTCCTAAATCTTTAAATGTTGGAGTGTTCCATGGATCAACTGTAAATTTCTTCTTTATCTATACTTAAGCCCTAAATGAGTTCAATCTAGTATCAAGCCCTCAGAAACTTCCCATATACAGAGAGCTCACAAATGCTAATCTCTAACCTTGACTTTTCCTCTAACTTCCATACTTACATATCCAACTACCTATATAACATTTCCACTTAAATGTCTTACAGGCATCTCACACAGGATATGCTCAAAATCAAATTTCTGAATTGCACAAAATGTCCTCCTTCTATATTTTTCTCCATCTGGGTAAATGGGAACTTCACCATTGCACTTGCTCAGAAAAACCTTGGAGTCCTCGGTGATCCTCTCTTTCTTTTGCACATCACAGGAAATCCTAGTGCCTCTACCTTCAAACTATGCCTAGCTTTAATTGTTTCTTATCATTTCCACTGCTGCCACTCTGGGCAAGTCACTACCAACTCTCACATTATTACATATTTTTCACAGTTGGTCTCTTACTTCTGCCTCCCTTCTCCCACCCACATGTTCTATTCTCTACCCAACACCGGTGGTCATTTCAATATTGAAGTTAAGTCATACCTTCTGCTCAAAAGCCTCCAATGTCTTTCTGTATGACTGCAGATAGAAGCCAAGGTCTTACAGTGGCCCGTGTGCCCTGGAATAATCTGGTTCCTCCCTGTACCCTTCTGCTACCACTCTTTCCCATTCCACTGCCACCATGCTGGCCTCCTGGGTTAGGGCTCAAATCCACCAAGCACTCTCAAACCTCAGAGCCTTTGACTTGCTCTGCCTGCTGCCTAAAGAATTCTTCCCCTGCATAGTCACTTGACTCAGTTCTTTACTTTTTTTTCAGGTCTCTGCTGAATGTCAGAAAACTTCCCTGAAAACACCTTTCAAATCACAACCCTTTGCATACTTCTTATTCCCAGACAATGCTTTCTTTTTCTCTGCAGCATACCATATTATCCCCAGGACATTACATGCTAAGATTTTATTGTCTATCTCCCTTTCCTCAATTGTAAACTCTATGAAAGCAGAAATTTTTATTTGCCTTCTGAAGTATTCATAGCACTTAGAATAGGGCCTCTTATGGAGTAGGCACTTAATGAGCAATTGTCAAATGAATGAACAAGTTGTTCAATGTAGGAATTAAATGTTTTCCTTCATCAAAATCCATTAGTAGCATTAGATTCCAAGTATAAGTTTTTCAACTTGAGAGTCAGAGCTCTCAACCTGAGTGTCATAACATTCTGTTGCTTTTTCCAAAGAGAAAAATACTGAGCACCTTCAAGAAAGTTAAGGAAATTCATTAAGATGGTTTTCTTTCCCCTCCCTGCACAGGAGGGGGGGAAAATCACATCACTGATTCCAATCCATGTCAAAGCAAATGAAAATTCAATTTGTCTGAATTTGATCTTATCCAAAAGATGACTTCTATTTCAAAAAGGACATTTTCACAGATCTCCTATACAAATGACTGTAAATGTTGACATGTCCTATATTTTCTTTGCTCTTCCCTGGTGATAAGGAAAGGAATGGTAAAATCAAGTTGGAAGGGATGATTGGGGTCAGTATGGCTTCCTAAGGGTACAAGCCCCAGTAGCCTGTGCAGCAATAGGAATCAATTAATACTAATCAATAATCGTACTGTTCATTTACACTTTCAAAATCAGCATTGTACAATCTCATGGTCTATTAAACAGTGACTTCTCTACCATTTATACATTTTTTTCAATCAATTAAAATATAATACAATAATCTTATTGTACAAATTGGATGTAAATAATAATGTCCAATATTTCTAGAATGTTTTATAGTGTCAAGAGGTTGTGTGATGTGAAAAGGATGCAGCATCGGAGATAAATACAAGTATTAAGACAAGATAAACTTGGTTTGAGTCTCACTTCACGTTGTTAGATATGGGTTCTAAATTTCTTTTCAAAGAATTAATATCAGTATGTTCAATTCTTTGCCTTCTACTTTTAAACTTAACTTCCTCGTAAAGCAACCTTTTTTGATTACCTACTCCACCCTGACTCATTCTGATCACCTGCTCCACCCTAACTCATTCAGATTGCCTGCTACCTGCTCTTACCTGACTCCCGCGGAAGCACTCACCCTGTCATTCTCTTTAAATTAGCCAATCGGAATTAGTTTATCCTGTGCAGTCTAACCCTAGCCAATAGGGGAACGACACAGCAGCAGGGGCCACGTGTCGTTCCCCTCCCTTGTCCAAGTGTGCGCTCACCATTGCTCCATCTGTAAGGGTGCACCCTTCTATAGAAGTAACTTGCCTTGCTGAGAATTAAAAAGAAAATTTTACATTCGAGTGCTATTCCTTTTGCAGCACCAAAACTTTAAATATAACAATAGCTACATGATGTTGAGCAAGTTTCTTAAATCTTACTGAGCCTCAGTTTCCTCAGTGGTAATTGGTGACGGTAATAACTACCTGGTTGGGTTGAAGATTAAATGTCATAATATATACCACTTTCCCATTAGAGTAACTGGCTCAGAGGAGAAGCTCAAAAAGTAATAGTTATCTTATTACTATTGTTATTTAATCTTCACAGCATACCTCAGCAGTAGATATTATACCTTCCATTGAACAGATAAGAAAACTCAGAAGTAGGAAAGTTAATCAAATTGCTCAAGGTCAAAGAGCTACTGTGCTATCAAAATTTAGTCTCTATTCAGCTGTAAAGACTCCTGATAAATAGAATGTTAGATTAACCGTCTTTAATGTATTTGATGACTGAATGCTACCAGTGATTAGGGGGATTTTTTTAAAGGAAGAATCTAAAGAATAGAATCGTCTTTCATATTTGAACAATGCAGGTGTCTCATGTGCTCTTTCCCTAAAGAAAGTACACTCAAACTCCCAGGAAACAATTTGAATGAATGCAAACTAACAAATTAAGAAGGCCCTCTCTAGACACGCCGTATCATGGAGTATTAGAAAACCAGTTTCACAGCCCTGAATATCTTCCTTTGAATCCCAATTCTGCATCTTGCCTGAGTCTCCCTTTCCTCAGCAGGAATGTAGGTAGTAATGGTATATTATTCATGGGGTCACAAGGATTAAATGAAATAACCTGTGCCCAGGTATCAGCACCATGCTTGGCACAAATTAGTGCATAATGCCTTGACCCATTTGTATGAAACTATTATGATCTTAGATGAAACTATCAAGTTGAATTGTGTTTATTATAATACTGCGAGATTTGGTTTAAAAGTCTCCTTTAGTTTTTACTTCTTGGTATTTCATGTCTCCAAATTCATTCAATGGATGTCATTTAAGAGTCATTTGACCAGAACCAGAAACCAATTTTCCTGAAATGTATGACATTTGCTCATTTCTTATTAGACCCAAAATGAAAGAAGCAATTCTGGAAAAATCAAAGAAAATGTCTGCCTCTCTGAGATACCAAACCTAATTTTATAATTCACATACCTGGGACAGAACTTCAACCCAGTGCCTTCCGTTGGCATTGTCAGGCTTCAACTTCAACATGTCCAGTGTCTTCACTCTGTGGCTGCACTGACAGAAACCCTGAGAAACTGACCAGGTGAATGCACGATCATACAAATGACTTCAGTGCACAACGTGCGTGAAATTGGCAATTAGCCTCATCAGTTACTCTAGATTTAGCATGAATTTTTGAATCCAAAGGGTGTTTCATTTAATCACTCAAAAAAAATCACTACCTCCAATTAAGCTATTTGGAAACTTTCAAACCCTGGTCTACTACATAGGTTAAACTTTTCTTTGGTCAATTCTGAGCTTCATTCTGCACCAAATAACTTCTCAAATTTATGATTCCTGAAGCTTGGTAACTAATGGTTGAATTTTGGGGGATGTTTTCCTTAACATTTTGTAATTTCTCAAGTCTTCCTCTGTAAGTGCAACTGGTCCCAACACTAATATCTCTCTCCAAAAGTGTGTATGTGTCACTGTCATAAAAATGTCACAGATTTTTAAGATTTGATTTTTTTTCTTAATCTTCACAATATGTTGCTCCTTTTTGTTGCAAGAATACTCTGTGCATGGCCTTTATTACACTTTGCTATGATCTTTGGTTCACTTATCTGCCTCCTTCCACCCCTCCTTAAACTGTAAGTCTCTGAAAGGTTAAGGACTAGGTCATCATCATCACAGTACTTTCAGTGCCTAGCAGAGTTCACGGCAGTAGTTAACGCTCAATAAGTGTTTCTTGAAAGAACAAATCAATCATATCTATAGTAGATTTCTTAGTGTCCAGTTTGACCTAAAAAGGGTAAATGCCCACATGGTCAAAAAAAAAATCATACACCGCAGAAATACAGTACTGCAGGGAATTATTTTATAATAATTAAGCCCTGGATCTGCCATGGGCTCACTAACCTCTCATTCACCTGTTCTCTCACCTCTTCTCTTTATATTCCCAGGCCCACATCAAATGCTCTTTTTGACTGTTTCTCCCTTCCTTCCTCTCTGCTGTCTGCCTACAGCCACTACCCTATTTTTCTAAAGCACATGGTGGGAACTTCCATTCGAAGCTGACTTTGAGTTTGACAGCCCAGACAGCAAATGCCTAAACCCCCTCCTCATCAAAGCCAGGGTGACAGATGAGCCTGGGTGAGTATTTCAGCTCTGGGAAGGGGAGAAAATGAATCAGCAGTCAAATGTCAAGTTTGCTGACTCTTTAGGAAAGAAAGAGAAGATACTTATAATACTGGACAGGAGGGCTTTGGCTTACATTTGCCAGCTTTATACTAAATAGGGAAAATGTCAGCTGAATCCCACATGTAGATTCCTTGTCATCTTGGTGTTTTCCTGAGTGTAAAATTAAAACTCCAAAAGATTCTGGACATGAGAGCTCATTTTCAGTTTTCAACAAATCTAGCTGATGAACAAAAACACAGGCAAGTAGTAAAATATGCAACTAAAATTTTAAAGTCTAATTTTTAGCCAGATAATTAGGTTGCAAACTCATTGAAAGCAGCAACGATGTTTTTATAAATCTCAGATGACTAGAACTATATTAAAAATATACAATAGGTTTTTTAAAAACAATTTCTTGATTAATATATGTCCTCCTCCTCACCCTATCCCCTAAGGTAAAGCCATGTTAGGGAAATCAAGAAAATGTCTTATCTTTATTTACCAGGCTGCTTGACTGGGGATTTAGGGTTCCAGAAACCACACAAGTTTTAATTCCACAGAATCCCCTTTGCACACCGTGGTGTAGAGAGGGCACTTATAGAAGGGGAAGGAGATTATAGAAGGGGAAGGAAAGAGCAGCGTATGAGTTCTGATGTTGTCTGTTTGTTTGTGGAATCCTGTCACTCACAGGCATTTCTATGATTGGAAATCATTTACAAAATTAGTCCACATGGATTCTTACTAAGGAGGATTCAATTTGGAAATTTCTTGAAATAAAGCCCTTACTACACTCTGTGTGTCTGGGAATGTCACTGACATAGTTCAGGACTTCATAAATAATGAGTTTGGTTTTGTAAGACATTTGAAGTCTTTTCTTCATTGGATTTTTCACTGGAAAGCTGGTAAAGGTCAAGCACCTGACTCCATAACTCATCCACAAAGGTAAAATATCTCTCAAAGTAAAACTCTGAGAAAGTTAAAAATAGCCAGCAATTCAAATGCAAATCTAGAATCTTTCTTGCTTTGCATCAGATGCAGAGAATCATTCCGGACATGCTGCATAAGGCACTTTATGAGAAGGATAGAGAAGCAGTTGGTAAATCTTGCTCATGAGATAATTCTTGAATGTCTTCAGTTTGGTCCTGCATAAGCATCTGAAAATTTCAGACTACATGAAGAACGTATAGTCCATGAAATTGAACTCCTACAGAAGGATTCTATTTCTGTAGAAATGCTGGAACTATTGGTTGTCTCTGGATTGTTTGTTTGTTTCCTACTATATTTCAAATGAGGAAATTAGAAGAAGGGGAAAAAAAAACCTGACATCCAGAAGAAAATAATACCTAACTTTAGAGGCCACATTTTAATCACGTTTTAACAGGATTAGTCCCATTTCTCCCTCTCTGTGAAGGTGATCATTCACTGGTTTAACTTTGCTTCATGGTGGTTTTATTTGGTCCTGTGTGGTGCTTGGGAACAGCCATGTGAGGCTGTCTGTGTAGATAACTCAAGGTAACTGTTTGCTTTGAAAACATAAAAATAGAACAGCACAGGATTCATTTCTCTGTTGGAATGAATCAAAAGAAAAGTTGAGAGAGAGAAATAAAGTTTATGTATAAAGGAGAAGGAAAGTTTATGAGAACTTTCAAATATGAGAAAATTTTTGTAGGTATAGAAAACATAACAATAGAACTGGTACAAAGAAAACTGGCTAGAGAATGTCTGTAACAATCTGCTTCTCAATCTTCTGGGTCTATTTCCCCACTGACAAGTGGATTTAGTGTTTGCTGAACTGAAAGTGAAAAATAAATGGTATAAAGAAAACAAATGTGCTCTGATTTACATGCCTATATGAAGAAAGCTGTCTTTTTTCATATAAGCATATAAAGTTGTAATTTTGATTTCAGGCACATGGTGGTATTTAGTATGTTCATTGCAGCTTACATCCTAGTGAGAAGTAATAAGAAAATTAATAAACAAGATAAAAAGGAAGCTATTTACATCACCTCAAGCTATGAACGTCCTAAGGTGTCTACACATTTTAAAAACTCATTCTCCATCCTACTACCCTTTAAATTATAGCCTATTACAGGGAGTAAGTGGGGACCATGCCCTGACAGAGTGTCAATGTGTCTGGAGAGCAAGGGTCAGCAGCATGTATTTGGAAATAAGGCTAAAAGGTAGAAAAGAGCCATGCTAGGTAAGACCTTACAGGTCACATTAATGAGTTTGCTCATCATTCTAAGAGCAATGGAAAGCCATCCAAGGTATCAGGCAGGGGGCTGACAAGGTAGTTGCACTTTCCAAAGGTATCTATGACTGCAATGTTGTGATCAAAATGGAGAAGAACAAAAGTGGATGCCAAGAAGCCAGATGAAAGGCTACTGTAGTAATCCAGACGATGCTAGCCTAGCCCAGGCAGCAGTGAAATGGCGGAAAGACAGTCAGAAAAATATGTGTCTGTAAAGTGCTATATTTGAATACATTCCCAATGATCATGTGACAGAAACTTAACCCCCAATGCAACAGTGTTAAAAGGTGAGACCTTTAGGTGAGTAGATCATGAGTGCTCTGCCCTGAAGAATAGATTAGTGCCATTTTCGCCGGAGTGGGTTAGTTATTGTGGAAGTGGGTCCCTAATAAAAGGACGAGTTTGGCCCCCTTTTCCTCCTTCACCTCTCTGTTATGTGTGTGCACTCTGTTGCTCTTCCGCTTTCCACCACTGGCCCCTTGACCTTGAACTTCCCAGCCTCCAGGTGTGTAAGAAATAAATCTCTGTTCTGTATAAATGACTGAGTCTCAGGTGTTCTGTTATAGCAGCATAAAATGAACTAAGACAGAAAATCACTTCATAGAGTTGCTCATAGACTAAATTTGAGAGGTGGGTAGAGAGAGAGACAATGTCAAGGATAACTCTATATTTCTGGCTTAAACAACTGGATAGATGGTGAGATTATGGAACATTGGAAAAGGACTAGAGTTCCCTTTCATCAAAAAACATTTTAAAATTACGTGTGTGTGTATGTGTAAGTGTGTGTGTGTGTATATATGTATATGTATATGTATGTATGCATGTATGTATATTCTTCAAATCCTCTCTTTATTTGACTTGAATTATGTTTAACTATTTAACTTCCCAGGTTCTCTCCTACTTTATAGTTCTTTTTATCTTTTCTCCTTTCCTGGATTCTTTATCTTCTCTTACTCTTTAGAGCTTTTTTCAGTAATTGCAAATATCATCCATCCACACTTAAAACCCAAGCCAGCTGCAACCTTGCTCTTCTAACCCAAGTCCTATGTTGTCTACTACCTATGTTGACATTTCCCTGCTGCTGCCATTTTTAGACTTCAAAATTCACTTGGCAAAATTAAACACTTATCAGACCTAATAAATCTATACAGTCTGATGTTTCTATTCATTGTACCACAAATCTTCCAGCTATTAAAGCCAATAATTATCTTTGAATCCTCTTCCAATGATAGACCTAATTGACCTACTGATTTTTCCTTCAAAATATCTTTTGTTTCTGTGCCTTTTCTCTTCATGGACAAATAAAGTCCCTTTACTGGCACACTTTGGTTATTAGGATAGTTTGCTAAATAACCTCCTCAACTCTACTCTCACACTTTTCAAAGTGGTAGTTATTGAATCACCTGCACAAGAAATATCTGGGGAGCTTTGTAGAAATATCAATTCATGTGGCCCATATTTAATCAGAATCTTTTTGTGTAAGGCCTGGAAATTTATCAAATACTATAGATAGATCTAGTATATATTATACATTTTGAGAAAAAATGTTCCAATCTCTTTCTGCCCTAGGTTTCTTCTACATAGATCATCCAAATGAGTAGTTTCAAAGCATGACCTCAAGCATGGAACTTCCTTCATCACAGCCATTGGCTCTCACTTAACCAAGCAAATCAAGTCTCCTAGGACTAGATGTCAAGACCCTCCAATTTCTGATGGCCAGATAAATTTCTAGCCTAATCCTTACCTCCCTTCTCTCACTCTGTTACAACTAAACTATACTACTTGCCATATCTCAAACATGCCTGTCATGTCTTTATACCTCTGTCCATGAGCCTCATGCATTTCAAACCTCCAGAAAAGGTCTCTTTTCCCTCTCATTTTCACCTGTCAAAATCGACCAGTTCTCAATGCTTCCTCCTAAATGAAGCCTCCCCTTAATCCTTTCCCATTTTTCCTCTTCCTTTTCTATTCCTTTCACTCCAAGCTAGAAGGAGCCTCTCCAATCTTTGAACTCCTTCAGCAGATTTTACCTTTTGGTACTTACTTGTCACATAATTACATGTATAAATAAGTTTTCCTTTTTCACTTCTACTCACAAAATTGAAGACAGGAACTATGTTTTATGAAAAGATGAATTGATGAATGGAAAGAAAGTTGACCTGAGTTCAAAATCCATCTAGTGCATGTCCTTGGGCAAATAATTGAGTTCCCTTATTAAGTGAGATTATGTCACTTACTTTATAGAATTTTGGTCAGTGTAAGTAGAGGTATCTTATAAAAAGTTGAGCAACATGAAATGGCAAATATTTCATTTTCACTGACAAAATGGAAATTTCATTATACTTGGTGGTTCTCTACATTTTAGTATGTTTTTCTTTAAAATATTGTGTATACTATGCTTTACATCCACTTTACACATCTTGTCCACTGAATATATAAATGAACATAGTAATGCTATTCTTATTAGCATGAAGAGAGAGAAGAATTAGAGAGACTCTGAAATAGAGAGAAGAGAGAAAAGAAGGGAAACTCAATCTGCCTCAGGGCTTACCTTGCCTCTTCCTTTTTCTTTTCTTTTTTTTTTTTTTTTTTCTTGAGATGCAGTCTCACTCTGTTGTCCAGGTTGGAGTGCAATGGCACAGTCGTGGCTCACTGCAATCTCTGCCTCTCGAGTTCAAGCGATTCTCCTGTCTCAGCCTACCGAGTAGCTGGGATTATAGATTTACAGGCACACACCACCACGCCCAGCACTTTTTTTTTTTTTTTTGTATTTTTAGTAGAGACGAGGTTTCACCATGTTGGCCAGGCTGGTCTCGAACTCCTGACCTTAGGTGATCTGCCTGCCTCAGCCTCCCAAAGTGCTGGGATTACAGGCGTGAACCACCGCGTTGGGTTGCCTGTTCCTTTTTCAAAGCAGGTGAGCACACAGCAGTTTTAACAATAAGCTAAAGCAAGCTCTTTTCTAATGAGAAAGTTCTGTTAAATAAAGGTCAGCAAGAAAAGTAGCAACACTCATTGTCTCTTGTTTATGGTCCATCTGAGCATCATGTAAACTTGCTCAAATTTCTCTCCTGTGCATTGTTATTTTACCTAGAGTTTACCTAAATCACATTCCGCTCTACCCTGGCTGGAATTCTTTGTCATTAATCAGAATAACAATAATGTTTCCAAATGTAACTTACAAGAAAAGTATGCATTTTTTTTTTCTTCTTTTCAGCTATCTTTCCATCCCCTTGCATTATTTATGAAAAGAAAAATACCTCTTGACCAGTTAACTTAAAGGAAACTCTTACCTTGATAAGGTCAGTGTTATGTCGGCTATACAAGTAAATTAACTAAGGAATTGATGTCATTTTCAGGTTCTCGCTTTAAATCTTCAGACTTTGCAACCCCAAGGAGAGATTCTTTGTCTAATACTTCCTTTGTTAAAAAATAATTTGCCCCATGAAGGCATTACATTAAAAGAGGTCCTTGAGGATTATACATTATTCAAGAGGTATGTCAAGCTCCCAGGAGTTAGGAGTGAGCTAGTGAGACAAATACCATGCAAAGGTACACAGTGCTTTGGATATTTTCATAGAAAAAATGTTACTAACAGAAGCTAAGAAAAGAACAAAGCTCTAAGAAGGAACATCAGTATTAGCAGGGTTCCAATCTCTTTTTTGCCACTAGTGTGGCAATTATGTGATATTGAGCAAGTTAGCATCTTGGTGCCTCAGTTTCCTCCTCTGTAAAATGGGATCGGAATACCTGCCACGCAAGGGCTTCATATAAGTTAAATGAAATCATGTATGCCACATGGCTGGCCCAGTGCAGCACATAGTAGCATTTCAATAAATGATTCCTGTTTTTATTATTAAGATGAGAGTGGGTAATCATGTCAAATATTACAGAGAATTCAAAGGAAAGGCTTTGGATTTTGTGATTTGGGATCTGAATTCAATGACAAAGTGGGAGACCATTTTCCACAAAGAGGATAAGCACCAAAATCAGGTTGCAATGACATTAAAGGACTGAGCAAGTGGTGAGGATGTGGATTATTCTTTCCAAGAAAAAATATTCCCCAAAAGGAAAGTAAGAGTGAGGGCAGTTGACAAAGGGCTGGTGAGGATGAAGGAACAGTACAGATGCTTTTTCTTCCCAGAGGCTGGCTGTGAGGGCCTTTTGGTAGTTGATGAAGTAATATCTTATCCTATTTTGTAGATTACACATTGAATTCACTCAAAATTTATCTCCTATTGTTCTCACAACTCTGTGTGGTGAGCATCACCATCCCCATTTAGGACAGAAAAACTGAAGTTAAAAAGCATTGAAAGCCCTATCCCATGTCCCATGACAAATAATGGCAGAGCCAGGATTTCCACCAACTCCTCTAACATAAACTGCAGGCCACACCGCCTGACCTAACTATGAACCCATCACTTCTGCCTTTCGAACCTTCTTCACTAAGACATGTGCATTTCCGGAGAGGATTTGGAGGGAAAATCCTGGGAGAAATAGTTGTTTGTTTTAAGGTGGCCACTGCTGACAAGTCCTTAAAAATATCCACAGTGTTACACAACATTTATTGAGCACTTTGCAGATGGCAGACAGTTTACACAATAATATCAGTTATAGCTTGTGAACCTTTATTAAGTCAAGGATTGTACTAGGCATTTTACTTGCATTTGAAGTTCAGAACAGTCCTAAAATCCCTATCATGCACTTGAGAAATCTGTCACTCAGAAAGCATGATCAGCTTGCCCAGGATCCAATATTCAAGCTGAAGCCCGCCAGACTGACAGACTTTCAAGTATCCCATTTGACACCTGCTGGCCATTTGGCACACTTTCTCCCTAGGTACCAGTGTGCACAAGCCCCAAGTGTGCAGGTCTGGACTATGAGGTCCCAAGAGGGCCACACCCAGAGCTCCAGAACCCAGAAGAAAGCACATGACTCACACACAAACATCTGGGGCAGCTAACCCAGGCAATCTGCTTTTCTGTGGATCAAAATCTATCTTTTGTCTTTCTATATGCACAAGGTAATGCATGGTGCTGGTCCCCATCCAGACGCTGACCAAGGTTTACAGATACGATTCTAAATGTCGACTGTGGAAGAATGATGTAACAGCACTCCCACCACAAACTCCCACACTGAGGAGTTGTGAAAGAGAAAGAAGAGTCCAGCAAAGAAGGAAAATGTTTTATAACAGATTTCCTATTCTTTTCTTAACATATCATCAAATTGTTTCTCTATTTTTCTGCAGTTTTATTTTTTGAATAACCCCCCCACCAAAATATTCTATTCTTTTGCCACCATCTCTAAGACAGTTCAGTTTGACAACCCGTTTCAGACAAAATACAATTATGCCTCTATTTTATTTACCTAATAATTTCCATAACTCTGTATATCAATGGCAATATAAGCTTTATTTTCTTTCTGTCTCATTTCCCCAAAATCAGCCTTGATCTCATTAACGTGATGCATGGGCTGCTTTTCTGTAAAATCACCTTTCCCAAAACTAGGTAGAATTTAGGCCACAGTTCTTTCCATCTCTATTAGTTTTTTAAATACGTATTTGTAACTGTTTTAACTCAAGCAAATATAATAAGTATCCTTGCTTTCGCTTTTTTCTAAATTATCGGAATTCAAACAATCTATTATTCTAAAATTATTATAATTTGTATTCAAAAGCAATGTCCTAATAAGTCACATATTTTAAGCCTCAGTAGTCTGCTAGATTTGTGAATAAATACCATAGTCACTTGTGACAGCCCCCATAATGATGCTTAGATTTCTCTCTTTGCCAACTAGTGCAGAGTTTGATGTTATTTGTGTTTCGAAGACATAATAACGCCTAAGGGTTTCTTACTGGTAGTTCTACAATAAAGATAAGCAGAAAAAAACTGCCCTATGTTGTTATCTTAGCTGGATTTTTCTCACTGCTTGTCAACTTGCTTCCTCTGCAGTGATATTGCATTCATTCATAATCACAAAAGAAAATCAATTTTAATAAAACATTAAAACGAAATTTCACCCGAACCTTCACCTGAAACTTGAACTTCTAAATTGCAGTTCACCTAAAGTCAGTTAAGATTTATGACAGATACATAAAATGTGAGGAAGGAAACAGATTTCCCTTATTATCCTACCTAAGTACCATCTGGCACCATGCTAGAAAAGAACCCAAAATCCTGGTTTGCTGCTAGTCTTAATCTGGATATGTTTGTAAGATTTGATTTAAAATTTTGAAAAATGAACTGAATATTGGCCAACACAGACTTTAACAATGCCCACTGAAAACAAAATTAAAAGGCATGGGCAAGCCACTCAAATGCAAGAAATTATGGGAATTGTGACCCAGACACAAAAAGAGAGTTTTTGGCTGAGGAATGTCACTCAGCACTGAGCGTTCTCTGATTAGCTTCAGAGAGATTCCTTTTTTTTTTTTTTTTGGACAGTCTCCCTCTGTGGCCCGGGCTGGAGTGCAGTGGCACCACCTTGGCTCACCGCAACCTTCATTTCGTCTCTTGGGTTCAAGTGATTCTCTTGCCTCAGCCCTCCCAGGGAGCAGGGATTACAGGTGCACATGCTACTACGCCCAGACAATTTTTATATTTTTTAGTACAGACTGGGTTTCACCGTGTTGGCCAGGCTGTTCTCAAACTCCTGACCTCAAGGGATCTGCCTGTCATGGTCTCCCAAAGTGCTGGGATTACAGGTGAGAGCCACCGCACCCAGCCACAGTTTCTATAGTACTGGAGGATTGTTCATATCAGTTTTCCTAAAAATAAAAGAGGGAATGAAGGTAAGCAGAGAAAAAAAAAGCAAATAATTAGACGAAACCATTGAAAAGAGATATACCAGAGCCAGATTGTTTTAACAAAAACTATTCAGAGTAATAATAGCTAATATTTACTGATTACTTACTATATTTATGTGTCAGGTGTTACGCTTACATGATTATCTCATCTCATCCTGATGATAAAGCTATGAGGTAGGTTTTTTTTTAAATATCTGTTTCTCAGATGAGGAAACTGAGGCACAGAAAAGACCTTCAACTTCTTCAAAGTTATAGTTAACAAGAGTTACGGCCTTGATTCAAGTTCAGCTGATCCAGTCCTGATTCCAGAATGTATATACTTTATCCCTATTGTAATAAAATTTCAAATCACTATGCATATAAAATCATAACCTTCAGAGGATATGGTTGTAGATACATTTGAATCAGCTTTTAATAAGAATTCATACGTGAAATATTTATCAGAGTCAAATCTCAAAACTTCATTTGGTACCAAAGAACCATGCCTATTGTCATCTGGTGTTGTAGAATGGAACTTCAAATCATAGTGATATTTAGAGAGTTCATAAACATGTATGTTTAAAGAAGAAATTTTTTTCTCTTATCAGTGTCACCTAGAACCTTATGAGAAATGACAATTCCTTTCTTTCTTTCTGATGTAGAACAAGTGACCCAACTTGCAAATTAATTTAATTCAATTCTTTTTTCTTTCTTTCTTTTTTTTTTTTAAATTATTATTATACTTTAAGTTCTAGGGTACATGTGCATAACGTGCAGGTTTGTTACATATGTATACTTGTGCCATGTTGCTGTGCTGCACCCATCAACTCGTCAGCACCCATCAACTCGTCCTTTACATCAGGTATAACTCCCAGTGCAATCCCTCACCCCTCCCCACTCCCCATGATAGGCCCCGGTGTGTGATGTTCCCCTTCCTGAGTCCAAGTGATCTCATTGTTCAGTTCCCACCTATGAGTGAGAACATGCGGTGTTTGGTTTTCTGTTCTTGTGATAGTTTGCTAAGAATGATGGTTTCCAGCTGCATCCATGTCCCTACAAAGGACACAAACTCATCCTTTTTTATGGCTGCGTAGTATTCCATGGTGTTTATGTGCCACATTTTCTTAATCCAGTCTGTCACTGATGGACATTTGGATTGATTCCAAGTCTTTGCTATTGTGAATAGTGCCGCAATAAACATACGTGTGCATGTGTCTTTATAGCAGCATGATTTATAATCCTTTGGGTATATACCCAGTAATGGGATGGCTGGGTCATATGGTACATCTAGTTCTAGATCCTTGAGGAATCGCCATACTGTTTTCCATAATGGTTGAACTAGTTTACAATCCCAGCAACAGTGTAAAAGTGTTCCTATTTCTCCACATCCTCTCCAGCACCTGTTGTTTCCTGACTTTTTAATGATCGCCATTCTAACTAGTGTGAGATGGTATCTCATTGTGGTTTTGATTTGCATTTCTCTGATGGCCAGTGATGATGAGCATTTTTTCATGTGTCTGTTGGCTGTATGAATGTCTTCTTTTGAGAAGTTTCTGTTCATATCCTTTGCCCACTTTTTGATGGGGCTGTTTGTTTTTTTCTTGTAAATTTGTTTGAGTTCTTTGTAGGTTCTGGATATTAGCCCTTTGTCAGATGAGTAGATTGCAAACATTTTCTCCCATTCTGTAAGTTGCCTGTTCACTCTGATGGTAGTTTCTTTTGCTGTGCAGAAGCTCTTTAGTTTAATGAGATCCCATTTGTCAATTTTGGCTTTTGCTGCCGTTGCTTTTGGTGTTTTAGACATGAAGTCTTTGCCCATGCCTATGTACTGAATGGTGCTACCTAGGTTTTCCTCTAGGGTTTTTATGGTATTAGGTCTAACATTTAAGTCTCTAATCCATCTTGAATTAATTTTCGTATAAGGAGTAAGGAAAGGTCCAGTTTCAGCTTTCTACTTATGGCTAGCCAATTCTTTTTAACATCAATTATCAAGCCCCTTTCAGAAAAAAAAAGCACTTATGGTTTTCCTTCCTCTCAAAAATAAAGAACTCAAGTTTGCATTATTTCTATGAAATAAGTATAATTTACATGCAGAAGTCAGTAGGCTAGTGAGAAACTAAGGTTGATAAACACACTAGAAGATATGTTCCCTTACTCTCAAGTTGCTTGCAAATTAGTATTGATTACTACTCAAAAGAAAGCACTGTCTCGCTTTTCAAAAGCATATGGGTCTTGTGTAAGGATATGGGTCTCTGCTCTCTGCAAGTGACTTTATTATGGATAGAAGTTGTCTAGAGAGGACTTCACAAGACTGTCAAACTAATCCTTCCTTAGCAGGTAGCTGATAAGAATATATGACCAAGACCACTGTTCTTGTCATTTACATTGGGATTACTAAAAGTTGATGCCTTCAGGATGAAAAGAGAGGTGATAGAAATGTTGGCCTGACAGATCAGAGGAGCTGGCATGTTAGAAGAGTGTCCTCACACATGGAAAGCCCCCATGCTACCTGCTGCTCAGGTGGACTCTGCAACTGGGAAGTTCCAAGAGCAATGAGAGTCAAAAGAAAGACTGAACAGAACATTTTACTCTTTCTCAATAAAATAACTCTTCATCATCCACAAACCTTCCCCTAGCAAAAAATTTTCTTCCCTGTGCTGCCAACTCCTGTTGTCTGACACAATACACAATTTAATCTAATGGAATCACATGAAGTTAAGAGCGTGAGCTTTCACACCTGGGATTTGGCCCCTATCCTCTCATTACTAGCTATGTCATCTTGGGCAAGTTACTTAAGGTTTTCAGCATCAGTTTCTACATCTATAAAACGGGTGCTCATAATGTTTATCTAGCAGGTCTTTTGGGAAGTTTGCATGAAATGACATATATAAGACATGTGCTCATATGATGGGTGAGCAATCAAAACTAGTCATTGCTATAAAAGCACGGGCTATGTTCACAAAGCCCTATTGTCACTGTTCACTTTATGGTGAATAGCCATTTCCACTGTATTGCAGTTTGTGGGGAGGAGGCCCAGTGGGAGGAAGAATGGGGAGATATTTTTGTTTACTCAGATAGATTGTAAGTCCCTGATCCTTGATACTAACTACATCCAAGAAAGAATATCATATCTGACATTAAGGGCCTAACCTAAGTGGTGGAGACTATACACATGGTGCTGTATTAGAAAGTAGAATGTGCTCACTATTATACCAGACTCACAAAGCACTTTGGGATCACCAAAGAGGGGAAAGCTAATTTTGACCAGGAGTTGAGGATGCCATCATGGAAGCCTGCATATTTGATCTGTGTCTTAAACAAGGGACTGAATACAAATTAGAAATAAGAAGGAAATAGACACCTCGAAATTTCAAAAGCAAAACAGTCACAACTTGGGATGCATAGGATATGGAGAGTAAGTAGGAAAAAGAAGAGTGAAAGATAACCAGAATTTAGAAGCCCTGAAAACTGGAAGGACAGTGCTGACTGAAGTTCAGCAGGATGTCACAGAGAAGGAGTGAAATCAGTAGAAGATGATAAACTCAGGTTGAGTTTGAGGTGGAGGAAGAACATCCAGATGAGGATATATCCCGGTGAAGTATAACTTACAACTCAAGGAAGAGATGTAGATTCCAGAGTCATTTTCATGGATATGATCATTTAAACTTAAGCAATCATTTTAGGGGAGAGAATAAATCAGTAATTTAATGGCAACTAGTATAGAACAGTAAGAAGCAGCTATGCTTTGGGGACTCATAGACACACAGTTTTGTTTGTTTGTTTTTTGTTTTATGTTTTTTGTTTTTTTGAGACGGAGTTTTGCTCTTATTGCCCAGGCTAGAGTGCAGTGGTGCAATCTTGGCTCACTGCAACCTCTGCCTTCCAGTTTCAAGCGATCCTCCTGCCTCAGCCTCCCAAGTAGCTGGGATTACAGGTGCCTGCCATCACGCCTAGCTAATTTTTTTGTATTTTTAGTAGAGACAGGGTTTCACCATCTTAGTCAGGCTGGTCTCAAACTGCTGACCCCGTGATCTACCTGCCTTGGCCTCCCAAAGTGCTGGGATTGCAGGCGTGAGCCACCGCGCCCGGCTGACATATAGTTTTATAGGAAACTTTGTGCAACTGAGAAGGAAACCAGGCGAATGTAGAATCACAGATGCCAAAGGAAGAGCGAATTCTATAGTGGCAAGGGTGATTGGGAATGTCAGGCCCTAAAGAGAACCTGAGTAGCATGAAGCATGAGGGACTGTGTATGCCACATGGTGACTGCATAGAAAGCTGTTTCAGGGCTACCAAGGAGCAGAACCATTGAGAAGGTAAAGTAGGAGAGAGATGCATAGAATCATAGCTTGAGGGACAAGGGAAGGTGCTTTATTAGGATAATAGAAGCCCAAATACGTTTGCAGGTTGGAGGCAAGGAGCCAGTAAAATGGATTAAAACTGAAGAATAAACAAGGATTAATTAATCAATCAAGACCTCCAGAGCACTGGTTGTCAACCCTTTCTTAACATAAAACTCACCTAGGACCCTTATTATAATACTAACACCTGCTCCTGATTCTGATCAGGATTATTTACTAGTTTTCCCAGGTGATTCAAATCTGTATCTAGGTATGAGAGTCACTGACTTAGAAGAACTGGACATTGATGGCCGGGCGCGGTGGCTCAAGCCTGTAATCCCAGCACTTTGGGAGGCCGAGACGGGCGGATCACGAGGTCAGGAGATCGAGACCATCCTGGCTAACACGGTGAAACCCCGTCTCTACTAAAAATACAAAAAAACTAGCCGGGCGAGGTGGCAGGCGCCTGTAGTCCCAGCTACTCGGGAGGCTGAGGCAGGAGAATGGCGTGAACCCAGGAGACGGAGCTTGCAGTGAGCTGAGATCTGGCCACTGCACTCCAGCCTGGGCGACAGAGCGAGACTCTGTCTCAAAAAAAAAAAAAAAAGAAGAACTGGACATTGGATTAAGACCACTATAGATGGTTATTTTGCAATGACAAAGGCTCTCTTTTTCCTCTGAGATGAGGGTAGTATAGTACTGGGGTGGAGGAGTAAGAAAAGGATGAATTCAGAGCAGAAACATTTAGAAAGACTTTGAAAGAACTCTTGATGAATGGCTTCAAACCGAGAAAGTAGAAGGTGAGATGCTTACATTAAGGGTGCAAAAGTAAGATTGGGCCATGAAAGAAATTTAAAACATTTCAAATAACTATTAAGATTTCCACAGAGATAAACAAACTGTCCAATTACTGCTTTATTCTCTCTACCCTTATTAGTTGGCCATGCCTTTACAAAGAAAGGGCATTACTGTGTTTCCTGTTACTCTTATGAAAAAGTGAAAAAGAAATATTATAATTGGGGAAGAGCTAGAACAATAGTAATGTTAATAGAGCCTTAGTGAAGACTTTAAGTAAGGGGATCAACAATAAGGAAATCTAAGCAGTGCATTGAGATCTCTGTGAAATCACTGACAATTCATCCTTGATGGGATCTTGGATTTATCTCACCTATCTCCTCCCATTTAAATTATGAGTAAACTAGGATTCAGGGAGATTCTGTGATTTGACCACCATCAAACAGCAAGTTAGCAACACCAAGAGACGCTGAAATGAAGCCTTGGAGCCCCACACCAGTGCCTTCAGCTCCTGCACACACTTGGCCTCCTGACCTCTGTCATGAGGTTCCTGGTTAGAAATGGCTGTCGTTCTTTTGGGAGGATTAATAAGAAAATCTGTATGTTGCTTTTAGCCCTTCACAAGAGAGAGAAAAAAAATATGTTCGATTTCTTCTTTATTGCTGTTATTACGTGAACCAGATTGAATTGCTGCATCTCTGAAGAGTTTCTTACGACTAGTGTGAAGTGTCCCATTTTAACCCACGTCAATTTTAAATTGCCCATAGAATACACAGATAACTGACTGAAATAATTCAGTTGCCACACTCAATACATTGTTTGAAATCCAATGAAAGGCAAAAGGAAAACTTGCAATCCTACAGAATCAGCAGGATAGATCCTGCAAGCTGTAACAGGACTTATTTGAATTAATTAAAAAGGAGCTAGGTGTGTAGTAACAAGATCAGTGGGTCTCCTCTGCGTGGCTACAATACAAGGGTAGGAACTGCAATCCTCTGGGCTTGGGGTTTTTTAAATCTGTAAAACAAGATGAATAAGCTAGAACACTTCTTCCAGAATTAAGACTCTCTCATTTTTGTCTGTATTTTAATTTTTGTCATCCCTCCACCAACATTTCTAAAATAGTTAAAATCAAACTATAAAGAATATTTCAAGGATCATAGTTGCAGGTTTTTTAAATTACAAATAAATTTATGGCTCAATTTCAGGTTCCTTATCTGTAAAATAGAGGAGCGTTGGTGTAAATATTCTAAACTCAGCTCTGTGCTTCAGTGGGCTTTTCACTACCTTTAGTTAGTTGCACTAGGCTGGTTGCTATTTACTTTGCATGGTTGACTGCTCTCTTCCCACATTGTGTGCCAGGAAGGGCACTGCACCTTGGTACAAACACTGCTGGGCACCTTTCTGTTTTCCTTCTTTGCTTCATCCTATACAAGTATGCAGTACACTCTTGGGTTGTTTCATGAGCCCTGGGGGCACGTTGGAAGGAACTGAGAGAAAGAGCAACAAAGCGGCGAGTGGTGTGACAGGGCAGCATGCACTGTGGGTAAGCTGGACTCACCAAAGAACTGTGTTTATTTTGCATTCATCTCCATGAATTAATAAAAAGAACTGGTGACACACAAAGAGAGGAGAGGCTACGATTTAAAAGAGCTGTATTGGTTTAGATGTTTTGTAAAATGATTACGTTATGGAAAAGTGTAGAAAATGTGATATTTCCTGGCTTTGGAACTATCTGTATGACTATAAAGTCAGGAGTGGAGGCACATAAGGACTTGTGGGAATGGTTTCTTTCACAGGAAAGTGATTTTTCTTTTCTTAGTTCGATTTATGGTTATTCTTGATTCTAATGCATATTTTCTCATATTTTAAAAGATTGCATGATGTTAATTCACAAGTCTCAGATTTCAACTCTAATATAATACATCGGAATCATGACTTTTCTCAGCCTTTCAAATTCTCAATTATTTTACTATCAGAATTTTCTTGTATTTGAACAATTTTTTAGAAGAAGCTCTGTCTAGACATGCAAACTGAGTTGGAAAATGGATATAAGCATCTAGATGACTCTAGAAAAAAAATCTTAATTGTTTTAGGCAACAAGTGTCTAGTCTTCCCTGGTGTTAATTATCCAAATATGTATTTTATATCACTAATTAACTTTTCACACGTATAAATTGTCTTACAAAAACATTTAACAACACTATTATTTTCAAAGACTCGTTTTTCCTCTGCATACTAGATCACAGTATTTTTAGTGATGAGAAAATGTATACAAATTCAAACTGACAGCAATTCATGAATCTCTAATATTCCAATATGCTCTGGTATATGTTGTCCACTTTGCAAAAATGATTATTAATAGCCTGACTGCAAAATTGTTTAAGAAACATTTCATTTTAAATTAGCCATAATTAATTTTTTCAGACTATACAGATGCATGAAGTTCATTTTCCTTGCCCATATTTAGTTTTTCCTGTTTAATAAAAATTATATATAATATATATAAAATATATATTAAAACAATATATGTATTTTATATATTCCTTTATGTGTATGCAGTATATTTATTATATATATTATACATATGCCTTTTATTAAACAGGGAAAATGAGTATATAAATTACTAATATATATAAATTACTTTATATATATATATATATAAAATTAAGAACTACAAGAAAAAAATTGGCAAGTAATTAGTCATTTCATTTGATTATTTTAGATCACCAAACAGGATACTTCAAGTTTTCCAAGAGACTTTGTACCGTTTGGTTCAAATGTTTCCTCTGAGAGCCTAATTTATTAGCAACAACAGAGTGAGTTAGAGATAAGAAAGGGTGAGAACCCAAGTAATTGACATCCAATCAGGAGGCCTTTGTCTGAGAACCTGAGGTGACTAATAAAAACTGACAATCAAAGGGAGGGAGACTTCTATCTGGAGAGTATTTCTCCTGAAAACAAATAATGCACAATTAAATTAAATATATCACCCCACTGAAGCAATTGCTATTCCCAACTTTATCCTTAGAATTCTTTTTCCAAGCTTGAGATTGTTGTATGGGCAAATATTCTCCACTGAACCACACAAGCACAACTAAATCAATCAACCAGTAGTCAGTCAATCAATGAAATCTATCTAAAGCCAAAGTTTTCTTCTCCTAAATGTAGCGAGATAATTGACTTTGCTCTACACTGTGCTTTGAAGATAGAGAGTTCACTGACATAAGGTAATAAAGAATTTAAACATTAGCTAATACTTTTGAGCACTACGTGTCAGGGATGTGCTAAATGATTTCTGTCTCGTTTTTTATCAGAATTTTTGAATTAACTATATGAAGTTAGTGCATTTTTGTCCCCAAATGTGGACACTAAGGCTTGACTACAGTTGCTTGCCCAAGATAACACAGCTGCTAAACAACAGAACCAAGATGCAAACCCAGGGCGACCTGATTACCACACTATACCATCTCCTTAGGCACAGCACTGTTTTGCTTCAGATGTTTCTGGACACTCAGAAGCACAGAGCAGAGTATCAGTTATCTGAGGCTAAAAGGCATGCCATATGTTGCCTCTGCATCCAAAAAAGTGCCAATGATAATGCCACACTCAGAGTGTTGTTTGAAAAATATCTATTGAATTGTATTCACAAATGAAAACTCTTTTCTCTAATGATGTATCATCTCACTCTGCTAAGAAATCAAGTATGGTTTCATAAAATTTTAGTCATAAAGATAATGTTATTTGAACAGGAACAAGATGGCATTATGAATAATAGATTTCAATCTATTAAGCACAGAGCTACAGCAACAGTTTAACAGGATAATGCAAGGATTATTATAAAATTTTTAGAGATTACTGTAAGTAGCACATGATCCCCTTTGCTATTAATAAAAACAAAACAATGCTGAGAAATAGGCCATTTTGTGTACTTGCTTTTACATGAAACCTGTATGGAGTTGTGCAACTAGACTACGGTTAGGACAGCCGAGTTCTGGTCTTGGTTCTGAAACTAAATGGCTCTATGACTCTCAGCAAAAGACTGACCTTTTCAGGCCTAAATCTCCTCATGGTTAAATGTAGGGAAGGATCAGATGAGATAATTTATAAGGTCTTTCCAACTCTAAAATCCCATCATTCTGTAATAGTACTACATTAGATTCCAATGTTAGCATAGTTGGAAATGCTCACTTCACAATTTTTTACCTTTTGCAAAATTCCCTGTATCAGGAGATTCAAAACATACTTTATGACAAAACTCAGAAGGGAAAGAAATACAGCAGCCTTTTAGCTATAATCTGGTATGTAGCAACTATAGTGTATGTGCAAGGTGAAGGAAGAGTGACAAAGTGAGACTAACAAAAGGAAAAACAAAACTGTCACCATTACAGGACACCAGACCAGCCAAGACATGATGAAAGACATGGCAAGATTCACACAGGGAATTAGAGCAATCTGAGCCATTTTCTAGAACTTTCTCATAACACAATATTAATTGGGTTTACTTAAAATTCAGTTATCCATTTTGGTGTACATAAAATAAAATCTAAAATATTATAATCAGGACTTACTGTACTTACAATTAGTGACAGTTCCTGTACAAATACAGTTTCTAGTAACATTGTATATAAAGCAATGCTATATATATAGACCTGGAACCCTCAGTGCCGGGTTCTGTGCCTACCTTTCTATAATTAGCTGTGTTATCTTGATTAATGAATGTGACCTTTCTGACAGATACGTTGCTTAGCTCTAACACAACTGATCTTATACTGATAAAAAAAATATGTTTTGGTTATTGCAATCACTCACTGACTTCTATGAAGTAGGTTCTGGTAAGTGGAGGGTCTGTTGTTAGCTGAGGGGATGACAAATGTGACCACTATGTTTGGCACAGCTGGGCCAAGACTGCATAATAAAGGGAAAGAGATTGAGAAGCCCCAGAGAGAGGATTCTGGGAAGGGAATCAAAGTAGACTCTTTAATGTTGAATCATTCAAAATAGAAATCCGTGTCTTAAAATCCCCAAAACATAGAAATGAAAAGCCACAACAAGAAAACTGAGAAGACATCTGCAAAGTACTTTTAAAACATTGAGATTCTGGCCGGGTGTGGTGGCTCACGCCTGTAATCCCAGCACTTTGGGAGGCCAAGGCAGGCGGATCACGAGGTCAGGAGTTCAAGACCAGTTTGACCAATATGGTGAAACCCTGTCTCTACTAAAAATACAAAAATTAGCCAGGTGTGGTGGCATGTGCCTGTCATCCCAGCTACTCAAGAGGCTGAGGCAGGAGAATCGCTTGAACCCGGGAGGCAGAGGTTGCAGTGAGCTGAGGTCGTGCCACTGCACTCCAGCCTGGGTGACAGAGCAAGACTCCATCTCAAAAAAAATTGAGATTCTGATTACGGTGGGTACCATATGTCATAGAAGGACAATGATTAATATATAACAATAGTGACTAAAACAAACTGTGACTGAGACAAGAAATACAGTACCGATGTAGGTCTGAATATCATAGTACTGAGAACGGGACATTTAATCCGACTGGAAAAATTGAGAGGAAAAATCAGACCTACCTAACAATTGCATGTTGTTGCTTTGTATAAAGTAGAGTAGTTAGAAAGTAAACGGATGGGATTAGAGATTTATCAAACACCCACTTCTGGTGAGGCACAGTGCTAGGTGATGTGCATGCATTGCCTTATCTAATCCTCATATTAATCTTGAGAAAAAAGGTAATTTATTCCCATTTCTGCACAAGAAAATTAGAGCTCAGTTTTAAAAACTTGCCCACCTCTCATAAACTTGATGGATTATAAGTCAATACAAATGTTTTGGAGGGTAATTCATCCAAATCTATCAAAAAATTTAAGAAGCAAAATGATTACCTCAGTAATGAGAGTTTTAGCCATTTATTCCTCAGAAATACTTTTTCATGTGTGCAAAGATATTATGTGCAATTTTCCTCATTGCTGCATTATTTGTAATATTTAAAATTTTGGAGGCAACCTAACAGCTATTTGGTAAAACAACTTATGATACATCTATATTCTAGAATACTTTAAAGGAAATAAAAATATTAAAGTATAAGAAATTAAATTCATTTGGAAGAATATTTTAGTAATATTTCTTAGTATAAAGATCAAAATACAAAAATATAATAAGTAGCAAAATTAACTTTTTATTAATAAAGTATATATCCATCTGTATGGATATAGTGAACGATCTGGAACACTACATGCCAAGTGATTAATAGTAGTTACAGCTATAGAATGAGATGAAGAGCTAGAACAGAAGAGACCACATCCTACTTTCTGCTGTTCTGTATCATTTAAACTATCTCAAACAGAAAAGTACCATTCCATTAAAAAAGGTGGAAAGGCATAATGAACCCAAAGTCACACGAGCAGCCACCAGCATTTGGGACTTACAGTTCTTGCTTCAGTATTGACTTCTAAGTTTACATTTTGGGATCCCTCTTCTTCTGAAATGACATTACACTGTCTAGAGTGGAAAATGATGACGCACAGCAGAATTATGTGAGAGAATAGAAAAAAGTGTCCAAGGAAAATCAATTAAAGCATGGATGAAGGCCATGGCAACAGCCACAAACTCATCCTTTTGCCAAGAATTAATATATACCTCTAGACATGAAGATTGATACAAAGAAAGTGTTGTGTCACATGAGTTTGTTTTTCTAAGAGTGTCATTCTTTAGAGCAGGTCTAACTATGTGATTAAATTACCCCCAGAAGACATGGTCAAGTACACATAGCTATCATTGATAAAACCACTTTCAAATTCTCTACCAATGCATTTACAGCTCCAAACTTAAATCTTCAGCATCTCCTCTGGCTTTTCTCATATAGTATCCTGCTGAAAATCAGGATGCTGATCAATCACATCCTCACAATATAAATCTCATACCAGGAAGAAGAGCTGGATTTTTAGAAACACTACAATATTTAACAACACTGATTATAATTATTAATGAAGTCTAGAACCCAGAAACAAGGTAACAAAGAGTAAAACCTAAATATAAAAAATTCAGAAATATGTCCGAAGTTCCATGAATATTGAAGGTAGACAAACTAAATGACAGTAACTTATCTCTTCGAATCTTACTGGCAGGTTCTTACTGGCAAGGGGAATATCATGAGAATAAACTGAAGCACCCAAAGATGGTTGAACCAGATGTCCTCTAAGGTCTTTTCTTCTCTTATATGCATTTCTTCTAAAACATCTAGGTAATAATACATGAAGTCTTTCAGATGAAAATGATCAAGGCTGATCTGCTAAGGTCTATGGTAGTCTATAACTTTCTCAAGGTATAATTTTAGTCCAACTTTTTTCTGGCCTATTAAAAAACAGGATAAAACCACGTTTAGAATGTGCAGTTTACTAAAGGTATTAATTTTCTATTAGATACTTTTAGAGGTAGGTCTAAATACAAATTGAATCACATCTGTAAAGTTCAATGGTCTCAGCACTTGAGTGGCAGTATCTGGCTGTATCACACAAACACACACGCACACTTGCACATGTGCACATGCATGTGTGTGCACACACACATACACACTCCTACTAGGCAATGTTAGCTCAGAGAAAACTCATAAATACTATGACACACAAGCCATTCAAAAACTTTCTCCAAAACCAAATCAAAAGAAATATCAGTCTATCTAGACATTACATCCTGTCTTCTTCAAGAAAACCACTCTTTCTTTCTTTTTTGTTTTGAACCCAATGTCAGAGAGGAATAGCATATTAATTTAATTTTTTAAATCAAGCAAACATAAAAAAATCTATCCCTTACTTTAAATTTAGATAAATGTGTACAAATACAGAAAACTCCATATGAATGTTACTCAAGTGGGGGCATTTCAGTAAAAATTCATTTTACTAAGGATACATTCACAATGCGCGCTTTGCAAAAGTTACCAAATATTACTATGCTTAACAATGTGCATTCATATTGTATGAATTAACCACCTAATGGTTCCCCAGGAAATATTACCACAAAACACATTGATGTTGGTATAATTGAGAAGCATTCATTTAAAGAAAAACTTCCTATCTTTTGTAGCTCTAGGTACTGAGGATGCATTATGATGAATAATTACACGGATTAATAAGATGTCTTCAAACCTTCTGGTACTTAATGGAAGTAGTTAGATTATCTCCAAACAAGCATATTGAGACTCTATTGAAGGTGTACTTTGCATATCACTATTCTAGGTTTTCTCATTCTGATCTTTATCCTTGCCAGTATCTGACCAGAAGTAGAAAGATCAATGAAAGTAATGTAAGTTTCTGAGTGTACATGTAGATGAGAGTACACATCTGTGAGAGTGTGTGAGAGTGTGTGTGTCCAAATAGCTCACTTAAGCATGGTATCATTTATCAGCCAATATCTGTTTGAAAATTACCTGCAATGTAGAAAATAGTTGAGGGGGAAGTCCTGAGTAACAAATAGAAATGTCCAAAAGTGGAGATTAAGTAGACACGTATGTAATACAACTAGTGGCTTAGAGAAGGTATTCAATAAATGATCACTATATTATTATCATCATTATTCCCTCTGCATGGCTACACAGAGAACCTGAAATCACTAGCAAACTTATTTAGCCTTAAAGCAGATAAGAAGCAATCAGCTGAAATGGAGGACACATTTTGCTATAGTCAGGCCTGCTTATAATAGCAAAGAGTTACAGCTAGCATTCTAACAATAAAGAAAAAATATAGAGAATATTATCAAAGACAGACATAACTTAAAGAGCAGCATGTGCCAGGACATTCGCACCAGGACAAATAGTTTAGACTATTTGTAGCCAGAGAGAGCATCATTTAATATTTGCAAAACACACACTTTATGTTCTTAATGATGACACTGTTAAAAATAGCAGCTGTGGAGTCAGACCTATCTGAGTTCAAATCCCAGCTCTACCACCCTGTGGTTTTGTTATCTTGGCTAAGTTACTTAACCATGATTCTCAATTTACTATTCCCTTAAATAAAGAGTCCATCTCTTCCTCACAGTACTAGGTCTAAATGAAATGTTGAATGTAATTGACTAACACAGGGTCTACCACATGGATTCCATTTAGGTAACTACATTATTATTACCACATTTTGCTTAAGAAAACACAAAAATGTGTGATTTAAGATCCCTTTCAAATATTTTAATGTTATAAAACAATGTTTTCACTTAAAGAGGTAGTTTTTAGTTATCTAGAAAATTAACATATGGAAAGTCTAATTTCCACATGACACTGCTGTTAGACTTGGTTTATAATATATACTCAGACACAGATAAGAAGATATGTAATCAAAGACAGAAAGAAAAAGTAGTTTCCCTTTCTCCTTTTTATCTGAGTCAAAGCAAGTTCATAAATGTCTCAGATTCTAAAGGCTGTTGACTAATTGTTGAAACAGGGCCAGCCACTACACCACTGTGAGTGTAACTACACCAGCTTGGATGTATGTTCCTGCTGTGTTTCTTTCATGATACCTTCCTGTTTCCCTTTTTGAAACAACAGGCAAAATCTGGATCCCTCCAGAAAACACATTCATAAATGCCAGTGATATCTTGAACACTCACAATGTCAGAGGAAGGAATTCCACTTGGAAAGAGCACAAAACCTTCTGATGACATTCATGCTATAATCATGGGGAGAGTCAATCAGTTTAACAGTCACAGTACTTCATAGCTCTTGAGAGGAATGGTAAAAGAAAAGGGAGAGAAATACATCATAACCAGCACTTTTCCAGTGCTTAGAAGACACTCAATGAATACTTATTGAACTAATAAATGCATTTATCCTACCTGGAATGCGTAGAGAAATTTTTAAGATGATAGATAGATAGATAGATAGATAGATAGATAGATAGATAGATGGATAGATAGACTGAACTAGGACCTTGGTTCAAAAGAACTGAGTCTCTGTATTATTCAGAACTGTTTTGGATATAACTGACAGAAACACATTTCAAATACATCCCACCAAATATTAATTATACTGGCTTACATAAGTAAAAATATCAGGCATTCACTGGCTTAGCATAGCTGCTCAAAAGTGTTCTCTCTTTATTTCTAGGCTCTTTTTCTTTTGGGTTGGCTACATTTTCCAGAAGTTTTCCCCCATGTATTAGAAATAGATAGCCACCAGAAGCTTCAGAGCTACACAGACTTTGCCCTCAGTAGGACAGAGAGGCTCTCTCTTCAAACATCCAAATAATTACCTTAAAAGAGAACTTCAAGTGACGTGACCCTGCTTAAATCTGATTGGCCCCACACGATCATGGTGGCTAATCACAATGGTTAGAAACATAGCACATTCTAATTTACCACTTTGATTCATGTAACCACATCTATGGTGTAGAGGGGCGCACTACCCTTTGATGGATAGCCTCATCCAAATCATGGTAAGAGAAATAGGCAATTTCCAAAAGAAAGGATGTAGAAGAAACAAAATAATAGATGTCACCTACAGCTTCCTCCATAAATTACTTTTACATCCTTGGTTGGTTCCCTCCTGGAGCCTCCACAGTACTGTAGTCAGTTGTTTACAACTGCCAGACTGCCTCAGGGTTTAAACATTCTGAGCAGAAAAACATGTTTTCCTCACAACCTGATGTGTTGAACACCATCTGCACTCTTTAATTTCAAGGGGTAACTTACGCAAAACCCCTTTGTAAACTGTAAAGAATTATATAAATGTAAATATTTAGGAGAACTAACTTAATTGTCTTTACCCTTCTGAAAGAGTTAAAAAGTCAGCCCTTCTATCTCAAAATTCAGTGATTTTCAAGGGATAACGCAGAACTGCTTCCAGCAATAGCTTCTGCATCTATGCCTCCTTTACCTTATATCTGTTTATTGCATGCCTTTTTTTCCCCTGATTTATATCATGAAGGGGCTGAAGATGAAATTTTAAAACTGTGTTATTATCTTGAAACATAACTCCTGTAGTATTCATTGTAATATTATTTCTCTACTCCTGGCACGGAGCAAGATTATTTGGAATGTAGCCATGTCTGTTTTTCTTTTCTTTTGTTAGTAATGACATCTAATCTGGTATGCATTGGCCCTTTCTCCTGTGCATGTTATTTATTTTAATCTTCAGAATGAAGTAGTTTGTTTTCAATACTCCCCAATTTATTTGTAGTGTCTTACAAATCATCACTATCTTGAAACTTCCGTCTCTCACCCATTGAAAATGGTTTCCTAGTTTTCATGTATTTTTAATTATGCTGGGAGACAAATCATAACCCTCTCAAGGAGGACTATGTTTTATACATTTTTAAAATCACTCACAATGCCCTGCAATCAAACAAGTCCCCCACAATTTTTTAAATTTAGTCTGAGAAATTAGGAAGTCATTAGACAAAATGTGAAAATATTTAAAGAAAGACTAGAAACTTATCTCCTTAAAATGAACCCAACTGCAATAGAAGGTCATTATAATTAAAATATTTCCAGTCCCTTCTGGACAGTGACCAATAGTAATGATGCCTTTTTTTTTTTTTTTTTTTTTTTTTTTTTTTTTGCTCTTGGTAAATGTTTCCTTTGTTAATAACTCAGTATAACAAAGACTTTTAGTCCTCAGTTCTTTTCACATAATTGTCACTAGCTATTGTGGAGAGGAAAAAACATAAACTCTTGATTCTGGAACAAAGAACAAGTGAAAAAGGAGCAGAAGGCACTAGCTAAAAGAGCAAAAACCTGGCAAAGAAATGACTGCCAAGAGAAATATGAAATGCAGCAATTTTTATTCTCACAAAAATGGGGGTAAAAGGTAATATCATTAATGAACTCTGGTAAGAAGAAAAGGAGCTTTGACCACAAATATATGCTATCTTACTTTACAATTTACACCAAAGTTTTATCTGTTTTGCCTCATAGGATGTAACCATTCAACAATGCTTTGAAATAGCTATTATATGTTCATCACTTTGGGATTGGGAAACTGTGTTTCAGACTTAAAGTGGTTTTTCCCAAGAAAGCAAGGTTAGCCATATTCTGATGTAAACATTTTGTACTGTTTCTACAATGTCACAGAGGTTTCTATTTTCTGTATTATTAACTGTAGACTTTTAAAACACTGAATTACTATCTGTATTTATACAATCTCTAACTTATTACAATTTTATTCTTTCTACTTTTTAGTTGCTCTATGTATGTATATGTACATGTAGCAGAACCTTTTGTGATTTTTTTTTTATTTATCAGGCGTCATGGCTTTCCCTGGCTCTGTTGGTCAAGAGTGTTTTCTTGTTGTTGTTGTTGTTGCTGTTTTAACACAAATGACTGTTTTGAAACTGACAGCTTTCACATTTCCCCTTTTGATCAAAATCTAATAATGCGTTACATAAATACATGGTAAATAAATAAATAAAATAGAAGGAATATTTGTAAGTAAGGCAAATTCTGTGGATCTGCCTTTTCCTTATGGATATTTTTTTTCTGTTTTATTTATTTATTTATTTATTTTAAGTTTTGGGATACATGTGCAGAACATGCAGGTTTGTTACATAGGTACACATGTGCCATGGTGGTTTGCTGCACCTATCAACCTGTCATCGAGGTTTTAAGCCCCACATGCATTAGGTATTTGATCTAATGTTCTCCCTCCCCTTCCCCCCAACCCCCCAACAGGCCCTGGTGTGTGATGTTCCCCTCCCTGTGTCCATGTGTTCTCATTGTTCAACTCCCAATTACGAGTGAGCACATGCAGTGTTTGGTTTTCTCTTCCTGTGTTAGTTTGCTGAGAATGATGGTTTCCAGCCCATCCATGTCCCTGAAAAGGACATGAAGTCATTCCTTTTTATGGCTGCATAGTATTCCATGGTATATATATGCCACATTTTCTTTATCCAGCCTATCATTGATGGGCCTTTGGGTTGGTTCCAAGTGTTTGCTATTGTAAACAGCGCCACAATAAATATACATGTGCATGTGTCTTTATTTGTTTCCCACTCTGTAAATTACTGTACAAGTGTAAGAATTTATTTTTTGAATTTTAAATTCTGCCATTGTGAATATTTCCAATGAATGTTACACAACCACTTCTCCAAGCAAATGGAAACATTTTCAGGGGTAGCTGCACAGCACATACAAAGGAAGGGTGGTTGTTCAATGCCTATTTTTTGTGTGAGTGAGTATAACAGTTTAGTACAGAGAGAAGAGACTTTCTGGCAGAATCATGCCACTTGCTTATTTAACTGGCTCAACAAAGCTATAAAATTATATCCATACATAGAATGCATGATTACCTATTTAACAAAGTTGTTGAGGAAACAGAAAATCACTGATTTTCTCAAGGGAAGAATCATCCAAAGAACAAATGCTATCTTGTCTGTTTTTATCTATATGTTACTCTCAACTAATACTGATGATGAAAGATTATCAAGAATCTCAAACATATTACCTTAGCATATAACAATATAGTTGCATAGAACCAGTAGTAATAACAAGGGAAATGTGTTAATTTTCTGCAAAATGCCAGTGCTATCTCTACTACCTTTGAGAAAGACTTGCAATTTTGTGCATTTTGGTTGTTGATTTACTTTTCCCCATGTCATTTCTGCATCTTTAAAAATAAGACAGCAAGATAAAACAAAGGGAAAACCTCACATCTTTGAGGGAAATGTGGATCCTATGGATAATGACCTTATTCATCCAGACTCAATCCTCAGAACACCACTTACATAGGAAGAAAAGCAATAAGCAAATATAAATAACCTAATCAAGTCATAGTCTAGGAAGTTATGACTTGAAAGAATAAAAACCCTAAGCAAATGCTTGGAAAAACTGAAATAAATGAATCTAAAACTATTTACTAATTTTATAACTGGACACATGCTTTAAGTAAGATTTTTCATTTATTTACAAATTCATACAGTAAATGTTGTAGTAGGTTCTCCCTAAACTATTATGAACAAAATGTAAAACTGTAAATACATTTGAGGAAGAAATTTTTTTTTTTTTTTTTTTTTTGAGAGTCTTGCTCTGTCACCCAAGTTGGAGGACAGGGGCACAATCTCGGCTCACTGCAACTTTCACCTCCCAGGTTCCAAGATTCTCTTGCCTCAGCCTCCCGAGTAGCTGGGATTACAGGTGCCCACCACAACACCTAGCTAATTTTTGTATTTTCAGTAGACATGGTGTTTCACCATGTTGACCAGGCTAGTCTCGAATTCCTGACCTCAGGTGATCCGCCTGCTTCGGCATCCCAAAGTGCTAGGATTACTGGCATGAGACACCATACCTGGTCAGAAATATTCTAAGTAACAACTCCAAAGGTTTATAAATTAAGTAGTATAGATATTAATAAGTGCAACCAGAGTCTCTGGAATTGTTTTACATTCAGTCTTAAAGCCAGTTCCATATTTGACCAAAGATTTGATTTGGCTGTGTGCAGTGGTGGTTCATGCCTATAATCCCAGCAATTTGAGAAACCAAGGCAGGAGGATAACTTGAGCTCAGGAGTTCAAGTCATTGGACATTGTGGGGAGACCTCGTCTCTACAAAACATAAAAAAAAGAACTAGCCAGGCATGGTGGTGCAAGCCTCAACTCAGCAACTTGGGAGGCTGAGGTGGGAGGATTGCTTGAGCCCAGGAGGTCAAAGCTGAAGTGAACCATGATTATACCACTGTATTCCAGCCTGGGTAACAAAGTGAGGCTCTGTCTCAAAAAAAAAAAAAAAGAAAAAAAAAAGAAAAAGCTTTTATTTAGCAACATTGTTGTATGAGATATGACACTAAGCAGTATTAGAGAGAAACTGCTTTCTAGATGCTTAGTGTTTAACAGAAAAATGTAAGGCATTCACTCAAATAAAGCTGTGGTGCTTGTGAAAGGAGAGATCAAAATGATCAAGAAGTGTGTAAGAGACAAATTTCCCACCTAGAGGAAATAAAGACATTTCACAGAGAGGTTGCTGTGAGAAGCAAGTGGCATAATATACATTAAAGCACTCTGTAAATTATAAAATTGTGTTCTAATGTTAGATTACTTTTTCCAAGAATAGAGCCAAACATGTGACAGAACGGCAGTCTTTTGGATATAAGAACAGAGGTCCTCTAAGAACACAGAAACCAAGAAAACACACCTCTTGCCCCAAACAAGGAGATGTTAGGTAGTGCAGGTTCCCATGGAGGAAACAAGGGAAGCAGAAGCTTGTTTGGAGATCAGGCTGCACTGAGTACCCAGGCAGCAGGGCTGTGCCTCTCTGACTCTACCATTTTAACCTGGCTCCTCATGGGGCTTATCCTCCTCCTCCCACTACAGAACTAAGTGAGCCTTTTTCCTTCTGGACATATCTTATCTCTGCCGTTTAAGTATTTCTTCATATTCAACTTGTCTCTATCCGTGATGGACTCATTGCAGCTTAGAACTGCTTTCTATCCATGTTTTCACTTCCACAGCCATGATGTAACATTGATTCTCTTTATGGGTCTTGCTGCAAATTCCTAAGGGAGGGAATCTGTCTGTTTGGCTTACTTTGTCTAATCCAGTCAGTGTCAGACATCCCTGTCGAACTTAAGGATTGACTGCCCCTGAGTCAAGTACCCAACTGTTGCTCAATCAGCTTTAATCAGGGTGGAAGTGTTGTGTGGTTCAAGGCCTGACCATTTAGATTTTATCCTTCATTCACACACCTGTTGCTGTACGTGCTGGATGATACAATATACACAATTTAAATAAATAAATAAATCTGGGCCAGGCGTGGTGGCTCATGCCTGTAATCCCAGCACTTTGGGAGGCCGAGGCGGGTGGATCACCTGAGGTCAGGAGTTCGAGAGCAGCCTGGCCAACATGGTGAAACCCCATCTCTACTAAAAATGCAAAAACTAGCCAGATGTGGTGGTGCATACCTGTAATCTCAGTTACTCGGGGGGCTATGGCAGGAGAATCACTTGAACCCAGGAGACGGAGGTTGCAGTGAGCCAAGATCACGCCACTGCACTCAAGCCTAGGCGACAGAGCAAGACTCTGTCTATAAATAAATAAATAAATAAAATCTGTATCTTTGTGATGCTTCCATTCCAGTTGTAAGAGGCAATAATAAAAGTAAGAAAATAAACAAGATAAATTCAACCGTGATAAATACTATGGAAATATTAAAATACCTAAGAAGAATGGGAGTGAGGAAAGAGATGAGATGCTGGTTTGGGCCTGGTAGTTACAGAAGGAAGGGGACTCAGTGAGTAGAGGAGGAGGGTGAGTTGGGTTCTGGGTTAGGGGGTTATGTCACATCACCACAAGTAAAGCATACCAAGACTGCTAAGTTGTCATTCCAATCCTCCTCCCAACCAGGGTTAATATTAACATGCCAAATTTAAAATATGTACACTAGCAACTGTGAACTGCGACTAATCAACTTCCAAACGTGTAGAAGCACAAATCCAAGAAAATAAAGATACTAATCTAGTGATAGTCAGAACTGATGGTAATTTTGCTGTGATTTCTACTCCACAGGGTTATTGACAGGATACAACTAATATGAAATAAAAGATAGAAAAGCATTTGTGAACCAAAGGACTTTATATAGATACACAGGATCATGATCATTACCTATATAAACTACAGTAAAGGGAAGAACAGTGAGTCCCATGCCAGGTAGGCATCCACCAATCTCACTTCTTAAAAATTGTGAGTAATAAAAAAGTGCTTGCAATACATACTTATGATGTGTGAGGGAGAGAATATCACCAAGCTTGAACTTGGTAGGGAAAAATTTTTAGGTATATATATTTATGTCATCCTGTTGCTAACACTGTGAACACTGTTTAAAATAAAAATCTCTTCACTTCACCATTTATTTAGCCTAAGTACATTGCAATTTCCATAGCTGGATCTCACAAAAATGTGATTTTTAAGTCAGAAATTTGTTCCAGTTTTAGAGGTTATATTTTCAGTCCTGCTACCTTTCCTACATCACTCTAAGCTTACACAAAATCAGATAAGGGGATGGCTGGTAACATGGCTGAATAGGAACAGCTCTGGTCTGCAACTTCTAGTGAAATCAGTGCAGAAAGTGGGTGATTTCTGTGTTTGCAACTGAGGTACTTAGCTCATCTCATTGAGACTGGTTAGATAGTGGGTGTAGCCCATGGAGGGCAAGCAGAAGCAAGGTGGGGCATTGCCTCACCCAGGAAGCACAAGGGATTGGGGAACTCCCTCCCCTAGCCAAGGGAAGCCATGAGGGACTGTGCTATGAGGAACCACGCACTTGGCCCAGATACTGTGCTTTTCCCATGGTCTTTGCAACCCACAGATGAGGAGATTCCCTTGGGTGCCTACACCACCAGGGCCCTGGGTTTCAAGGACAAAGCTGGGCAGTCATTTGCGCAGACACCAAGTTAGGTGGAGGAGGTTTTTCATATCCTAGTGGTGCCTGGAATTCTGGCGAGACAGAACCATTCACTCCCCTAGAAAGGGGACTGAAGTCAGGGAGCCAAGTGGTCTAGCTCAGTGGCTCCCACCCTCATGGAGCCCAGCAAGCTAAGATCCACTGGCTTGAAATTCTCACTGCCAGCACAGCAGTCTGAAGTCAACCTGGGAGGCTCCAGCTTGGTAGGGGGAGGGGCATCTACCATTACTGAGGCTTGAGTAGGCAATTTTCCCTTCACAGTGTAAACAAAGCCACCAGGAAGTTCAAACAGGGCGGAGCCCACCACACCTTGGCAAAGCCACTGTAGCCAGACTGCCTCTCTAGATTCCTCCTCCCTGGACAGGGCATCTCTGAAAGAAAGGCTTTACATATAAGCCCCAGACAGGGGCTTATATGTAAAACTCCCATTTCCCTGGGACAGAGCACCTGGGGAAGGGGTGGCTGTGGGTGCAGCTTCAGCAGACTTAAACATTCCTGCCTGCTGGCTCTGAAGAGAGCAGTGGATCTCCCAGCCCAGTGCTTGAGTTCTGCTAAGGGACAGACTGCTTCCTCAAGTGGGTCCCTGACCTTGGTGCCTCCTGACTGGGAGACACCTCGCAGCAGGTCGACACCTCCCACTAACGAGGTGTTGACAGACACCTCATACTGGAGAGCTCCAGCTGGTATCTGGTGAGTGCCTCTCTGGGACAAAACTTCCAAAGGAAGGAACAGGCAGCAATATTTGCTCTTCTGCAACCTCCGCTTGCCTCCACTCCAGGCAAACAGGGTCTGGAGTGGACCTTCAGCAGATTCCAGCAGACCTGCAGAAGAGGGGCCTGACTGTTAGAAGGAAAACTAACAAACAGAAAGGAATAGCATCAACATTAACAAAAAAGATGTCCACACCAAAACCCCATCTGAAGGTCACCAACATCAAAGACCAAAGGTAGATAAATCCATGAAGATGAGGAAAAACCAGCTCAACAATTCTGAAAATTCCAAAAACCAGAACATCTCTTCTCCTCCAAAGGACCACAACTCCTCACCAGCAAGGGAACAAAACTGGACAGAGAATGAGTTTAATGAATTGACAGAAGTAGGCTTCAGAAGGTGGGTAATAACAAACTCCTCTAAGCTAAAGGAGCATGTTCTAACCCAATGCAAGGAAGCTAAGAACCTTGAAAAAAGGTTAGATGAATTGCTAACTAGAATAACCAGTTTAGAGAAGAACATAAATGACCTGATGGAGCTGAAAAACACAGCACAAGAACTTCATGAAGCATACACAAGTATCAATAGCCAAATCGGTCAAGTGGAAGAAAGGATATAAGAGATTGAAGATCAACTTGATGAAGTAAAGCATGAAGACAAGACTAGAGAAAAAAGAATGAAAAGGAACGAACAAAGCCTCCAAGAAATATGGCACTATGTGAAAAGACCAAACCTCCATTTGATTGGTGTACGTGAAAATGATGGGGAGAATGGAACCAAGTTGGAAAACATTTTTCAGGGTATAATCCAAGAGAACTTCCCCAACCTAGCAAGACAGGCCAACATTCAAATTCAGGAAATACAGAGAACACCACAAAGATACTCCTTGAGAAGAGCAACCCCAAGACATGTAATTGTCAAATTCATCAAGGTTGAAATGAAGGAGAAAATGTTAAGGACAGACAGAGAGAAAAGTTGGGTTACCCACAAAGGGAAGCCCATCACACTAACAGCAGATCTCTCTGCAGAAACCCTACAAGCCAGAAGAGAGTGGGAGCCAATATTCAACACTCTTAAAGAAAAGAATTTTCAACCCAGAATTTCATATCCAGCCAAACTAAGCTTCGTACGTGAAGGAGAAATAAAGTAGTTTACAGACAAGCAAATGCTGAGAGATTTTGTCACCACCAGGCCTGCCTTACAAAAGTTCCTGAAGGGAGCCCTAAATATGGAAAGGAAAAACTGGTACCAGCCACTGCAAAAACCTACCAAAGTATAAAGACCATCAACACTATGAAGAAACTGCATCAACTAATAGGCAAAATAACCAGCTAGCATCATAATGACAGGATCAAATTCACACATGACAATATTAACCTCAAATGTAAACAGGCTAAATGCCCCAATTAAAAGACACAGACTGGCAAATAGGATAGAGTCAAGACCCATCAGTTTGCTGTATTCAGGAGACCAATCTAACGTGCAAAGACACACAAAGGCTCAAAATAAAGAGATGGTGGAATATTTACTAAGCAAATGGAAAGCAAAAGGAAGCAGGGTTTGCAATCCTAGTCTCTCATAAAACAAACCTTAAACTAACAAAGATCAAAAAAGACAAAGAAGGACATTACATAAAGGTAAAAACATCAATGTAACAAGAAGAGCTAACTATCCTAAATATATATGCACCCAATACAGGAGCAAATAGATACATAAACCAAGTTCTTAGAGACCTGCAAAGAGACTTAGACTCCCACACAATAATAATGGGAGACTTTAACACCCCATTGTCAATATTAGACAGATCAACGAGACAGAAAATTAACAAGGCTATTCAGGACTTGAACTCAGCTATGGACCAAGCAGACCTAATAGACATCAACAGAACTCTCCACCCCAAATCAACAGAATATATGTTCTTCTAAGCACCGCATCACACTTATTCTTAATTGGAAGTAAAACACTCCTCAGCAAATGCAAAAGAACAGAAATCATAACAAACAGTCTCTAAGACCACAGTGCAATAAAATTAGAACTCTGGATTAAGAAACTCACTGAAAACCACAGAACTGCATGGAAACTGAACAACCTGCTCCTGAATGACTACTGGGTAAATAACGAAATTCTGTCAAAAATAAGTAAGTTCTTTGAAACTGATGAGAACAAAGACACAGTGTACAAGAATCTCTGGAACACAGCTAAAGCAGTGTTTAGAGGGAAATTTATAGCATTAAATGCCCACAGGAGAAAGCAGGAAAGATCTCAAATCAAGATCCTAAGATCACAATTAAAAGAACTAGAAAAGCAAGAGCAAACAAATTCAAAAGCTAGTAGAAGACAAGACAAGAAATAACTAAGATCAGAGCAGAACTGAAGGAGATAGAGACATGAAAAACCCTTCAAAAAATCAAAGAATCCAAGAGTTGGTTTTCTGAAAACATTTAACAAAATAGATAGACCACTCTCCAGGCTAATGAAAAGAGAGAAGAATCAAATGGACACAATAAAAAATGATAAAGGGGATATCACCACCTATACCACAGAAATACAAACTACCATCAGAGAATACTACAAATACCTCTATGCAAATAAACTAGAAAATCTAGAACAAATGGATAAACTGGACACATACACCCTCCCAAGACTAAACCAGGAAGAAGTCGAATCTCTGATTATACCAATAACAAGTTCTGAAATTGAGGCCATAATTAATAGCCTACCAACCAAAAAAACCCAGGACCAGATGAATTCACAGCCAAATTCCATCAGAGGTAAAAGAGAATCTGGTACCGTTTGTTCTGAAACTATTCAAAAAAATAGAAAAAGAGGGACTCCTCCCTAACTCATTTTAGGAGACCAGCATCATCCTGATACCAAAACCTGGCAGAGACACAACAAAAAAATATGAAAATTTCAGGCCAGTATCAGGCCTGATGAACAATGATGCGAAAATCCTCACTAAAATGCTGGCAAACTGAATCCAGAAGCACATCAGAAAGCTTATCCACCACAATCAAGTTGGCTTCATCCCTGGGATGCAAGGCTGGTTCAACATATGCAAATCAATAAACATAATCCATTACATCACCAGAACCAATGACAGAAACCACATGATTATCTCAATGGATGCAGAAAAGGCCTTCAATAAAATTCAACACTTCTTCATGCTAAAAACTCAATAAACTAGGTACTGATAGAATGTATCAAAATAATAAGAGCTACTTATGAAAAACCCACAGCCAATATCATATTGAATGGGCAAAAGCTGGAAGCATTACCTTTGAAAACTGGCACAAGACAAGGATGCCCTCTCCCACCACTCCTATTCAACATAGTATTGGAAGTTCTGGCCAGGACAATCAGGCAAGAGAAATAAATAAAAGGTATTCAAATATGAAGAGAGGAAGTCAAATTGTCTCTGTTTGAAGGTGATATGATTATATATTTAGAAAACGCCATCACCTCAGCCCAAAATCTGCTTAAGCTGATAAGCAACTTCAGCAAAGTCTCAGGAGACAAAATCAATGTGCAAAAATCACAAGCATTTCTATACACCAATAATAGAAAAACAAGGAGACAAATCATGAGTGAACTCCCATTCACAATTGCTACAAAGAGAATAAAATACTTAGGAATCCAACTTACAAGGGATATGGAGGACCTCTTCAAGGAGAACTACAAACCACTGTTTAAGGAAATAAGACAGGATACAAACAAATAGAAAAACATTCCATGCTCATGGATAGGAAGAATCAATATAGTTAAAATGGCCATACTGTCCAAAGGAATTTATAGATTCAAGGCTATCCCCATAAAGCTACCATTGACTTTCTTCGCAGAATTAGAAAAAACTACTTTAAAGTTCATATGGAACCTAAAAAGAGCCCGCATAGCCAAGACAATCCTAAGCAAAAAGAACAAAGCTGGAGGCATCATACTACCTGACTTCAAACTATACCACAAGGCTACAGTAACCAAAACAGCATGGTACTGGTACCAAAACAGAGATATAGAACATTGGAACAGAACACAGGCCTCAGAAATAACACCGTACATCTACAACCATCTGGTCTTTGATAAACCTGATAAAAGCAAGCAATGGGGAAAAGATTCCCTATTTAATAAATGTTATTGGGAAAACTGACTAGCCATATGCAGATAACTGAAACTGGACCCCTTCCTTACACCTTATACAAAAATTAACTCAAGATGGATTAAAGACTTAAACATAAGACTTAAAACCATAAAAACCCTAGAAGAAAATCTAGGCAATATCATTCAGGATGTAAGTGTAGGCAGACTTCGTGACTAAAACACCAAAAGCAATGGCAACAAAAGCCAAAATTGACAAATGGGATCTAATTAAGCTAAAGAGCTTCTGCCCAGCAAAAGAAACTATCATCAGAGTGAACAGGCAACCTACAGAATGGGAGAAAATTTTTGCAATCTATCCATCTGACAAAGGGTAATGTCAAGAATCTACAAGGAGCTTAAACAAATTTGCAAGAAAAAAGAACAACCCCATCAAAAAGTGGGCAAAGAATATGAACAGACACTTCTCAAAATAAGACATTTATGCGGCCAACAAACATATGACAAAAAAGCTCATCATCACTGATCATTAGAGAAATGCAAATCAAAACCTCAATGAGATACCATCTCAAGCCAGTTAGACTGGCAATCATTAAAAAGTCAGGAAACAGATGCTGGAGAGGATGTGGAGAAATAGGAATGCTTTTACACTGTTGGTGGGAGTGTATATTAGTTCAACCATTGTGAAAGACAGTGTGGCAGTTCCTCAAGGATCTAGAACCAGAAATACCATTTGACTCAGCAACTCCATTACTGGGTATATACCCAAAGGATTATAAATCATTCCAATATTAAGACACATGCTCATATATGTTTATTGCAGCACTGTCACAATAGCAAAGACTTGCTAGCAACCCAAATGCCCATCAACGATAGACTGGATAAAGAAAAGGTGACATATATACACCAGTGAATACTATGTAGCCATAAAAAAACGATGTGTTCATGTCCTTTGCAGGGACATGGATGAAGCTGGAAATCATCATTCTTGGCAAACTAACACAGGAACAGAAAACCAAACACCACGTGTTCTCTCTCATAAGTGGGAGTTGAACAATGAGAACACATGGACACAGGGAGGGGAACATTACACACCGGGACTTGTCGTGGGTGGGGGACTAGGGGTGGGATAGCCTTAGGAGAAATACCTAATATAGGTGACGGGTTGATAGGTACAGCAAACCACCATGGCACCTGTATACCTATGTAACAAGCCTGCACCTTCTGCACATGTATCCCAGAACTTAAAGTATAAAAAAAAGAAAAAAAAAATCAGATAGGGAGCATAACAAATATTTTAATTTATTTCCTTAAGACATGTCATGTAACTACAAGATAATGGGTTGTCCAGTTTTACAAATACAGGGCAAATCATTCAATAGGTCACTTTTTTGATTGACCTCTTCCCACATCTATCACTGATTTTCTTTAAAAGTTAATTTACATTGAGCTTTCCCTCCAGAATAATTATTTTTCTATATCCATTGTCTATATCTTTCTTAGGCCTTCCATAAATAGGAAGACTTTGCATATTATTTTGTTTATATGCCCATTTATAAGAAAAAAATAATAATGTCACTATGAATCAGCACAATGCAGAAAAAAAGACCTTGGACTGAATATTATTTTTACTGCTAAACTATTGCATGACCACGAGCAAATTATTTAACTTTTCTGAGAATCAGTTCCTCAATGGTAAAATTGAAGAAGGAAAGACATGGTATATGTAAAACTTCTGGTATAAAATAAGAATCTAATGATATTGGTTCTCTTTAAAAATGGAATAATCTTCTAGAAGTTCACTTGGTTATAAGAGGAAAGAGAAATAATCTATGTCTTAGGACTTCAAGTGAACAATCGTAAAGTATACATTATTCACTTGAGGGATGAAATGGCAACCTAGAGTTGTTAATGCATATTAAAATGCATGTTTCAGAAATAAAAAAGTTACTATAAAAATTGCTAATATACTTATAGGGTAATTGGCTGTTTAAAGTATGATCCATTTGTCATTTGCATTCCACAAAGTAACATGAGCAATTACATTAGATTATACTAATCATTGGTTAAATCTTATTTTCTTATTTAAATCAAAATTAAGCTATACAAATATAAAAAGGGAACTTAATAATGGCAAGTTTCTGTTTCTTTTTGGCTGGGAATTCATCAGAAACCTTTAATTCAGTAATTGGAGGTGATATTCTATAGTTGTAAATAGTTAAGAACTTTAAGCTATTTATTTCAAATATGACTGAGTTACAAAATATAAAAACAATAACTGTTTCTCACTGATTGGATCTTTTACCATGATGTCCTCAAGAAGACAGAATATAAAAGCAGCATAAAAATTTCCTTTTCACAGCTAAAATCTACTAGCTGTGTAATCCTGGCAAGTTACTTAACTTTTCTGAGGAACAGAAATTTTTATTCCTAAAAGTGGGAATAATACCTTATTCTCTTCACAGAGATGTTTTGAAGAACAAATGAGACAATGCACATAAATGTACTCAGAAACACTAGGTCAGAAAGGAAGGAACTGACCAGAGTTAATGGTTCCTTTCTTTGAGTTCCAATAGCAGGCTGTTCACTGCACTCCACAGTATAATAATTACCTGTTCTCATGGCCTGAAAGTGATGCAGTAGCAGGTGGAAGAATTAACCGGAGGTCTGTGAAGCTCCACACTAAGCTATCTTCCCTGTTAGGAAAACTTGGGTTAAATCATTTATTTAACCAGAAATTGTGTTATTTTTGTCATGTTTTGTAATGTCTAACTTCTCCAAGGGTGCTGGCAAAGGAGATGTACAGAAGACAAAAGGCAGCTAGCCAAGGGGTTGTCCTAACTGGCAGAGCTAACATGTCTGCTTTAAAAAGATGATGAAAGGGATGGCTTATGTATCTGGGAATGGCTTTTACATCCCAGCCCACACACAAGTTTAGTGGCTCAAAGCAGCTTGCTGCTCACCTTAAAAAACCCTGAATGAGAATGAGAAACTGATCCAAGGTTGGTGTATTAGAGGATTCTTACATGTACAGACTAAGACAAATTAGGGAGGCTTAGTGAGAGACAGTGCTGGGTACTTTGCCACAGGCAATAGTTGTTCTGACTTTATAGGAGAGATCCTGCCCAGTCTCCCACAGGTGCTCTTTCCCTCCTTCCCTCCCTCTCCAAAAGAAAAAGTTTGTACGAAAAGTCATCCTTATTATTTTTGTTTTGGATTAAGTAGTCAAATTTCTACTATATTAATATCATGTAAGTGGCAGCCATTTAAATTCACTCTCTTGATAGAAAGGTGAGTTGATTATCACACCTGCTATTTTTTTTCACTGCCAAAAGATTGCAATAAGCTCCCTCCATCACCCTCAAAAAACAAACAGAAAGCATCTGAGGCATAGCCATTGTTTACATATTGTATTTGTGTGCAGCTATCTACAATGTTCTTTCTTCTAAGAAGGAGTTTATCTGCCAGTATTTTTGGCTTTAGTAGCAGAGCTCTTCTTGATAGACTAAGAGAAGGATCTACAAAAAAGTCATCTGATTAAGGTTTTGGGTCAAATTAAAACTCTCTGGACAGGATCCTCTTTCCTTCACTTAGATTTCTGCAAACAGAAAGCAGATTATTCTCCCGGCAAATAGCAACTCTAGAAACGCTTGTGGTTTTCAGACTTTGGCAAAACTTGTTGAAAACAGCATCATCATAATACATTTGTACAAACGCGAATTTCAGTGGCTCTTTTGTCCCACATGATGCATGATGACATTTATGAAGGTCTGTTTTACCCCCTCAGGGTCATTTCTTTTGTGTTCCTACAGAGCCAATCGGCTTCATGTAAGTCCAAGTTATTATATTAATCATCCCTTTCACTAGACTAGAGAACTTCTTTTTCATGGTCCATATCATGGCCACAATGCATCAAAGGTAGGATCATTGTTTTCCACTTATTTTTGCTACTGGAACCCCAAATTCTAATAAAAGAAATTTTTAGGGTTGGGAAGGGGAGAGAGACAGGGGCCAGAAACAGATTCCATCATCAGCGATCTTATCTGGGTATTTGAACATACCAAGCCTGGGATACTTCCTGTAACACTGTGTTCAGGGTTCAGTCTGACTTGCTTTCTTCCAGATGTAAGGTGGGCTGACTTGGGCTTGATCCAGAGACTTAGGCATCTGATAAAAGCTGCCTGAGTAGTTTTGCATTTTTATTAATAAAGCAATATAACGCTGGTTTTCTAGGGCACAGTAGTCTCACTTAAAACATGTATAAACTGCTTTATTAGAGATTATAGCACTATTGGGAGAGAAAATAAAAGTGATCATTTATATGATAATGTGAGCTGATAATTTAGGAATGATTCATTCTCATTAATGTTCGCACACTGCCATGTAAGTTTATTAGTTAGTGTGTGTGGTAGAACAGAAGGTAAGGCCTTTGATAAAACAATCTTTAATTGAGGATTTTTTCTGTATAGTAGAGTGGTATAGAAAACTTAGTAAGATTGTAAGGTGCAGAAACAGCCACTGCTCCCCTTTTGCTGTTTCTCTACCCTGTCCCTTGCTCTTTGCCTCGTTTACACAGGCTGCGGCAACTGCGATAAGCACATGGATGTGTCAAGAGGGGATTTTGTGGAGGAAATTCAAGTTCAGGATGGAGGATTTGACTAGATGAATTCTAAGATTCCTTCCATCTTTGACTTTCCCTTGGCCTAAGCAGGAGGTGGAAATAATTTCCAGCTGCAAACACCAGCAGAGAGCCAAATTAAAACGAAATTTTGTGATATGCCACTGGACAGGCAAAAAAAAAAAAAAGAAACAAGTAATTGTGGTAACAAATCCAGCATGTCAGGAAGTCTAAAGATGAGCTCTTTCAGTCAGCATTATATTTTAGCATAAAATAAATCTTGTGTCTTTAAAATTTACTTTTTGAAGACAGTCTCTCATATATATATATATTTTTTTTTTCCAGAAGAATAGAAGGAGGGGAGGAGAGGGCACTTTTTTTTTTTTGAGACAGAATCTCACTCTGTTGCCAGGCTGGAGTGCAGTGGCACGATCTTGACTCACTGCAACCTCTGCCTCCAGGATTCAAGCGATTCTCCTGCCTCAGCTTCCTGAGTAGCTGGGCTTATGGGAACACGCCACCACGCCTGGCTAATTTTTGTATTTTTAGTAGAGACAGGGTTTCACCGTGTTGGTCAGGCTGTCTCAAACTCCTGACCTCATGATCCACCGACCTCAGCCTCCCAAAGTGCTGGGATTATAGGCATGAACCACTGGGCCCGGCCCAAAATGCCAATCTTTTCTCTTGTGGTTTCTGGGTTTGATGTCAAGATTATAAAACTATTCTCCTATACTTTTTCTAGTACAATATTGTTTTTTATGTTTAGATTTTTTAATCCACCTGGACTAAAATGTGGATTAAAACCACCTTTTGGATACCAAGGAGGAGTATACTTTTATTTTTCTCTAAATATATGTAATAAAATAGTCTCTTCTTCCTTTACTGATTCAAAATGCCACATTTACTGTGTGAACATAGTAATTGGGGAAGAGGACGGGATACGAACTCTATTTTGCTCTGTGGGTCTATTGATCTATTTCTCTTTTGTTATTAAATGGCTCTTAACTTCTTCAGTTTTTATACTATATTTTCCAATTTCCTAGGGAAAATCTTTTTAAGGTATCTTCATTTATTCATTTTTACTAGATAATCCCTAATAAATTTTCCAACAGAAATGGATTATCCCAGGCTAACTTAAGGCCTGGGAAGTGTTGGGAAACAGAGAGTGGAAGAAGGACCCCTGGAGTCCAAGGACCTTTCTCCTGCAATGAACAGAACTCAGGGGATTGATTACCTTTGCCAGAATTTTTTTTTTTTTTTTTTTTTTTTTGAGATGAGATTTCCCTCTTGTTGCTCAGGCTGGAGTGCAATGGCACCATCTCGGCTGACTGCAACTTCTGCCTCCTGGGTTCAAGCAATTCTCCTGCCTCCGCCTCCAGAGTAACTGGGATTACAGGCATGTGCCACCACGCCCAGCTACTTTGTGTGTGTGTGTTTTTTGTGTGTGTGTGTGTGTGTGTTTAGTAGAGATGGGGTTTCACCATGTTGGTCAGGCTGTTCTCAAACTCACAACCTCAGGTGATCCGCCCACCTCGGCCTCCCAAAGTGCTGGGATTACAGGTATGAGCCAGTAATCATTTTATCAAGGGCTCTGTCTGACCTGCTAAGAGACGGCAGGTAACAGAGCACCTGTATAACATCAGGCACTGTGTCAAGGACTTCATTGACCAGATCAACCCTGCCTTTAAGAAGTTCATAGCCTATCAGAGAGAGGTCCCCTGTGAAAAAAAGGCCTCATTCCAATGAGAGGTTAAAAGCTCTGTCACCATTACCCGAGGTGGAAGCAAAAGAGTCCTATCAGTGTATAATTTATTTAACTAGTGGGAGATTTACAATTTTCATGGAACTTTAAGCAGGGAGATGGTAGAAAGTAATTAAAACTCTGCCTTAAGAGAGCGTTAGCAAACCTCAAATGAAAGCTTCTTCATTTACTTGTCGCCAGTGTCATGTCATATATTCCTCTACAGAAGCAAGTTTCTCATTGTAGAAAGGTGATCTCTGTTAATATAATGCTATTTATCAAATGTTTTTCATATACCAGACACATACATACATGCATATATGTGTGTGGGTATAGATATAGTTTTTAATTTGATTTTTATCTATATTCATAAGTATCATATGTATATATGTGTGGATATCACATATTGTATATAAACATGTATACATATACACATATTCCTGACAACCACTCTAGGAGGTAGCTATTATGACTTCTGTTTGAAGACACTGAACCCAGCTACCCAGCATCATTACACCACTTATAAAACCTTGGGCAATTACCACAGTACTCTAAGGCTCGGGCTTCTCATGGAGAAAATAAGAGGGGCCATTCAAAGAACTATTGTGAGTAATTTATGAGATAATGGATATCAAACATGGAGCAAGGACCTGGCGCAAAGAAAGTGCTCGACAGCTAATGACTGTTCAGGTCACGCGGCTATTAAGTGGTTTAACAGAGCCTGTGTGAATGAAGTGATTCCCCTCAGGCTTAAATCAAACACTAAATACTTAGTAGGGTTGCTTTTTAAAACCATCTTCTATGGCCCTAAAAAAGACTCCTCACTAAAAAGAAGGGCAAGTTTATCTAAGTAGAAAATTACCTAAAACATAGAATCATTATCAAATAAATGTAATGGGTTTCTACTCCAACATTTTAACAGCTCAGCTTCCCCACTTCCAAGCCCTCCAATTAGAAAATAGCAGGTTTGCAGAGCCCAAATTTCTGACAGAAACACTAGGTGCATTGTAAAAATCACTGAATTTTGTTAGCACGTTTGGTTCTGCCTGAGCTCACATGTAAACACCACAGCCAGTGCTAATTCAATGAGATCTGTCTCCACACCCCACTTCTTATTCCCAATTATAGTGTCTCAGAAACAACCAGCAGATCATAGGGACTCACACCATGGTTTTTTTTTTGGGGGGGAGGGGGTGGGGGTTGTGTTTTTTTGTTGTTGTTTGTTTGTTTTTGAGATAAGGTCTTGATCTTTCACCCAAGCTATAATGCAGTAGTGCAATCATAGCCCAGTGTAGCCTCGAACTCCTGGGCTCAAGTAATCCTCCAGCCTCAGCCTCCCAAGTAGTTAGGACAACAAGTGTGTGCCACCATACCTGACAAATTTTTAAATATTTTTGTAGAAACCAGTCCCTTGCTGTATTGCCTACGCTGGTCTCAAACTCCTTGACAATCGATTTATTTCAGCCTGATGATCCCATTCAGGGTTCCCTCACATTTGAAAAGAGTTTGTGTGAGGCCATTTGGAAGGGTACTGACCTGTCCTAGATGAAGTTTTAAAACCTGGACCCAGAGTAATTAACCATTCAATAAATTCTTGCAGTTTAATTCACTGAAGTGGCAAGACCAGGTAAAAGTGAGATCTCAAAACTCTGTTCTGCAATCCCCTAAAGAAAGTCATAACATTTTAAATTGTTATATACCCGGAGCTGGGAATTTTTTTTTAATGGCCTACCATGTAAGACGAGATCAAGTCAGATCTGTATCCATAACAATACACATAAAATTACTGGCCCAAATGTATGACAGTGAGAGGTAAGGTTTGGTATGAGACTAAAATGTTATTCCATTGAGATTGGGGAAGGTTTAACCAGAAAAATTGCATCTAACCATTTTTATTCATCTTCTTCCTCTTCTCCTCCTCCCTTCTCTCTCTTGTTTAGTGCTGGAAGGTCATAGTGACAAGTGTTCATTGAGAAGAAAAGCAGGAGAATGGGTATTTGCAAAAAGAATGGGTAGAACAATTTTAACTGTACATTTTTTATACTTTTTTCTCCCCTTCATATATACACTATTCCACTAAAAAAATTGAACCTCATCTTAGTTGTCATTGGATTGAAGGGAAAAAAAGAGCTTTTCAACATTTTCAAATTTCAAAAATTTTTACCTTTTATTTTGTATTTATGAATTTAGTTTCTGTCATGATGTATCATATAACATAATTGCATTAACTTTTTTAAAAAAATTAAGGGAAAAAAGCACTCATTGTCCTACCACTTGGAAATAATAATAGCTGACATTTATTGAGCACTTTGTATATTCCAGGTACTTCTCCAAGAGCTGTATGCATTATCTTGTTTAATCCTCATCAACGCTATGAAGTAGGCACTACTAGTATCTCTGATCTATGGTTGAAATTAAGGCACAGAACAGTTAAGTAACTTGCCTTGAGCCATACAGTTTGTAGTTGGTGAAAACACTACTCAAACTAAGAGTACATTGTGACTGATCATGATTGAGTATATCATGCCAGTGTCCAGCCCCTCCACGACTCTACTTTTATATAATACTTTAATCACTTTTTAAGGTAGAGTTAGGATCCTACTGCACTTACAATTTTGGAACAGCACTAGTAAATTCTTTTACCCCCCAAATTTCCTCCTATTTGAATGAAAAAGAAAGCAAGTCTACTAACTTCATTTCGATTTTTTTTATTATGTTGCATCATCCATGGGTCACTAAAAAACAAAGCACAGATTAGTGACTGAAAGCCAGTTACTTCAGAATTTGGCTCAGGAAACTTGTAAAACAAAATGGTGTAATCTGCAATGGAGAGGAAGCTAATATTTCATAAGTCACATTTTGATAGGTCTTTAGTTCTCATCCTCTCACAGTTAGTTCATAGATCGGAGGACTCCAGTAGAAAAAAATCCCAAACATCCCTGTATATAATCAATACTCAATGGTTAAGACTAATAAATACTCATTTGAGGAATCAGCATATACATGAGTCCACCAAAAGAAAGAGCTGTTTCACATTCCTTGTCTTTCATTGCACAGATCACTAGGTTTTCATTGCTATTCCCTTCTTCAGGGCTCATTCTGTCTTTTTCTAGAACCAAGTGCTCTACCAGTAAGATTCAAAACATGAGGAACTCATCATTTCCATTTTCTTAAAAACTTTTCGCATGCTCATCCCCAAGCCTTCTCAGGAGGAGGTAGCACTCCCCATCTCTCATTGTTTTAGATCAGTCTTCCCCAAAGAAACCCACATTGAAGAAGGAGGCACTCAGCCAGACTGTCACATGACTATAAAGAGGCTATAGATGCCAGTGGGACCTCCATTGCTGATGGTGTGTTTTTATAATCTGGCATCCGTATCAAGGAGTGAGAGGCAGCTTGGCCTTCAGAGAATAAGGGCTGGTCCCTGGACTCCTAAGTTTAACTTGAAGACTCCAGCCCTTCTTGCTATAGGCAAATCCCTCAATGTCTTTGGTCACAGTGCTTTCCTGTGAAACCCTGGGACTCTGATGTAGAATATCAAGTTGGTCAGTCAGCAGGTTGAACAGATCAGGCTCAGCTTTTCCCTACTCCCCTGGCTTCATTGAGAGCAGCTCTACTTTATTTTTTTTAGAGTTCTATATAAAACTTTGTTTGAAAACAGGATTTTCAAACTTTTTTTTCTTTTTGGTAAAAATTACTGAATAAGATGATTCCTAGTGTTGGTTTTAGTCCTATGTGAATTTTCATAATAACCCAGTTCAACTTTGTATCTTTCCATGTGAGGGCAAAAGTACATTCCCTTCGTATCTGTGGCATATATTGCTTTCCATAGGATTTTCTTATTTGCTATAACTGGCAGTATTTATGAATGGTCTGAATTATCTTAATGACACCAGCAGTTGTAAATCATGTTCAAGTTACATAATGTGTGATCTCTCACCCTTAGCCCTCAAACAAAGCATTCCTGAAAGGCATAGTTTGTCTGCATTATTTCAGACTATGGGAATGTAAGAGTGCAGGTGGAACACAAAGGTAATACAGATGAGCTTCTGCCTCCCACAAGAGAGCAACCACATCTGTTTTCCTAAGCCAGAGGTCCATTGAGGACAAAGACATCATTTAATACTTATGTTTATCTCACACTCTGTTAAGGAATGATGCCTATGTGAAATGCATCAAAATCAGGAGGACTTGATACACAAATGGTTGAAAAGGGATAACTGTATTTGCAATTATTATGCTATGTTGGCATCAGCCACAAAGGGCTCTATGATGGCCTATGTGTGCTATGTGTGCTTTCCATAAAAAGAGATGTTCATAGAGAAGTAATATCTATCAACCTGAAATCTGGGTTATACTATAGTCTCTTTAAAGTTCTGGTAGGTCTATATGTTTTGGTAAACTCTTGGTTTGTGCCTGCTTATTTTGTTTTATGGGAGTCATTCTTAAAATATGACACATAGACCATCTACATTAGCATCACTGCAGTGAGGTATTTTTTTAAAGTGAAGCTTTCTATGGAATCAGAATCTCTGTGAGAAGGGCCCAGTTTGTTACCATACTCTCTGGACCTTCTAATGCACACTGAAGTTATTTTCTTTTTTCGTGTGACTCTTTTGCTTTAATATGGCCTCAGAAAATACCATTTAATATTCCAAATGTTTTGGTCACTAAAGGTATAAAGTTTGACAAGTCCTTTTACCCTTCAATTTATTTGTTTAAGAAATGAAGCAGGAGCAGAGGGAAGGCGGCTCTAGTGTTAGGAGTGGGGTGTTGTAGATGGTCTCTATGGGTCCTGCCAACTAACATGCCATTCCTGAGTTTTAAGTTAACTTAAGCTTGGAGGCCAGAGCAGTTTGTTACGTAGGTATTTTTGGAGTTATTATCCATTATATGGCACCTACTCAACCCGGAGAAACAGAAACTTTTAAAATATTTATGTACATATTTATGACGTGTAAAATGGAAAATGATACATCTGGGAACAAGTACCAAAAATGAAATACGTGTCTAATAAAATAAGCAAACCAGTAAGTAGTCATATATCACCTGACTCAGTTCCTTCTACAGGGACTAATCAAATGAAATGCATCTTGAAATCCACAATTAAACATGCCACAGAGTCTAGCCAGGGAAGACTGCATTGAAAGACGTGACTTGACTTTTATGAGTCCACTTTTTCATTGGATAAGTTAAATTTTGTAAACTGATTTCAAAGTGGTTTTGGAGTCTTAAGCTGAATTCTCCCCACTGCAGTCTACTCTGAAAACTAACTGGTGACAAAGTTTTATTCTATTGATTTTGACCAATGCTTATTTTGTTGACCAATAGTTATTGAATGTCCATAATATGGCATGTTCCACTTCCTGGAATGACCTAATCACCTCCCATCTCTATCTACTACCAATTCCCTGGCCTCAGATTGGGCTTTTGTGTCTCTTTCCCATGTTATTGCAATGTCCTTCCAAGAGGTCATCCTTTTCCTTTCGATACATCTCCACCCTAGATTCTTAAAATGCAAGTCTGATTATGTCAGTCTTCTGCTTGAAACTCTTTATTGGCTACTCTTTACCTATTGGATAAAGTCCAACCTCTTGGTCATGGCATACCAGACCATTCATTACCTGACTAAGCCTTTATCTCTAATCATGTCTGCATGACCCCAGAGACACTGAAATTCCAAGCAGGCAAGTTCTTTGAGAGCCATAACTTTGAAAATGCTATTTTGTCTTCTGGTATGCCCTCTTCTCTATCTCCCTCCTTACCTACCCAAGAGTGCCTGGTGTATTTGAGGAATATCAGGAAGACCACTGAGGCAAGAGTAAAGTGAGTGAAGGGAAGACTATTAGGAGATTAGGTGGGAGGCAGAAAATGGGGCAGATCATGTAGGACCTTATACTTTGAGTAATATGGAATGTCACTGGAAGGATTCTAGCAAATAATTGGTGTGATCTGTTTTGTATTTTAAAGACTCACTCTGGCTTCCATGGTGAGAATGTCTGTGAGAGTGAGAAGTGTGAGAAGAGCAAAAGCAGAGAGACCAATTATGAAGAAATTACACTGACCTGAGCAAGAAATTAGTGTGGAAGCAGTGAAGATGATGGGAAGTTGCCAGATTCTGGACGAGTTTTGAAACTAGAAGCAATAGGATTTGCTGGTGAATTGATGTAGAGTACGATAGATTGAAGAAATCAAAGATGACCCCCATGTTTGGGATCAAAGGAATTGGAAAATTGAAGTAGCCATTTACTGATATAGAATAGAAAGAGCATATTTGCAGAGGATAGGAGCACATTAGAAGTTCAATCTTGGAAATGGTGAATTGAGATGCTTATTAGACACTGAAGTGAGGATGCCTTGTAGACAATTGGATGTTTTAGTCTGGAATTCAAGGGGGAGGCTTAATCTGGATAAATTAACTCAGAAGTTGTCAACATATAAGCATTATTTATAAGTGAGCGTAGATTAAAAAAAAGAGGAATGTTAACACAGAAAAAGCACTAAAAATGTGAAATGAATAAACAAGATCCCAACTTGCAGAACAATACTAAAGTCTCATATCAGTATCATTAGAGAGATTTCATTCTTCACCATACTCTCTTATGAAAAATCCGTTTGCAATTCTCGTTTCCAATGACACACTACTAATGAAGTTATTTATTAGGCTAATATAGACATGGACATACAATTATCTGTTTGAATATTGAATTACTAATGTTTTATTATCCCATGCCTTAGTGGTCATATACAGTATTTGCAAAAAAAAAAAAAAAATCAATGCATCAATATGATGAGGCTGTCAACTGTTAGATGGCTATCACTGCTAAAAGAGATATTTTGGAATATTAAAAATTTGTCATATCCTCACATGATGCCTAACAGTTTCCAGTGTGCTTTATCATCCGTTATCTCTGTTTGACTTTGAACCTCATGACATCCAAATACTAGGTAGGTCAGTGTTATTATCCCTGATTTAAATTTTGAGAAACTAAGGCTCAGGAGGTGAAGTGATTTACTTGAGCTGATGAATGGGTCATCATGGTTTGAATCCTGGTAATCCAAGTGCCTGCTCCTCTTCAATTTGTCACCTGAAAAGCCTGAGGTCCTGCTCATCCTTAGCTGCTGATATGGTTTGGCTGTGTCCCCACCCAAATCTCATCTTGAATTGTAGTTCCCATAATCCCCATATGTTGTGGGAGGGACCAGGTGGTGATAATTGAATCATAGGGGGCAGTTTCCCCATCTTGTTCTCATGGTAGTGAGTTAGTGCTAACGATATCTGGTGGTTTTTATAAGGGACTTCCCCACTAGATGGGCATTCATTCTCCTTCCTGCTGCCATGTGAAAAAGGATGTGTTTGCTTCCCCTTCCACCATAATTGTAAGTTTCCTGAGGCCTTCCCAGCCATGCTGAGCTGTGAGTCAGTTAAACCTCTTTCCTTTAGAAATTACCCAATCTCTGGTATGTCTTTATTAGCAGCGTGAGAACAGACTAATACAGCTGCCAAACCAATAAATGGCGCAGGATGGCAAGTAGCATAGGTCTTTTTCACATTTCAAATTGAAGTCCAAGGAAATGAATGGCCTTTACTGGGCACCATTCAGTAGGTCAGATGCTCTGTGTGTGGATCTGGGTTTAATCACTAGAAACCCTCAGCCAGGGGATCTTGAGCTTTCTGAAGAAGTACTGAAGGGAAGGAGAATTATGACCCCAAGAATATGTTTGGACTCAGCTTGAGACGCACCTTCCACTCAACCACCTCACCCACTTAGCTCTTGCACCTTTGAGCTGAGATTTGTTCCCACAGATGCCAACACATTAACATTTTATCTTGCTCTTCAATCTTAATCACTTGAATGCTTTCCTTCTATTAACTAAGTTTCTAAGTCCTACTCACAATTTCTGATGCATCCAGTTGCATATTATCTATTTTCAATTTTAATAGCCTCTCCTCAATAATGATGGTTCAGAATAAGAACATATATCATTGATTTTATACTTTTATATACACTTGGCCTTTGCTGATGTTATTTAAGCTGCACAACAATCATATTAGAAAGGCATTATTTTTGTATTTTAAAAATGAGAGAACAAACTCAGAAAGACTAAAACATTCTTTCCTTTGATCACAAAGCTACTAATAATTGGAAGAGTTGGGATACAAACTCAATGAACATATAAATCCAAATTCCAAGCTTTCCCTAACTACACTACCACCTCCCCTCATCATGACCGTATGCTACTTTCCAGAAGACAATATCAAACATGAGCCAAATTGTAGTCTATCTCATCCTCTGGATGAGATTAATTTGCTGCTTCTTTCTGCCTTAAAAGAGTCAGCAAGTTTTTCTGTGGTCCTCTCCCATCTTCTAGCCCTACATTCCCAACACCACCCCACTACCCTGCCAGGGACTGCCAAACCCTGATACAATTAGTGAAGTCCAGGAATGAATGAGATATCTTTACAACAGCCTGATTGAAAGAAACTTCTATGCTTCTAAAAGGCAAGAGATTCAATTTTGTACTAGACACTAAATCTCAAACAGGACCCACAAATCTCTACCAAAACTAAAAGATATAATTTATTGGAGAAACTTTTTCAGTTAATACATCCAATCCATTGTCTGCTTCACATTTAAGGTTTCTGTGTGGCATATGGCTGGAGAGGAGAGAAGAGGGTGGCTGGAATTTCCATCCTGAGGTTCGGCCTTCACAGGTGTGCCTGCTGCTCTTCCCCACACAGATGCCATGCATGCTGAGGAGACTCATGAAAGAACAGGGTTAGTAATGCACAGTCTCAGGCTACCTGACTTAAACAGGCATCATGGGGAGAAATTTAATTCACACACTGGCATTCTTATGCCTCTTTTCTATAATGGGTTTTGATCACATCATAAAGGAGCCCCTCAGCCAGTTGAAAATCATTGCCTTGCTAATGAATTATGATTGCGGGCACTCTGGAATGCTATGTTGATTGTGATGTTAATAGGTACAAAGATATACAATGTACAGCTCAATAACCATTCCATTAATGTCTAGTTTAAAGTTTATTTCGGATATCATCATTATGAAGGAGAAAGTGACCCACAGGACAGCCACTGGGAAAAGTAAAGCTCACTTATAAGCAGGCAGGCATCTAAAAGCCATTTGCCTCTCCCAAGCTTCATTCCTCATGAAATGTGCACAATATTGAGTTTGCACAGTTAGGCCCATTGAATAATGAAAGAGAAGGTTTCACTTGGATAAAATTGGCATGCAAAGCATGAGTGGGAACAAAGTCACATTGTCATTTCCACTTACTGACACAGTGATACAACAAACACATTATTCACCATGAATTGCATTAAGACTCCTGAAGCAGAAATACTAGAGGTTCTCCAGTATCACAGTGTCAGTAATTTCACACAAATACACTCAAATGATGTGCTCTTCACCATTCATTTTCCTAACTATCGTGGGTTATGTTTGACAAGGTTATAGGCAAGATGTTTAGATGGTGATTTTCATCTTTCCCTCTCTAAGCAAGTTATGCTAGTAAGAGTGGTCCTGTTGGTAATCTCCTTGGCTAAAACTTCTTCTTTTGTGTTGGCTCTGAAATATCTCAAATGTTAAAAAATTGGGGTGGGAGGAAGAAATGCCCAGAAAAGTGAAACATGGAGCCTTAATAAGAACTCAGATTTTTAAACCTTTAGAAAACAGTTTGATGATCAGGAATTCAGGAAAATGCAGGACAAAAAAACAAGAAATACAGACTTCAAGTTTCTAATTAGAGTTTAAAACCAGCCTCAAAACTTGCTACATGAGCTCAGGTACCTGACCATTTGCTATAACCCCTCCATCTTAACCTCTAAACTCTCTAACCTGGAGAGTAGTTCCGTATATAAAAGTGTTTGTTGGGATGAGCTTGGGATTTGTAAAGAACTCCAGGTTTGAATCCTGGACATAGCCACACAGCAGCACTTTTCTGCGATGCAAATTATAGACACTAAAGGTCTGTAAAGCGCTGAGAATATGAATTGTTATATGGAGATAGAGTGACCAGATTTCTTAGCAAGCTAATAGGTATTATGATTATTTACTTATTTATTCACCCATTCACTCATTCATTTATGTACTCATTCTGGTAAGGAAACTTTTCCCAGTAATTCACATCAGTAATGAACTAAACAGAGAGAGAGATTTGTTTTTTAGAAAGAAAGCTATGATTACAGTAGAGTTTATTCATTGGTTAGAAGAAAGGGGGAAGGAGGGACAAAGGAAAGAAGGAACCCGTATGGAACTGGTGATGTTTGAGCTGTGTTGTCAAGATGGACTCTCAGGGGTCAGAACAGAAAAGGCCAGGCCCAGGGGGAGCAACCTGAGCAAGGAGGAAGCGGTTAGAGTGCACACGTGACCAGGGACCTCATTTGATCCATATAGGGGGCCATGTTGAAGTTAAGCATGACTGGGGAAAGATCAAATCTTGAAGCTCTTGTGTGTCATATTAAGGAGTGTGTGCAGTCTCCTCTAAATCAGTCAGTCTTCATTCTCGCTGCACATTACACTGCAGGAGTTTTAGAAATACATTCAGAACCCATCCCAAAATATTTGATTATTTGGTTTGGGGATAAACTCAAGATTGGAATTTTCAGCGCTACTCACAGACAGCTAGGGATCACCACTATGCTGCACAGATGGAGTTATGCCGAGGATTTTTAAGCAAAGACACGTCAAGGTCAGTTTTGTGTTTTACAAGGACAAGTCCAGCAGATGTGTGGAGAGTGGATCGAGAGAGGGTGAAAACCAAGTAGGAGATTAACATAGTGTATTATAACAGTAATTTTCAAACTGTGGCTCACCAAAGCTCTAAAGTTTTATGGAGTTTCTGCAAAGGTTGTAAAACACTTGCTTTCAATTTTATTTTTAAAATATTTGCTTAATTACTATTAAAAAGAATAATTGACAAAAATTCAATGTGATATGGATCAAATTTTAATACATCAGGAATGGTTGAATTTATTTTTCCAATTTAATTCAATAAAGATGCTCCTGAAATCTTAATTGATGAATAGCTTGGAATTATATGGCAAGCTACTAAAAAAGCAGGAAAGAGAAAAAGTCATCAGGCTATGGGATTTTTAAAAAAATATGTGCTATCAAAACAATACACATCAAATGTTGACGACAAATCACAACACACAATTCCAGATTTCAAGTATTTTGTGTTCCTCACACTCATTGTCCTTACACATGACTTTTTTTATCTTGTGCATTTCTTTAAGAAAGTGGCAATATACACATAAAATTTTATTTTTGTGTGTATTCATTATTCATTTTATGCATGCATGATAGTATTATGCTTAATAGTATTAAGCACGTTACTTTGTTGTGCAACTAATTTCCAAAACCTTTTGATCTTACAAAACTGAAACTTTATACCCATTAAACACACATCTCATTTCCCTCTCCCCTGCCAGCCCTGGGAACCACCATTCTACTTTTCTGTTTCTATGAATTTGACTAATCTAGATACTTCATACAAGAGGTATTCTGCAGTATTTCTCTTTTGGTGACTAGCCTTTTTATTGAGTTGGAGTCTCACGCTGTCATCCAGCCAGGCTGGAGTCAAGTGGCATGATCTTGGCTCACTGAGATCTCCGCTTCCTGGGTTCAAATGATTCTCCTTCCTCAGCCTCCCAAGTAGCTGGGATTACAGGTGTATGCCATCATGCCCAGCTAATTTTTGTATTTTTAGGAGAGATGGAGTTTCATCATGTTGGCCAGGTTGGTCTTGAACTCCTGACATCAGGTGATACACCTACCTCGGCCTCCCAAAGTGCTAGGATTACAGGTATGAGCCAATGGGCCCAGTTGTGACTAGCTTATTTTATTTAGCATAATGTCCTTAAGATTTATTCATGTTGTATCACATGTCAGAATTTTCTTCCTTTTTAAGGCTGAATATTCCATTGTACATATATGCCACATTTTGTTTATTCATTTGTCCATCAACAGGCATTTGGGTAGCTTTCATGTCCTGGCTATTGTGAATAGTGCTGCTATGAACGTGGGTGTGCAAATATCTCTTCAAGACCCTTCAATTACCTTGAATAGATAACCAGAAGTAGAATTGCTAGATCATACAGTAACTCTATTTTTAATTTTTTAAGAAATACATTGACTTTTAATAAGTAAAAGCTACATATTGGAAAATAAATATATCCATATAAAAAGCAGCCTTATCTATTTTATAAAACAGAATTCTACATAAGCATTTGTTTCATAAAGGGTAGGAAGGGATCTGCTGCTTTGGAGAGAAAGGAAAGGGAAGATGGGGACTTCAGGACAGAGCTGGTAGGAATGAAGGACAAGGGCAGACATTGCTCAGAGAGGTTAATGAGGTGATTTTGCTGGTTCCAAGTCTTTGCTAGTGTGAATAGTGCTGCAATAAACATATGTGTGTGTGTATTTTTATAGTAGAATGATTTATAACCCTTTGGGTAGATACTCAGTAATGAGATTGCTGGGTCAAATGGTATTTCTAATTCTAGATCCTTGAGAAATCACCACACTGTCTTCCACAATGGTTGAACTAATTTACATTCCCACCAACAGTGTAAAAGTGTTCCTATTTCTCCATATCCCCCCCAGTATCAAAGATAGACTAGATAAAGAAAATGTGGAACATATACACCATGGAATACTATGCAGCCATAAAAAAGGATGAGTTCATGTCCTTTGCAGGGACATGGATGAAGCTAGAAACCATCATTCTCAGCAAACTAACACAGAAACAGAAAACCAGACACTGCATGTTCTCACTCATACATGGGAGTTGAACAATGAGAAGCATATGGACACAGGGAGGGAAACATTACACATGGGGCCTGTCAGGGGGTGGTGGGGGTAAGGGGAGGGATAGCATTAGGACAAATACCTAATGCAAATGATGGGTTGATGGGTGCAGCAAACCACCATGGCACATGTGTACCTGTGTAACAAACCTGCACACTCTGGAAATGTATCCCAGAGCTTAAGTATAATAAAAATAAATAAATAAATAACAATTTTAAAAACGAAGGTGATTTTGTTAAGATCTTTAAGACCTCCCTGCAACCACCCCTGGTCTTTTTAATGAATGTGGCCTTGTGAGGGGTTTTTCAGTTGTATGAAAATAACGCAAACCTCTTTGGATAGCATAATCTTGAAGTCAGTGAATATCCCTGTCCACAGCTGACTCAGAAAGAACACTTCTACAAGAAGTATAGAAAAATTAAACATTGCATCACTTTCCTGGCCTTTCCTCAGCAGGGGCCCTCCTTTTGAGTCACAGGGTAAAGGAAGCCTACAGAAAAGTTCCTCATTCTATTTTACCTGGAAGCCTTGGTGGCTTTTTTGATATTTTAAAAGTTAGAGAACCACCAGTAAAGTCTGCATTGTGCTGTGAAAAAGCAGATTACCTAAGATTTCCATATTAGTACACAGGGTTTCTGTCAGAAAGAGTTGAAAACTAACAGTGGCACTCTCAAGCAATTAGTTGGGGCCACAAAGGAACAAAGACAACAAAAGAAAAGCCATTATGCAAATATCTGGCCAGTAATTGTCTGACCATTTTGAAGAGCCTTGGCAAAGAATTGGAGGAGAGTAGGTAAATTAAAGGGTTTTCTGCCAGACTGAATTATTAGATCTCTCTATAACTAATAACAGGCTGCTGCATGATTTTTCCTCAACAGGCTTATTGACAGCCTTGATATGATAGAGGAGAGAGTTATAAGAAGGATGGATCCAGGATAATACCCTAAGCACCGCTCAGATGACTTAGCTGGTATGGCGGAAACCTGGAATATAGGGGAAAGTATGACTTTGGAGAATTAGAAGAGATTGCCAATCTAGAGTAACTATCTCCTATGGCTGTAGAGCAGCATGAACCCAGAGGGATACAGGGCTGAAACCAGAGTCATTCATTCCCCTCCCCCCACATAAAAAATACATATCGATTTTTTTTGGTGATTTACCTACTATATGCCTGAATAATTCTGGTTTAGTTAATAGCTTCAGTGAAATAAAGCTTTAGGAAATGGAGTAAACACGGTCCAAATCCTCAGAAAGTTCCTAGAGAATGTGACAGACAAGGAATCAGCAATTACAATAAAGGGGACAATAAAAAATAACCATTACCACAGAGTCCTGTGGGACACTTAGGACAAGCCCTACTACAGCTCTGGGTACTGGGCGGTTCCAGGGTGGGGGGGGGGGGGCGGGGGATGAGGAGGGTCCTGCAGCTGGAGAGAGGAGGCAGGGTGAGTAAAGGACTGTAGCTCAGTAGGACAAATATGAAGTGACTGGATTGAGGTTGATGAGGATCTCATATTTTGCAAACACCAAAGCCATCGGGAGGGTTTGTTAAAGCACAGACAGCTGAGTCCACCCCCAGAGTTTCTGATGTCATAGTGCTAGTGAATTTGCAATTTGAACAAGCTCCCAAATGATGCAGATGCAGCTGGTCCAGGGACCACATACTGAGAACCACTAATGTCACTAATGTAGAGAATATATTGGAGTTAGAGATTGGAGAGGATGGGAAGCACATCTTCCAAAACAGGTGGCCATTATAGTAAGAGATAGTGACAGCCTGGACGAATGACGTGGGAGAGGTGATGGACTGTGATCAAGGTGTAGAACTGAGAGTTCTCAGTGACTAACTGGATATGGCAGGTGATGAGGTGTTTGAAGTGTGCAGTCAGAAGGATTACGTTATTCCCAGAGGCAGGGAAAAAAGGAGGAAGAGATTTGGGACAGAAAATGACACTTGGGTCCTGAGGGTGGTGCTTATAAGTCTCATAAGTAGAAAGTAATAATCAAATGTAAGTTATTTCAAATGTATATATCAGATTTCTACAAAGCAGTTAGTTAAATATATGTTATTAAGGAGCTAAAAGAAATGAAAAAAATAGACACAGACACAGGTCAGGGATCTGGAAAGGTATGGAGATAGAGATTAAAGCAGTAGAAATGCCCCAGAGAGAACATGTAGATAAAAACAGAAGCCCTAGAACAAAATTTTGAAAAAAGAAATGTGCCATTTGAGAAAGGGGCAAAGGAAAGAAGGAAGAAATGGGCAAAGAAAGGAAAAAAGGAAGACCCAAAAGGTCAGGAGAGGCAATCAGAAGTGCTCAAGAAACGAACAGAATAGAACAGAACATTTCCAGGAGGGGAGGATGCTCTACAACTGCAGAGAGGACCAACAAGAGAGGGTCACAGACATCCATTGTCTTTAGGAACATGGGAGAGTTGAGACCATAGGGAGAGTAGGTTAGGTGAATGACAAGCACGGTAACCAGATGCTGATAAGCAGGGTAACCAGTACTGACATGATGATACCATATTCTAGGCACTGGAGGGTCTGTTGGGAATTGGAAATTCTACTGCTTATTCTCAAGTTTAAGCATCTTCATTCTGTGTTCAGGGACATTTGAAAATTTCATGTCTAGGGGAAAGCAACCATGAAGGCTGGTAAGTGAAACTGCCATTACACATATATTCGTCTAAAAGGAAGAGTATCAGTGACACAGTCCAAAGCACTGGAGCAAGAATTCTCACACTGAGGAGACACCACCATCCCAAGGCAACTGTGGCAGTTGCTTTCCAGAGAGATTCAGCAGGTTACCCCAACATGGCTCTGCTCACCTCTTTCTCTAAAGGGCTTCTTGTTTCTGGTCTTAGTCTTTCATCACCTCATCCTCGGCATGTCCTCATTCCCTGCCCACCTCCCCGCAATAGTCTTACCCCTTTGGAACAAAGCAAATGGGAATGCTGTTCCTTGCCAAATAAGCACTGTTTGCAGGTGAGAAAGAAAATTAAACCACAGAACTGACATGCAACTGGAGTGGAGTACGAGTAGCATGAAGACAAGATGGACAAAGTCAGATATGATCAAGATAAATTACAAAATTAATTCCAAAATATGGAAAATAATGCTACAAACAAAGTTTGAGTAAAATTCAATACAAAAAACATGCTGAAAGAAGCAATTAGAAGAGGAAAAAAAAAAAAAAAGCACACAGTGTAACCCAGAACCATGAATATTTTATAGCGTGCAGCCAGTAGCATTTCAAAATGTCTGAAATCCACATCATTTTCTCCTCAAAACCTAAAATTACCCTATGGTTTTAGTGCAAAAATTCAAGTCTGATTTTAAATAGTTTATGAATATTTTTAAATGAACTAAAGAAATGTAAATGAAATTTACAAGTTTGGAATTACAAGATTTGGTTTTTAAAATTATGAAGATCTAGAAAAATCTCATTTTCACCAATACCTGCTAGCATGTCCCTTGCTAAATCATTCATCTGATTCATTAGTGATTAATGATACTCATTCTGAAGTTACTTGCCTTGTATGAGAAAGCATAGAATCTGGTCCTGCTGCTGGCTAACTTATCTGACACAAAGTAAATCATTTAAATCAATCAGTTTCCTTGTAAGTAAAATTATTCAATTTGATTAGACAGTCTGTAAGTTCCTGGCTAGCCTAAGAATTCTGAAAACATGACACATTATACTGATCATTGTGATACAATAGCTTACAACCAACAGAATCATAAAACTGATGAAAGCTTAGACAATATTCAATTTGACCTATTTGTTTTACTGATCTATAAAAAGAGGTCCCCAAAGATTTATGCATTGCCTAAGGCCAAGTAGTTTTTTTAGGATCTGCTACAGACTGAACATTTGTGTTCCCCTAAAATTCATGTTTCGAAATATTATGGTATTAGGAAGCAAGACCTTCGGTTGTTGATTAAGTTGTGAGGACCAAGACCTCATGAAGGGGATTACAGCCCTTATAAAAGAGCTCTGGAGAGCTCTCTCACCCTCTTTCACCATATGAGGACACAACCAGAAGATGACCAGACACTGAATCTGTCGGTGCTTTGATCTAGGACTTCCCAGCCTCTAGAGCTGTGGAAAAATAAATTTATGTTGTTTATAAAAGCTGTTTAGTCTATGGAATTCTCTTACAGCAGCCCAAACTTACTAAGACAGAAAATTGGTCCCAAGAAGTGAATGTGCTGTTGTAACAAATACCTTAAAATGTATCTTAAAACTGGATAAAGGGTGAAGGCTGAAAGAGTTTGTATGTACATGCTAGGAAAAGTCTGCATTGCCATGAATAAATGTTTAAAGGTGATTCTGGTACAGGCTCAGATAGAAAAGCAACAGAGAAAGCCTCAGTCTTCCTAGGGAATAGCTAAGTATCATGAACAGAATATTGGTAGACATATAAACAGCAAAAGTCAGACAAAAATGAGGAATATTTTATTGGAAACGAGGAAAACTGATCTTTTTCATAAAGTGGCAAAGAATTTGGCTGAATAGTGTTTATGTTCTAGTGTTTTGTGGAAGAGAGAACCCGTAAGCAATAAAATTGGATATTTAGCTGAAATAATTCCCAAGCAAAGTGTAAAAAGTACAGCTTGGTGCCCCCTGACTTCTTACAGTAAAATCTAAGAGGAGAAAATGACATAACAATAGAATTGTTAGGCAAAAAGGAACGTTCACTTAAATATTTGGAAAATTTGCAGCCAGATTGAGAAAAAAATGTTTGGAACACGAAGGGTATGGCCTAACGACCATTTGATAAGATTTGTGTGGGCATAAACTGTAGACTTAATCAGTCGCCCCAGAAGGAATACCACCCATTTGAACTGAAGGGGAAGGAGATAGGAAGGAATGAAGGGAGATTGTTAGACTTCTGACATCTTATAGGATAAGACCTATCTTATAGATACATTTTATAGAATGGGACCTATTCAGCTGCAAATGTGCACTGTTGAAGACAAGGGAAGAAGGACTCCAAAATAAATTCAAAGATCATCAGAGATGCCTCTTCAGTTTCAAAAAGAGGAGCCATTGCCTGGGTTTCAACTGGTTAGACAGGTTCTGCCCAAAGCTGTGGGTCCATAGAGAGGTACCTCCCCAACTAGTGGACCTGGAGGACAGAGCCACAAGCCAAAGAGGTTTATTCTGGAGCTGTAAGACCTTGGAACCTGTTATGCCTTTCTTCTTCCTTATTTCTTTTTCTAGTGGAAATTTCTATCCTTTGTCTGAGCCATCTTTGTATTTTGGAAGTACCTAACTCGTTTGGTTTCAGAAGCTCACAGCTGGAGAGCAATTTGTCTCTGGATTAATCATACTTTGAGTCTCACCCATCTCTGGAGCTATGATGATGACTTTAATGTATTTTTCATGTAAGAAGGATGTGATCTGGGGGTGGGGGCAGAAACTGAATAATATGGATTGAATGTTTGCATCTCCCTCCATCAAATTCATATGTTAAAATCCTCATCCCTAATGTGATAGTATTAAGAGGTAAGGGCCTTTGGTAGGAGAGTAAGTTACAAAGGCAGAGCCCTTATGAATGGGATTTGAGCTATAGAGAAAGCTTCAATCTCAGGAAATACAAGATGAGATACCAGAAATCTGTCTCTCCCCTTCCGCCATGTGAAGACACAGCAAAAAGACAGCCATCTATGAACCAAGAAGCAGGCCCTCACGAGACATTGAATCTGCCAGCACTTTGATCTAGGACTTCCCAGCCTCGGAACTGTGAGAAATACAATTCTGTTGTTTATAAGCAACCCAGTTTATGGTAGTTTATTATAACAGCCTGAACAGACTAAGACAGGACCAGCTCCAAGGTCAGATTTAGGATCAGTATTATTTCCACTGGAGCACATTCCTCTTAAAGAGAGGTTAGGACAACACAAAGAACTGAATATAGAAACTTAATGGTGATTCAGGTGTAAAACACATCAGGGCGGGTACACTGTGCAGTGACAAATGTGCTAGATCTCCTGGAAGAAAGGTATTTTGACTGAGCCCTAAAAAATCTGAAACATGTGGAATGGCTAAGTTGATAATAAATTAAGAAATCAAAAGACAGGCAGGATTGTGGATGGAATATATCAGTGGTGATTTAAAATCCATGTTTTTGTTTTTAAAATGCCTGCAAACCTTTTCAAACCTCTGATTACAACAGCCTGTTAACTTCTTGTTCTAGACTGCCCAGATTTTAGGACTACAGAGTTGTGTGTTTCTCAATATCTGTAATGTAGGCATTTTATCTTATTTGACAGTTTAGATACAGATTGCCAAGGTAGTGATCACAGTAAATGCAATTGTCAATTTAATTAGCATTAGTCCCTCCAAATTCATTGTGCATGTGTGTGTGTGTGTGTGTGTGTGCATAAACACATACAAGTTTGTGTTTCAGGTTTGCTAACTGATAAAGACAAAGCCTTAAGAAAGCATTCGTAATTTCTCAGGTCAGCTACTGAGTATCTAACATAAGTAATTTCCTTCTATGCTCTGTTATCTTGTTAACACAGTCATTTAAAATGAGATTTTCTTTATAGGTTTTAATAAAAAGAACAGATCAATTTTTGTGGGATCCATGTTCCTACTCAGCTAGCAAGAATGAATACCACTTCTCTAGTAGTTCTAAAATTCTTCCTTAAGTAAAATTGTAATGTTTAGGAGACACAGAGCACATAAAGGGAGTAAGAGAGCTTAAAAACGTGGGTTTATATTTTATATTTTGAATCATCCTAAACAAGCACGGAAATATACATCAGAGGAAGTAAAATCATAGTCACAGGATAGAGAGGCTTTGAAAGAGGTAAGAGCAAAATAGATGAGATAAGAAAATTAAATTCAAATTTCTAAAGTAAAGATACAGACCCTATAAATGCTTCGGAGAAAAATTGGACTTTGTGGGATTTTTAACCCACGAAGGAAAGTATACAAGGATGCAAGAGTATTTTATAATTTTACCCATGTAATTTTAGGATTATTAAATGATCATTATATTCCTGAAGGATGTGGAGTTAAAACTGAAATGCTCAAACTGGCTCTTAATTCTCTCATTAAAACTGTCTTAAAATATACATAGGGTTGGTTTTACTTTTATCTTTTTTTTTTCATTTTTATGGGTACATATTTGGTGCATATATTTATTGAGTACATGAGATGTTTTGATAGAGGCATGCAATGTGAAATAAGCACAATTATAGAGAATGGGATATCCATCCCTCAAGTATTTATCCATTAAGTTACAAACAATCCGATTACACTCTAAGTTATTTTAAAATATACAATTAAGTCATTATTGATGATAATCACCCTATTGTGCTATCAAACAGTAGGTCTTATTTATTCTATTTTTCGTAACTATTCCCACTGTCCCCTCAGCCCTAAACTACCCTTCCCAGCTTCTGGGAACCACCCTTCTAATCTCTGGGTCCATGAGTTCAATTGTTCTAATTTTTAGATCCCACAAATAAGTGAGAATATGCAGTTTGTCTTTCTGTGCCTGGCTTATTTCACTTAACATAATGACCTCCAGTTCTATGTTGCAGAAAATGACTGTATCTCATTCTTTCTTATGGTTAAATAGTACTCCATTGTATACATAATACCACATTTTCTTTACCTATTTATCTGTTGATGGGCACTTATGTTGCTTCTAAATCTTAGCTATTGTAAACCATGCTGCAACAAACACAGGAGTGCAGATATCTCTTCAATATACTGATTTCCTTTCTTTTGGGTACATGCTCAGCAGTGGGATTGCTGGATCATATGGCAGCTCAATTTTTAGTTTTTAAAGGAACCTCCAAATTGTTCTCCATAGTTGTTGTACTAATTTGCATTCCCACCAACAATGTGCAAGGGTTCCCTTTTCTCCACATCCTCGCCAGCATTTGTTATTGCCTGTTTTTTTGGCTATAAACCATTTGCCTGTTTTTCTGGCGACACGATATCTCATTGTATTTTGGCATTTCTCTGATGACTAGTGATGTTGAGCACCTTCACATGTGCCTGTTTGCCATTTTTATGACTTCTTTTGAGAAATGTCTCTTCAAATCTTGTGCCTATTTTTGATCAGATTGTTAGATTTTTTCCTATACAGTTGTTTGAGCTCCTTGTGTATTCTGATTATTAATCCCTTGTCTGAGGTATTTTTTTCCCATTCTGCCAGTTGTCTCTTCACTTTGTTGATTATATCCCTTGCTGTGCAGAATCTTTTTAACTTGATGTGATCCAATTTGTCCATTTTTTTGTTTGGTTGCCTGTGCTTGTAGGGTATTGTTCAAGAAACCTTTGCCCAGACCAATGTCCTGGGAATGTTCTCCAATGATTACTTGTAGTCATTTCATAGTTTGAGATCTTAAACATAAGTCTTTAATCTACTTTGACTTTTTTTTCTGTGGCAGATTGTCCCTCTGTCACCCAGCCTGGAGTGCAGTGGTGCCATTTTAGCTCACTGCAACCTCTGCCTCCCAGGCTCAAGCAATCCTCTTGTCTCAAGCAATCCTCCTGTCTCACCCCATTGAGTATCTGGGACTACAGGCATGCACCACCATGTCCAGCTAATTTTCATATTTTTTGGTAGAGACTGAATTTTGCCATGTTGCTCAGGCTGGTTTCAAGCTCCTGGGATCAAACAATCCACATGCCTAGGCCTCCCAAAGTGCTGGGATTACAGGTGTGAGTCACCATGGCCAGCCTGGTTTTATTTTTGTGTATGGTAAGAGATAGAGGTCTAGTTTCAATTTTCTGCATATGAATATCCAGTTTTCTAGCACCATTTATTGAAGAGAATACCTTTTTTCCAGTGTATATTCTTTGCACCTTTGTCAAAAATGAGTTCACTGTAGGTGTGTGGATTTGTTTCTGGGTTCTCTATATTGTTCCATTGGTCTATGTGTCTGTTTTTATGACAGTACCATGCTGTTTTGTTTACTATAGCTCTGTAGTATAATTTGAGGTCAGGTAATGTGATTTCTCCAGTTTTTTTGCTTAAGATAGCTTTGGCTATTCTGGATCTTTTGTGACTCCATATAAATCTTAGCATAGTTTTTTTTAATTATTTCTGTGAAAAAATATTGGTATTTTGAATCTGTAGATTGTTTTGGGTAGTATGGACATTTTAGCAATATCGATTCTTTCAATACATGAACATGAAATATGTTTCCCTTTTTTGATGTCCTCTTCAGCTTCCTTAATCAGCATTTTACAGTTTTTATTATAGAGATCATTCACTTCTTTGGTTAATTCCTAGGTATTTAATTTTATGTGTGGCTATTTTAAATGGGATTGCTTTATTTCTTTTTCACATTGTTCACTGTTGACATATAGAAATACTACTGCTTTCTGTACATTGATTTTGTGTCCTGTAACTTTACTGAATTTGTTTATCAATTCTAATAGTTTTCTTGTGGAGTCTCAACGTTTTTCCAAATCTAAGATCATCTCATCTACAAACAAGGATAATTTGACTTCTTTTTCCAGTCAGTATGCCCTTTGTATCTTTCTCTTGTCTGACTGCTCTAGCTAGGATTTCCAGTACTACTTTGAATAGTATCCTTGTCGTGTTCCAGATCTTAGAGAAAAGGCTTTCAGTTTTTCCCCACTCAATCTGATACTAGCTGTGGGTTTGTTGTATATGGCTTTTGTTATGTTGAGATATGTTCCTTCTATACCCAGTCTTTCTGAGGGTTTTTATCATGAAGTTATGTTGATGTGTTTTTTCTGGTTTTGGTATCAGGGTAATACTAGCCTCATAGAATAAATTTGGAAGTATTCGCTCCTCCTCTATTTTTCGAATAGTTTGAGTAGCACTGGTATTTATTCTTCATTAAATATTTGGTAGAATTCAGCAGTGAAGTCATCAGGTCCCAGGCTTTTCTTTACTGGGAGACTTTTTATTACAGCTTTGATCTTGTTACTTGTTATTGGTCCGTTCACACTTTGGTTCAATCTTGGTAGGTTGTATGTATCTAGGAATTTGTCCATTTATTCTAGATTTTTCAGTTTATTGGCATATAGCTGCTCATAGTAGCTACTAGTAATCCTTCGTATTTTTGCAGTATCAGTTGTAATACCTTCTTTTTTATTTCTCATTTTATTTATTTGGAACCTTTCTCTTTTTTTCTTAGTTAGTCTGGCTAAAGGTTTGTCAATTTTGTTTAACTTTTCAAAAACTCTCCAGGCTGGGCGCAGCGGCTCACGCCTGTAATCCCAGCACTTTAGGAGGCTGAGGTGGGCGGATCACGAGGTCAGGAGATCGAGACCATCCTGGCTAACACAGTGAAACCCCGTCTCTACTAAAAATACAAAAAAAAAAAAAAAAAAAATAGCCGGGCGTGGTGGCGGGCGCCTATAGTCCCAGCTACTCCAGAGGCTGAGGCAGGAGAATGGTGTGAACCCGGGAGGCACAGCTTGCAGTGAGCCGAAATTGCACCACTGCACTCCAGCCTGGGGAACAGAGTGAGACTCCGTCTCACAAAAACAAAACAAAACAAAAACAAACAAACAACACCACCACCACCAACAACAACAAAAATATATATATATATATAGTTGCCTTGATTATATTTTCTTCATTTTATTTATTTATTTATTTATTTTTGTACTAATTATGGGTATGACTTGCTCTTGCTTTACTGGTTTGTTTGTTTGTTTGTTTTGAGACGGAGTATCGCTCTGTCACCCAGGCTGGAGTGCAGTGGCCTGATCTCCACTCACTGTAAGCTCCGCCTCCTGGGTTCACGCCATTCTCCTGCCTCCGCCTCCTGAGTAGCTGGGACTACCGGCGCCTGCAACCACTCCCGGCTAATTTTTTGTACGTTTAGTAAAGACGGAGTTTCAACATGTTAGCCAGGACAGTCTCGATTTCCTGACCTTGTGTTCCGCCCGCCTCGGCCTCCCAAAGTGCCGGTATTACAGTCCTGAGCCACCGCGCCCCACCCTTTACTAGTTCTTTAAGCTACATTGTTAGATTGTGGATTTGAAGTTTCTTCTCTTTTTTGATGTAGGCACTTACAGCTATAAACTTCCCTTTTAGTATTGCCTTTGCCGTATCCCACAGGTTTTGGCATGCTGTGTTTCCATTATTATTTGTTTCAACAAAATTTTCAACTTCCTTCTTAATTTATTCATCAATCCACTAATCACTTAAGAACATAGTGTTTCATTGTCACGTATTTGTATGTTTCCAAAATTTTTCTTGTTATTAATTTCTAGTTTCATTTCATTGTGGTCAGAGAAGATTATTGATTTTATTTTAATTTTTGTAATGTTGTAAGACTTGTTTGGTGACCTAATTCATAGTCTATCCTTCAGAATGATCCATGCTCTGAGGAAAAGATTGTGGGTTCTGCAGATGTTGGATGAAATGTTCTGTAAATATCTATTAGATCTATTTGGTCTACAGAGCAAATTTAGTCTGATTTTTTTTTTGTTGATTCTTCTGTCAGGAAGATTTGTCCAATGCTGAAAGTGGGGTATTGGAGTCCCCAGCTATTGTTATATTAGGGCCTATTTCTCTTTAACAATATTTCCTTTATATATCTGGGCTGCAGTGTTGGGTGCATATATATTAAAAATTGTTGTATCTTCTTGCTGAATTAACCCCTTTATCATTATATAGTGACCTTTTTTGTCTCCTATAATTTTTGTCGTGAAATCTATTTTGTCTGAAAGAAGCATAGTGACTCCTGCTCTTTTTTGTTTTTTATTGGTATAAAACATCTTTTTTCCAACCCTTTATTTTCAGTCTATGTTTGTCTTTATAGGTGTAGTGTTGCCTGTAGGCAGTGAATCAATGGGTCTTGTTTTTTCATCTGTTCAGCCATTCTGTGTCTTTTGATTAGAGAATTTAGTCCATTTTACATTTAATGTTATTATTGATAAGTAAAGACTTAATGCTGTCATTTTGTGATCTGTTTTCTGCTTGTTTTATGATCTTCTTTCCTTCTTTTTTTTCCTCCTGTTTTCCTCTAGTGAAGGTGATTTTTCTCTGATAATATGATTTTGTTTCTTACTTTATATTTTTTGTGTATCTATTCTATGTTTTTTGGTTTGAGGTTACCATGAGGCTTGCAAATATTATCTTATAACCCATTATTTTAACCTGATAATAACTTAATACTGTTTGCATAAACAAAAAACAAGCAAACAAAAAGAACACTAACAAAAACTCACCATGACTTTGTCCTTCCACTTTTTAATATTTTGTTATTTCTATTTATATCTTACTGTAATGACAAAAAGTTGTCAGGCTGACAGCAGTGGCTCATGCCTGTAATCCCAGCACTCTGGATCACCAAGGTAGGAGGATTACATGAGGTAAAGAGTTCGCGACCCACCTGGCCAACATGGCAAAACCCCATCTCTACTAAAAATACAAAAATTAGCTGGGCATGGTGGTGGGCATCTTTAATCCCCACTACTTGGGAGGCTAAGGCAGGAGAATCTCTTGACCCTCTTGACCCAGGAGGCAGAGGTTGCTGCGAGCCAAGATTGTGCCACTGTAGTTTTCACATGGTTACAGTGTATTAATATTCTGTGTTTTTCTTTGCACTTACTATTACCAATAAGTTTTGTACCTTCAGGTGAGTATTTATTGCTCATTCATATCCTTTTCTTTCTAATTGAAGTATTCCCTTTAGTATTTCTTGTGGGACAGGTTTGGTATTGATGAAATACCTCTGCTTTTGCTTGTTTGGGAAAGTCTCTACTTCTCCTTCATGTTTGAAGGATATTTTCAAGGGTAAAGTTCAGCAGTTTAAATGTGTCATGCCACTCTCTCCTGGACTGTAAAGTTTCCATGGAAAAGTCTGCTGTCAGAGGTATTAGAGCTCTATTACGTGTTATTTGTTTCTGTCTTCTTGATGCTTTTAGAATCCTTTCTTGATCCTTGACCTTTGAAGTTTGATTATTAAATGCCTTGAGGTAGTCTTCTTTGGGTTAAATCTGCTTGGTTCTATAACCATCTTATACTTGGATACTGATATCTTTCTCTAGGTTTGGGATGTTCTCTGTTACTATCCCTTTGAATAAGCTTTCTAGCCCCTCTTTGAGGACAATAACTCTTAGATTTGCCCTTTTGAGGCTATATTCTTGATCCTGTAAGTGTGCTTCATTTTTATGTTTTTCTTTTGTCTTCTCTGACTGTTGTATTTTCAAATAGTCTTTCTTCAGGCTCACTAATTCTTTCTTCTGCTTGATCTGTCCTGCTATTAAAAGAATCTGGTACGTTAATTAGTATGCCAATAGCATTTTCAACTCTAGAATTTCTGCTTGATTCCTTTTAATTATTTCTATCTCTTTGTTAAATTTATCTTATAGTATTAGTCCGTTTTCACACTGCTGATAAAGACATACCTGAGACTGGGCTAATTTATATATATATATATACACACACACACAGATATATGAGGTTTAATGGACTCAGTTCAACATGTCCGGGGAGGCCTCACAATCATGGCAGAAGGTGAAAGTCATGTCTCACATGGTGGCAGACAAGAGAAGAGGACTCCTGCAGGGAAACTCCCCTTTGTAAAACCATCATATCTCATGAGACTTATTCCTTATCATGAGAACAGCGCGGAAAAGACCTGCCCCCATGATTCAATTACCTCCCACCAGGTCCTTCCCACAACATGTGGGAATTGTGGGAGCTACAATTCAAGGTGAGATTTGGGTGGGGACACAGCAAAACGATATCACTTATAAAATTCTGAATTCCTTCTCTGTGTTATCTTGCATTTCTTTGAGTTTCCTCAACACAGCTATTTTGAATTCTCTGTCTGAGAGGTCACATAACTCTGTTCCTCCAGCATTGGTCCCTGGTGACTTATTTAGTTCATTTGGTGAGTTCACATTTTCCTGGATGGTATTGATGATAATAGATGTTCTTTGGTGTCTGTGCATAAAGTGTTAGGTATTTATTGTAGTCTTCACTGTCTGGGCTTATTTGTAGTTGTCCTTGAAAAGGCTTTTCAGATATTTGAAAGGGCTTGGGTGTTGTGATCTAAGCCATGTCTACTTTTGGGGGTACCACAAGACGAGTAATGCTGTGGTTCTTCCAGACTCATAGAAGTGCCGCCTTGAGGGTCTTGGACAGGATTTAGGAGAATTATCTGGATTACCTGACAGAAACTCATTTCCCCCCTTACTTTCTCCCAAGCAAACAGAGTCTCTTTCTCTCTCTGTTCTGAGTCACCTTAGCTGAAAGTGGAGTGACACAAACACCCCTGTGGTGTTTGTGCCACAATGACTGCCCTGGATCAGTTCTGAAGCAGCACAATGCTGCATCTCGCCCATGGCCTGCTGTAATCATTCCCTGACTACTGCCTATGTTCACTCAAAGTTCTGGGGCTCTACAGTCTATAGGTGGCGAAGACAGCCAGGCCTCTGTCCTTCCCTTCAGAATGGTGAATTCCCCCAGGCTCCAAGTGGGTCCAGAGATGCTGTCCAGGAGTCAGGGACCAGAGTCAAAAATATTAGAAGTCTACCCGATGTTCTATTGTATTGAGGCTGAGGTGGCAATCAAACCACAAGATGCACTCATTCCTACTCTTCCCTCCCCTTTCCAAAGGCAAAGAAGCCTCACCCTGTAGCCATCACCATCCCAGGCTACAAGGAGAACTGCCAGACTACCAAGCAATGTTCCCTTTAGGCTCAAGTGCTCTTAAGTCAGCTTGTGATGAGTGCTGCCTGGCCTGGGACTCACCTGTCAAAGCAGTGGGTTCCCCTCTGGCCTAGGGCAGCTCCAGAAATGCCATACAAGAGTCAAATCCTGGAGCTGGGGAATCCAAAAGCCCACCTGATGCTCTGCCTCACTGTGACTGTGCTGGTGCCTGAAGGCAACAAGTCTCAGAGGCTTACCCAAGGGCCTTGATACAGTACCTGAGTATCATTACTCATTATTCAGGGCCCAAGAGTTCTTCAGGTGGCAGGGGATGAATGCTGCCAGCGCTGGTTCCTTTCCTTCAAGGCAGTGGGTTCTCTTCTGACCCAGGTGTCTAGAAATGTCATCTGGGGGCTAGGGCCTGGAATGGAACTCTCACGACTCTGACTGGTGCCTTATCTTGCTGTGGCTGATTTGGTATCCAAGATGCAAAATGAAGTCTTCCCCACTCTTCCCTTTCCTCTCTGCGGGCAGAAGGAAGGTTTCTCTCCTGGATCTGTGAGCTATGCATCCTGAGGTGAGAGGAGGAATGATGCCAGCAATCCCTTGGCAGCCCCAGCTGATGTCTTAGTAAGCAGGTGCCCCCAAAGTCCACCATCTCTGAACCTACTTTGACATTAGGACTCACGTAAGAGTTGCAGTCCTTATGTCCTGGACTGCCTTTCAAGTTTACTTGGAGATATAGAGTGCTATAGCCCTCAGTGGCAAGGTGTTCAGGCACTGAAGTTCACACCACTGGAATCAGAAATGGTGCTCTGGCTAGGGCTAGTTTAAATGCTCCCTCCTTGGGTGGGTGTTGGCAAAGTTTTGTTTGATTTTCTTTTCTGCTCTAACAGGATAGTAATGTATTCAGTGCCTCAACATTGCTGTGTTCTCCCTCCCCCAGCACCCAGAGACACTGCACCCAGCCTCTGCTGCGTGGGGTGGAAGAGGGGTGGTGTCTGCAATTCAGGACTGTGTTTTTCTTTTCTGCAATGCCTCTGTCAGTGACACAAAGTTAAACCCAGGTACTATGAGTGCTCACCTGATTTTTGGTTCTTATGAAGCTGTTTTTTTCTGTGTGGATAGTTGTGAACTTGGTGTCCTTGTGGGAAAAACAATCGGTGGAAGCTTGTATCCCACCATCTTGCTCTGCCTCCTGTGGGGTTGGTTTTATAATCCCCATTTCATAGATGCAAAAACAAAAAGGAAGTAAACTTCCATGATATGCCTACAGATTCATACCAAATCATTTTTAAAAATGGAAAATGGAAGCTAGGTGTCTTATCTTCAACCCATGCCTTTTCTACTTGATCAGGCTGGATCAATGACCACAGGGATAACTCCATTTACTTCCCTGTAGAGATTTTAGGGCTACATAGACATCCATCTGTCTCACTGGGGAAATGTGGTATGGGCAGAGGAGATACAGAGGTTTTATTTTTGGTTTTGTTTTTGTTTTTGCCTAGATTGTAGTGCTCTTTAAGATGATTTTTGTTGTGTGTGTTTTTTATTTTTAAAAGAACACAGTAACAAGTAACAATTGTTCAAATTCCTACCACTCAGAATTAATTATTATTAGAATGTTGAAATATTTGCTTCTAATTATGATTCTTAGCTTGTTTTAAAATATTATTATTATTCAAAAGAAATATTACCATCTAAAAAACTACAGTACAGGTGTGGTGGCTCATGCCTATAATCTCAGCAGTTTGGGAGGCCAAGGCAGGCAGATCATGAGGTCAGGAGATCAAGACCATCCTAGCTAACACGGGGAAACCCCTTCTCTACTAAAAATATAAAACATTAGTTGGGTGTGGTGGCTGGCGCCTGTAGTCCCAGCTACTAGGGAGGCTGAGGCAGGAGAATCGCTTAAACCTGGGAGGTGGAGCTTGCAGTGAGTGGAGATCGCACCACTGCTCTCCAGACTGGGAGACAGAGTGAGACTCCATCTCAAAATAAATAAATAAATAAAAACACAAAGGTGAAAGTATTGAAATAACACAAAAGAAAACCCAACACCTGGCCAGGCACGGTGGCTCATGCCTGTAATCCCAGCACTTTGGGAGGCCAAGGCAGGCGAATCGCAAGGCCAGGAGATCGAGACCATCCTGGCCAACATGATGAAACCTTGTCTCTACTAAAAATACAAAAAAATTAGCTGGATGTGGTAGCACGCACCTGTAATCCCAGCTACTCTGAAGGCTGAGGCAGGAGAATCGCTTGAACCCAGGAGGTGGAGATTGCAGTGAGCCAAGATCATGCCACTGCACTCCAGCCTGGTGACAGAGCAAGACTCTGTCTAAAAAAAAAAAAGAAAACCCAACATCCAAAAGCAATCATCCTTCATATTAAGAAAACATATTTCTGACATATTTCATTGTAGATATGCTTATAGACAAAAATGATATGCAGACAGATTTTTAATAAACTTAGAATCATTTTGTAGATAGTATTTTTAAGTAAAAATAATACATTTTATCTTATTTCCTATAGGCAATATATAAGCAAAAATGAGGGGAAAAAAACCTTCAAGCAATATCAAATTATGGTTCCACAAGCTCAAATTCTTACTTTTCCACATTATTACAAAAATAAATAAAAGCAAAAATAATACAACTTTTTATTTGTGTTTGTGTGGATTCCCTTCTAGTTATTACCATTAACATTATCATTATCATCATCATCTATTACTGTCCTAATTATTGGCATTATTTACGGCTCACAGTGTGCCAGATACCTTGCCAATGTTTTCTTTACATGAATTTTTTATTTTATCCTCATAACCCATCTGCCCACAGAGACTGTGTGCTGAATCATCCTGCCCTAATCCTTCTCTGTCTTCACCCTACTTCAACAGAAAGACCAAATACATAGCAAGAGCCTCATTCTTGCATTTAGGGGTCAAGCATAAGGAGTTTTGACACTTCCTTTTACTCTCTTTATGCCTCCTTTCACTTACAACTTAAAAGTGAGAAGAGAGGAGGTAAAGGGAGGGGAATCCATCTGATTGGCAAACAGAAACCTATTTTTGTAAAATGACAGTTACTGAAAGACATAAAGAAGTTTAAAAAATTCTCAATGCCCTTTCCATTTTCCCATCTTTCTACTGCTTTTTATAGCCGTTTACTTACGTAGTTTATTCTCTTCTGAATTTAGCCTCAGATAGAGGAGAGGCTAAGAGAATTTAAAAAGGAATGTGAATTGGGATATCTCAAAAAGGAAGGAAAGATACCTTTTATGGTGCATGTTCTATGTGCCAAGCCCACTTACACATATTATTTCCTTTAGTCCTTAGGTAAGAATTATTTTTTCACTGTAAGATAAAAAATTGGGACTAGGGAATACAAATCACCTGTCCAGGAACGCACAGCCAGTGATGGTTTAAAACTCAGCTCTGTTTGATCCCAAAGCCAATGTCTTAAAAAGGTTTCTCTAATAGAGTGAGGAAACAGCAGTCATCGTTAATTCTTTCAGCCAATACTTACTGAGCAGCTGTCATGTATCAGACACAGTTTAGGTTCTGAGGGTACAGAGTAGAGCATTATATGACCTCTGGATTTGAAGAGTTTGCAGTCTAGTAGGGGAAGGAGAGTGAGACTGGAGGGCCTTACATACTATCTTTCCTTAGCTGCAGGTATGGCAGACATATTTAAAATAAGAAACTGTTCATCTCCGCTAAGAATAAATGTCAGAAGTCACATGGAAATTGAACTATAGAGACTAGAACAGTCTCAAGCAGCCTGCTCAGTTTTGATCAAGGAAATAAAAACCTAAAGAAACACTCAAAATACTAAACACGTAACTTTGAGTAAAAGATGGCTGCAACATGAAATTATCAAGGATTTACAGACTCTAAATACCAAGAGGATTAAAATGCTCTTGGACTTGCAATCAGATTGGGAGTAATTGGATAAAATTACTCCCTTTAAATAAAATAAGACTCCCTTTAACTCAATTTATTATAAAGATTTATTAGAGTATGAAAAACTGAGGCCTAAAGATATTTCTGCTTGAGACAGTTAAACCAAAAAAGTCTAAAGTCAATCCATGATTATATATGGAAATAAGGACCACAGAAAGCAAAATGAATTTCATTTCCATCATCTTTAAACCACATTTTGCTTCCAACCTTTTCCTTGATCCACATAATTGCTAGAAATAAAAATTTACATGTTTTGGATAATTTTTACTGAGTCTTGTGAGAGAAATGGAAGCCTTTTGTTTCTTGTGGGCAGAATAGTCTTTGTTTTTAATAGGCAAAGAGAAGTTCCTCATATAAGAGCTTCCTCATTCTTACCCCTATATACTCCATCTTTCATCTGAGAGCAGGTGAATCCTAAGGAAATTTTTCAGCAAGAGAAAAAGAACAATGATTATTACTTACTGAACATCTACTATGTCTTAGTTCCTTTTGTAAGCTCTTTAATATGTTTCTCATTAACCTTCACAATAATGCTGGAAGATAGGCATTCTTATTGACTTACTCTATGCATAAAGAAACTGAGGCTCCCATAGGGGAATGTTTATATATATTATGATATGTTCCTACACTTGAATATTAGGCAGCCCTCAAAGTAATATTTTTAAGGACTTGTTATGAACATGAGATTATAACAAAAAGTATATAAAAATTAAGTTCTCAATATTCATAAATATAACTAGAAAATATGTCAAAATGCTAATAGCTGGATAAGTTAATAAAACTATGAATAGTTTTTATATGCAGATTATAAATTGAAAAAAATTTAAATTTTTTTTAGAGAAAAAAGTATATACAGGAAAGATATTTTTGTCCATTAAGCTGCTGTAAGAAAATGCCATAGAATGAGTGGGATATACACAGCAAAAATTTATCTATTACAATCTATTACAATTCTTGAGGCTGAGAAGTCTAAGATCAAGGTGCTGGCAGATTCAGTGTCTGGTGAGGGCTTGCTTCCTGGTTCATAGATGGTGCCTTCTCATTGTGCTCTTGCATGTTGAAAAGAATGAGCTAATTCTCTGAGGTCTCTTTAATAAGAACACTAAGCCCTCATGACCTAACCTCTTACCAAGTTCCCACCTCTTAATACCATCATTTTACATGTTAGGATTTCAACATAATATATTTTGGGGAAACACGAACATTCAGACCATAGCAAAAAACAACCAAAAAGGTGTAGGATTTTAAGGATGAAGATCTAACTCCTGGCAATATGATAAGATTTGATACAACTGCAAAAGATAAACAGGACTTACCAGTGCCAAGACTGGATAGAAAGGGGAAAGAAGGATGCATTGTAGGCAGAGAAGGGCACAGCAAAATTAGTAAGAGTTTTGAGTATGTAAAGGAAGTTGTGAGATATAAGACCCAAAGCGGCTTGAAGCCAGGTTGAAATTACCACTGTATGCTTGGCTAAAGAGTTTGGAATTATTTTCATAGGCAATGGCAAACTTTTGAAAGTTTTTTAGTAAGGCAATGCCATGGTCAAAGGGATGCTTTAGGACCTTAATTTGCCGGGAATGTGCACAATGAATAGAAGACGCAAGAGAGTACAAACAGGAAGAATAATTACAAAGTCATTGAAATAATTTAGACCAGAAATAATAGAGCCTGAATTTACATGATAGCAGTGGAACAGATAACAAGGGAGGAACAGATGGAGAAGTTCCTCTTCTGCCTCTCCAACCAACCCCCTAATTCCTGCTCCTCTTATTCTCTCTGTTTTAGCTATTCTGGCCTTTTCTCTTTTCTGGAAGGAACTAATCTAGTTACCCAATGTCCTTACACATTCTGCTTCCTCCACCCTTCTCTCTCTGACGTCTTTGTTCATTATTTCTTTGGGTCTGTGCTTAAACATCTGCTTCCTCCACCCTTCTCTCTCTGATATATTTGTTCATTATTTCTTTGGGTCTCTGCTTAAATATTTTTTCCAGGACTGTTTTCATGCCCCTCTAGGCCAGTCTAGACTAGGTCTTCCTGTTTTACTCCCTCACAGCACCTTGCAGTTTTTTTCCATTGCACTTATTGTCATCAATAACTAAAAACTAATATTTGCTGTGCATTTGTGAGATAAGTTACTCTGTTAAGTTTTTTTACAAGGATTATCTCCCTTTATCCAAAACAAAAAAACAAACAAAAAACACATAAGTAGACATTAGTATTATCCCCTATTTTCCAGAGACGGGAATTCAAGATCATAAAGGCTAGTTAACTATGGAATTTGGAAGTGACTGCTCTTACCTACCTAGGTGGATGTTCTGGCTCAAGTAAGGGAGGTAATTTGATGTAGTGATTATTAGGTTAAGCATAGAATCTAGAGACAGACTAATTGGGTTATGATCTTGCCTCTGCCACTTACTAGCTGTGAAATCCCTCAAGCAAGTTGTTTAAGCTCTCTGAGGCTAAATTTCCTCATTTGCAAAATAGGATATTGTTGCTTCTCTTATAGGATTGTCAGGAATACTAAATGAGATAAATGCTTAGAACAAGACTGGTATATAGGAAGTGAAGTATATCTGAAAACTATTACTAGTCATGTAATAAGTTGTTTAAAACCTGCCTTCTCATCTATTCTGTGAGGGCAGAATCTATCTGTAAGAGGTCGAGAATGTGTTTACCACTATGTATCACAGTGCCTAGCACAGTGCCTGGACACAGTGGGTGTTTGATAAATATTTGAATGAATGAATGGACAAATGAAAAGCTGAGTGTGCAGATCTTACTGCCTAACATCACCACATGCATAGAGCACATTAAAATGTATTGTACCTGTTTCATGACCATTTTATTTAATTTTAACCACAAAGTCAAAGAAGGCAAGGAAAGAACTATTTTCCGTATTTTACCTTTGATAATGTTGAGTCTCAGAAAGTTGTTTGCTCAAGGTCATCTAGCCAATAAACGGTAAAGCCAAAGGAAGATCCTGACTCTCAAACCTCCCAAGGCCAGAGTTATCTTAAAGACAACCCAGATGAGAGTCACCACAGGCAAGGTTGAACCATTCACAACGTGGAATCATTTACAAGGTTGAATCACCATTCACAATGCCCTCTTGAGTTGCCCCAGTTCCGAACCTTGATCTTGCTATGATTCCTGAAAACCTCTTTACCTGCTGCTTCAGCTTTGTTAAGTAGCCTCTCCCATAGCATCTGGTGGTGCCTGCTTGTCCAGGCACCCCTGCTGACTTCACTGGCCACCCGAAATCTGAGTACAGCATCACAAACCAAGCCTGACACAAACGTAGGGTGCTTTAATTGGACCATAACAAGGTGGGACACTGATTTTTTTTTTTTTTTTTGGTTGAATTTGAAAAGAGATTAAATGAGTTAACTAAGTTTCAAGCCCAGCTAACCAGGAGAATGACATTGACACAAATAGTCAATACAAGAGTAGTTTGTTTGAAGGAACATAGAACTATTCAACATTAGACATGTCAAGTTTGGGACACCAGTAAGGAGTCTAAGTGAATAGCAAATAGAAATAGATTAACATTCAGGAGAGAAATAAAGCCCAAGAAATCATCTACACACACAAAAATGGTTAAAGCCACAGAACTCAAATCCTGCACAGTGCTATTTAGTGTGGGGCTTTCCTGTGTTTGATGGTGTGCTGACATTCCCTAGAGGGGCAGCAGTGTCCAGCTGCCTGGACTTGGGTTCTCAGATCCTGCTTCAAACAACATAGGGCCACATTTATGTGATTTATATTGAATCTGTGTCAGAGTTAGTTTGATTAACAAAATTAGCTAAAAGAAATGTTCGAAGCATTAATTTAGTAGGTATTCTCTCTCCCTATTCTACTACCAAAGCCTCTGTTATAGTGTCTCTACCCACACCCAGATATATGGCAGGGAGAAATCATCAACTTGAATTTTAGTTCTGACAGTGAACAAGCCAGGAACTCTCAACTAAATAATATTCAGTTGACTCATGTGTGATTTAGAAAATATTTTGATGTTCTAGTCTGGTTCCAGTTCAGTGAATCAGTGACAGGTTCAAACTGGTTCACTGCAGTTTAACTAAGAAAATAAAATAAAATAAGCTTTGTTTTATTTCTCAGTTCCACAGAAAATAAAATAATAATGTTTAGTATTTGAGTTAAAGTTCAGCAAACTTTTATAATTTGTCCCAGGTTTTTGTTTATTGTTTCCTTCTGCATCAACTCCTCCTGTTTTGGAAACATGCCCTGTAGATAGCTACAAATCCATACGGGTGGACTGTATTCAAGGCCTCAATTTAAAATGATGAGTCACAGCTATTTATGATGTCAGGGGTAAACCTCAGCTAGCCTTCTCCTTGAGTGCTGGGCAAGACTCAGGCATAATCTCATTGGAAGAATACTTGCCCAGGAGCTCTCCTGAGAGAAGGTCCCAGGCTGCAGGACACCTTAAGGACAATAGTGTCACAGGGATGAGAAATTACATCAGACACAGCTGCCCACTTCAGTGCCTCAAGTTTCACGTGGATTAGCACCTACTTGCTGTGTGCATCTGGGCCCAATTCCCAGGCTGTTAACTAACCCAAGGCCCCTAACCCAAAGGAGAGCTGAGCTGAGCAAATTGCCACAAGCATTCAAGTAAGGGCCGATTTCAGCTTTCTTTTAAGCAAACCTCAGAGAATTAAAAAAAGAACAAAACAAACACAAAACTTGCTTACAGGAATTTTTTTTTTTTTTTTTTTTTTTTTTTGCCTTTTTCTGGATTGATACCCAACCCATGAACAGCTCAACTTAATAATAAAAGTTTCTCATTATTGCCTGGGATTTTTGAAAATACACAAATTCGGGTTTTGCAGATACAAAATATCTGTACTAAGATGTCTATACTAAATAGTTGACTTCCACTGTGGAAAATGTGTAATGTTGCATAAAGTCAAATTTTTCTCTTTCCAACATACTCATTGAGACAATACATTATTTATCAAGTGTGATCCATTTGACCTCTAATTTGTTAGTAATTTCATAATATCTTGAATTGGCGGCTTTTAGAAAGATTCAGCAGCTTTCTATGTTTTCCTTTTTTTTTTTTTTTTTTTTAAGGCATTTAGTTTGTTCTCCTCATCAGTTTCACTTATATTTTCATGGTTCACATTTGCCAATGCCGCTCCTCTCCTTACAGTAGTTAAATGTGTAGTCTCACTTGGGGGCACAGGGAGGCGGGGGGCTCGGTCCAGGGTTGGGAAGGTGTCGGCACTTCGTGGACAGGACGGGCATCCTGTCCTGCATGAAAGAGGTGTGGGTGGGCGGCCAGGGAAGGGGAGTTGGCAGGGGAGGGCTCCACAGTCTTTTCTCTGGTGGTTGGTGATTCTCCATTCAGATTCCTTCCTGGCTGCCCAGAGTAGGGGAAACCATGCAGCTTAGGGAAGGGCAGGGGAAAAAGATAAGGTAAAAGCAGCAACTTGCTCAGGGGAAGGGATAGGGGGTGAACGGCAGGGCAAGGGGGGCACAGGAGTGGCTCCTGGGGTAAGGCACAACCCTGTCTTTGGCTCTCCTGGTGAGGAGTTTCCTCCCCTGCATCCCCTGTCTGGCCCGTCTTCCCCCCATCACCCCCCAGACCGACACCAGTGACACAGGGGTTTGAGGAGGGACACCCAAGCAAAAGGCAGAAAGGGGCAGGCAGGGGCCTACCCAGGACAAGGGGGTGGGGCAGAGAAGACCCCAGGCCCAGGAGCTGCACCCCCACCCCAACTAAGGCCTGGAAGGTGGGGAGCACCCGCTTCTTTTCAGGGGTCTGGCTGGAGCTCCAGCCCGCCCCTAGGCCTCCGTCAGGCCCAGTCGCTTGCCAAGTGACCAGGGCATTGCACTTTGGGGTCAATGCCGGGGTGGGGAGGCAGGCCAGGAGGCCAGGGGAGAGGAGGGGCGACTAAGGTCCTGACTATTTTCTAACTCATACCAAAGTCTATCAGGAAGATAGAGAACAGAAATTGCCACAAGTCAAGCAGTGAATTATTACATAGTGTAGAACAGTGGAAAATAGGGAAGAGAAGATGAGTCATGGAGTTAGACAGCCCTAGTTTCAAATACTAACCCTTCACCTACTTGGTAGGCAAATTTGGTGAAGTCATTAAACTTTTCTGAACCTGTTTCTAACTCTGCAAAATGGACTATCATCAGTGTAGTATATGCTCAATATCCATTGTTCACTTTTCTTACCCTTCTTTCATAAATCAGGAGTCATGTGTTCATGTTCTTCCAAATGCATCAATGGCAAAAAGTAAAACTTTGACATGATTCACCCTGTAGAGTAAGACTTGATCTCGCCATAAGTATTAGTGAAAGACATTCCCCTGTCTCATTTATTATACAGTGAAATAGACCTAAAGGACACAGAGTATTTTTTAAGAAGAAATTGATCAGGGAAACTATTTTAATGAGTGTCCAGCTGAAGGTTAATTTCAGAATGCTCTGGTGCCTGAGTTCACGCTCTCATACCACTGAGGAAAATGGAAAATGATGGGACAAAATGCTTCTGTAAATTTCTATTGTTGGCATTGCTCTCTTGCGCAGTATAAGACATCTTGCAAAAAGGCAAAGGGGACCTGGAGTCAGAGATACTTGAATTTGAACACTAGTACTGTCATTAACTGTCAGACCCATGCAAGTTATTAAACATTTCTGAGCATTAATTTCTCATTTATGAAGTGAAAATTATAATAGTGTACCTCACAGGCTTGTGGGAAAAATTAAATAATTTAAGTAAAACGGCTTGCAAAGTACCTGACACATGGTAAGTATTCAACAAGTGATCTGTATTACTAAGTATTAGTCCATTTTCACACTGCTATAAAGAACTGCCCAAGGCTGCATAATTTATAAAGAAAAGAGATTTAATTGACTCAAGTTCCACATGGCTGGGAAGGCCTCAGGAAACTTACAATAATGGCAGAAGGGGAAGCAAATATGTCCTTCTTCACAAGGCAGCAGGAGAGAAAGGGTATGTAGTGAAGTGGGACGAGCCCCTTATAAAATCATCATATCTCATGAGAAGTCACTCACTATCACGGGAACAGCATGGGGTAAACTGCCCCCAGGGTCCAATCACTCCCCACCAGGTCTCTCCCTAGACACATGGGGATTATGGAGATTATAATTCAAGATGAAATTTGGGTGGGGACACAAAGCCTAACCATATCATACTATAACTAGGCTAACTTACACTGGCCAATGGCAAAATCCAAGGTTATAAAAGTTATTTACAAGGATAAATGCCTGTCTCCTGTGTAAAAGTATTAAGTGCAATTAATGCCATCTTAGTAATGGCCTCATAGAGGTTTAAGGATTTGAGTTGGCTAGGTTATCTATAAACATTGAGATTTATTTTATTCTTTCTGTGTTAAAAGCCTAAACTTCTGAAGTAACCAGAAAGAAAAGTTGAAATTCTTTAATTTCATTCATGATTGGCCTTACATTTTTGTTATCTGGTAATATTTTTCCTTAAATGTACAACTACAAAGAAAATACTAAGACTAATTTATACTGTTATTCCATTAATTTTACCTTTGAAATAAGAATTTGAAGTCTGATTTTGTGGCTTTGAACATCCATTTTGGACTATAGTAGAATGTCCTAGGAGAACAGTTTTATGTATAGTCCAGAGCCTTTTCAGGACTGATGCTGAAACCTAACACCCAGTTCTTTTCTGAAAGAAACCTTTTACATTTGTTCTTATAAAAGCATGTAAGAAATGATATCCCATTTTGACTCATTCCACTTTCATAATAACATTCTATATGAAACAACTTTCCTCAAAAAATGTTCAGACACTTTCTCAACTTTGTCCCTGGAAAACTTCTCTTAATTTTCTTTCATCATGGTGACCATTTGATTTAAGGTCACAGGGAAAAGAAAAGACCTGAAGCTGCTAATCATGCTGCTCTATCTCCACCTGTATTTTATGAGCCATCTCAGCCTTGATTATGCTAATCTGATAAAATTGTATTGAAATAAGTTGTTGCTTCTCAAAGACTTGAATAGTATTATGGGGACAGCAACCAGTTCAATCAAATATTCTGTTCTTGTATTTCAGTCACTGATTTTCCAAAGAAGAGCAAAGAATATAAATTCTGATGGAAGGAAAAAGTGAAACTTGAACACCCAGAAAATGCTAAAAAGAGGCAGCTGTAATTGTGTGCAATTGACTAGTGTGAATTTCCTGGCTAATGACAATGAGCGCAAACTAACCACTTAGCCTAGTTTTAATTAAGAAAATGACTTCGCTCTAAATTAATTATATAAGAGTTTGTTTCATATTTTTAACAGTTTCAAAATATACTCATAAACAAACTTCTAATTATTAGAATTATCTTAGAGGTAGATTATTGTGTCTCATAGGGTAACTCTCCCCAAGCCCCTCTCCCTTCTTGTCAACATCCATCTTCCTAAACACTCCTTTCTAGGATTCTGCTTCAATGTTTAATGCTAAAAGGAGGACTGAACGCAAGAAGACAAGAGCACTTGGTTTTCCTTTGTGAATACCAGACTCTAGTTCCATTTGATTTTGTAAGTAAATAGTTCTTGAAAAGAAATCCTATGAAAGGAAAAATAATGATCCTGGTTTTCGCCAATTAAAGTGCATTTAACTCAACGTTTTACTTCCTATAACACAGAACATGAATTGGAGAATAAATGTAATCAAAATGCTGGAGAGGGTAGGCTAGCCATCATTTCTGAGATTAGAGAATGAGGTTTGATGATTGTGATCCGGCAATATTTTCAAGGAATTGCAGTCTAAAACTATACAGAAAATGATGGGCCTTTTTTAAGTATCCAGCTCAGGGTTTGAGTTAAACGAACTGAAGAATCATTATGGGAAGATGTCACTGCAAAAGACCCTCTAGGAGTACATGTGATAAACTTTACCTCAGAAGGATATTTTCTGGTATTTATATTAAGGACTACTGTGTAGTTTCCTGGGATTTAGGAAAGAGAAAATCATTCTTAAAAATGGTAGAGATGTTCAAATGCCTAAGTCTTTTAAAGAATTCTGGTTGGGCTGCTCTGGAGAGAATACTTCCAACTGTGTGTATATTATAGCTATTATATTTATATTTAGGAAAACACACACTTAGTTTTAAATTGCTCATGGCCCAAGAACATGGACTACTTTTATCATAAGACCTCTGTCTACTTAAATATCTTCCCCTGATATCATCTCAAAAATATAAAAATGCTTGTTTAACTGAAGCAAATTTAACTACTAAATTTAATGTATGGAATGAATATTTTCATTCAGACCTCTCCTTTTCTTTAATATTTAAAATGGTTCCTAATTATCTATGTTACAACCCCCAATTCCCTATTTCAGTTCCCAGTTAGCTTTCCAAATTTCTATTCTTTTACTCCTTCCTGTATTTTAGTTCCAGCCATATTAAGCTACTCATTGTCTTCTATACATGGTCTTAAATTTTTCTACATTTATATATCTGTTCATTCTACTCACCTGGATTTGTTTGATTTGTTTATTATAAATGGTGTGTTCTGCCGGGCGCGGTGGCTCACACCTGTCATCCCACCACTTTGGAAGGCCGAGGCGGGCAGATCACAAAGTCAGGAGATTGAGACCATCCTGGCTAACACGGTGAAACCCCGTCTGTACTAAAAACACACACACACAAAAATTAGCTGGGAGTGGTGATGGGTGCCTGTAGTCCCAGCTACTCGGGAGGTTGAGGCAGGAGAATGACGTGAACCCGGGGGGCGGAGCTTGCAGTGAGCCAAGATCGTGCCACCGCACACCAGCCTGGGCGACAAAGCGAGACACCCCCTAAAAAAAAAAAAAAGTGTGTTCTAATTTTAGAGCAAACAAGGATAAACTAAATGCAATCCTGTAGGAAAAATTAACAGGGGCAAAAGAGGTGATTCCTCCTGAAAGGGAGAGTGGTGAAGGGCAAATTTCTTATTAGAAGTCTGAGGGGCTGGGTAAAGTTCAAGAGCAATCAAAGCAGTAGGGTGTTACTTGGTTGGAGTGAGAATGGGGTGGTTGCAAGGCATAAGAGGTGTTATAATCAGAAGATTCAAAACAATATAAACAGAATCCTGGTCTGGAAAATGAGGTCACCAATAGTCCAAGAGCACAATCATCATTACACTTTGTTATGTAATAGTCACAGAGCACCTCTTACAGTAAAAGCTTTGTGCCAGACACAAAGATACACAAAGATAAATAAGACAAACTCCTTGACCTCAAATAAATACACAACAAACGCAAATAATTCAATAAATAAAATGTCAAGAAGGAGGAGTAGTACATTTGTGCTCATGGAAATGAATAGTCAACCAGCAGTTTCCAAATGGAACCTCCTCATTAGTTTGGGTCCGTTTAGGGTAAGGCAAAATGCCCTACATACCTCTGTACTTTCAAAGGGCATTTCTGCAATACAAACTACAGTAAACTGTATAGGCTAGTGATGGTTCTTAGATTTGGAAAGATGAGACAATGTTTAATGTACTGCCAATGTTACCTGACACCACCAACAGACTAACAGTTACAGTTATGCCCAAATGACAGTTATGAATCTCCAGTGCTAAGGGAGAATCTCACCCTGACCCAGTGTCCACCATATTGCTTTCATTCCTGCTTTTACTTCCATGTATAAATGATGGCAAAGTCCATTTCCCTGGTGCTTCTTTTAAGAGACTCTCTGCTACAGTTGAGCCATTTCTGTTTACACAAAGACTGTGACAAGAAAGATGGTATCAAAGGATGGCTTGATTGGACGTTAGTCCCCTCCCTCTCCCACAATTTTCAGCAATACTCTCCTAGAACCTACTGACAAATAAACATACAATCTAAATTAAAATGTGTGTTGAACACAAAATCATCTTCAAAATAAAATAAGTGTTCCAGCATCTCCTACCAACAGGACTGCCACCAGTAAGCTGTTCCATATAAGAATTTTGGAACCACCATTAATGCCAAGGTCGTAGACTGTCTCAAGTTCTGTTTCTGCCAGTCACACACAGAACAATCTCTTCCAAACTCTTTGCTATACTTTGCCACCTGGTCCCTAACTAGACTTATATTGGGTCTGGAATATCACAAATTCTTTCTTGAAAATGGTTGTGCCAGCTTCTGGTCTTCATAAGCATACTCTGGGCACCACAGTCTGGCTTCTAGTTTATAGTAAATTCAAGGAGGTTAGAGGGCTACAGATACCATTCCATTCCCTCCTCCCTCCCCCTTTTCTTCTTTTCCCCATCTCTTTTTTTCAAGATACAAAGATGCTATTATATGCAATAGTATATACAAATTGATGTGAGGAATGGAGACCTGAACTTCTGTCTTCTAAGCAAAATGTTTCATTCACTGGTGGACTCTACTCTTAAGAACAGAAATACTGGAATAGTTTTTAGGAAAATGTTATCCAAGCCTAACCAGCTTTAGCATTTTAGAAAGCAACTTTCAATTATCCGGAAAAGTGATTTATGTGAAGCACCTTATTTTTCAGTAATTCTGAATATGTTAGGCATTATTTATAAGCAAAAAAACAAGTCAGACAACTTAATAAAACTATATAACATTTTTAATACAAAGAAAATGTTTCTGCTCTCCCGGATGGAAGCTTCTCTCTTAAAAGGATTCAGATTGCTAAACTTTAAGAAAGGCAGAGACCATTCCTACCTCCTTATTATGGTTCATCGGGGTAAAAATTACTCCTTACTCACTACCCAAACCTCCACGTCATCTTTCCACTTCATATTCCTTCCTCTCTGTGACTGATTAACTGCTCAGTACTTTCTGAGATTCCTGGTAAAGATGGCATTCGCAGTGGTGCTTGCTGCTTAACACATGGCAAAAACAGACTGACAGCTTATAAGTGCTGTCAGTAACAGCTACACTGAGACTGAAAAGGCTAGGGGACCCAAGCCACATAGCTATTAATAAAAGGACATGAATGTCTTTAACCCCACAATCCATGATATGACAAAACTACCCAGCTTCTGCCTATTCAGCTGGCATTCCGTGATTCCCTTTTGCTGCCCATGGTTAGGCACAAAAAACACATGGTGAACACTTGATGGGGGGGTGGATGGATGGGTGGATGGATGGATGAATGGATTAATGGATGAAAAGATCAATAATTGCTCCTTGACTATAGCCAGGGTAGACAAAGTATGAGAGAAGGAAATTCAAATCCCAGGTATGCTACTTGTCGCAATTCAGAGATTAAAAGCTGTTGCGAGAAAATGGGACTACAAACTAAAATTCAAATTATGGATTTCATCTTGTTTTGCCACTCGTTTGGCTAATTAATTTAAATTTTACTCAAAGTTAAGTGCACTAACAATTCTCAAGCCACAGAAGCATATCCAGCATAATGGATCCAGATGTTAATTCTCATCTGGAGAAAACAGTGATTCTAGCCACAGCTTCACATCATGCATGGTTTCCACCTTTACTAGAAAATACTTTCAGTTAAAATAGAAATATGGGCTATTTAATTTGCATTCACTGCAACAGGTTGACAGTGCAACAGGTTTGGAAGCAATTTAATTGAAACTATAAATTATTCTGAGTCATCTGGAAGGCAAGACCATATTAACCTGATGCTTTTGTTTCCTTTGGAAACAGGAATAGCACAGTGCCTCAGGAAATGTATACATCTCAACACAGAGGCTGAAACACACAGGGCTTTATCTGACTGTTGGGTATGTCCCTCTGCCTTTATCTCCACAACAAACAATAACATTACAGAAAAGAGTGGCTAGATCGAGGAAAAAAGATAGCACACACAGTATGCTCTTTATCCCTCAGATCAAACTAAGACCCATGGTGTATTAGTCCATTCTCACACTGCTAATAAAGACATACCTGAGACTGGGTAATTTATAAACGAAAGAGGTTTAATTGACTCATATTTCAGCATCACTGGGGAGGACTCAGGAAACTTGCAATCATGGTAGAGGGGAAGCAAACATGTCCTTCTTCACATGGCAGCAGCAAGGAGAAGTGCTGAGAAAAAGGGGGAAAGCCACTTATAAAGCCATCAGATCTCGTGAGAGTTTACCATCATGAGACCAGCATGGAGGTAACCACCCTTATGATTCAATTACCTCCCACTGAGTCCCTACCATGACACATTGGGATTACAGGAACTACAATTCAAGATGAGATTTGAGTGGGGACACAACCAAACAATATCATTTCACCCGTGACCCCTCCCAAATCTCATGTCCTCACATTTCGAAACATAATCATGCCTTCCCAACAGTCCCCCAAAGTCTTACTTAGCTCATTCCAGCATTAACTCAAAAGTCCAGGTCCAAAGTCTCATCTGAGACAAGGCAAGTCCCTTCTGCCTATGAGCCTGTAAAATCAAAAGCAAGTTAGTTACTTCCTAGATACCATGGGAGTGCAGGTATTGGATGCCCACAGTATACTTATAAAGACCAGAAGCTGGCACAATCATTTTCAAGAAAGAATTTGTGATATTCCAGACCCAATATAAGTCTAGTTAGGGACCAGGTGGCAAAGTATAGCAAAGAGTTTGGAAGAGATTGTTCTGTGTGTGACTGGCAGAAACAGAACTTGGCAGTCCATACACTCTTTCCAAATAGAAGAAATTGTTCAAAACAAAGGGGCTACAGGCCCCATGCAAGTCCAAAATCCAATAGGGCAATCATTAAACCATGAAGTTACAAAACGATCTCCTTTGACTCCATGTCTCACACACATCCCGGTCACACTGATGCAAGAGGTAGGCTCCCATGGCCTTGGGCAGCTCCACCCCTGTGGCTTTGCAGGGTACAGCCCCCTTCCCAGTTGCTTTCACAGGCTGGCATTGAGTGTCTGCAGCTTTTCCAGGTGTACAGTGTAAGCTGTTGGTGGCTCTACCATTCTGGGGTCTGAAGAATTGTGGCCCTCTTCTCACAGACCCACTAGGCAGTGCCTCAATGGGGACTCTGCATGGGGGCTTCAACCCACATTTCCCTTCTGCACTGCCCTCGCAGATGTTCTCCATGAGGGTCCCAACTCCTCCAGCAAACTTCTGACTGGACATACGGTATTCCTATAAATCCTCTGAACAAACCTCAGTTATTGACTTCTGTGCACCTGCAGACTGAACACCACATGGCAGCTGCCAAGGCTTGGGGCTCATACCCTCTGAAGCTATGGCCCAAACTGTACCTTGGCCCCTTGTAGTCAAGGCTGGAGGGGCTGGGATGTGAGGCACCGAGGCCTGAGTCTACACACAGCAGTGGGGTGGGGGACACACCTTGACCTGACCCAGGAAACCATTTTTCCCTCCTAGACCTCTGGGCCTATGATGGGAGGGGCTGCCATGAAGGTCTCTGACATGCCCTGGAGACATTTTCCCCATTGTCTTGGTGATTAGCATTTGGCTCCTTGTTACTCATGCAAATTTCTACTGCTGGCTTGAATTTCTTCCCAGAATATAAGTTTTTCTTTCCTATCATATCATCAGACTGCAAATTTTTCAAATTTTTATGCTCTTCTTCCTCTTGAACACTTTGCTGCTTAGAAATTTCTTCTGCCAGATACCTTAAATCATATCTCTCAAGTTCAAAGTTACACGGATCTCTATGCCACTAGTCTCTTTGCATACAAGACTGGCCTTTACTCCAGTTCCTAACAAGTCCCTCATCTCCATCTGAGACTACCTCAGCCTGCACTTTACTGTCCATATCACTATCACAATTCTGGTCAAAGCCATTCAACAAGTCTCTAGGAAATTTCAAACTTTCCCACATCTTGCTGTCTTCTGAGACCTCCAAGTCTCCAGAAAGTTCCAAACTTTCCCACATTTCCTATATTCTGAGCCCTTCAAATGGTTCCCACCTCTGCCTGTTACCCAGTTCCAAAGTCACTTTCACATTTTTGGGTATCTTTACAGCAACACCCCACTCTCTGCAGTCCCAATTCACTGTATTAGTCTGTTCTCACACTGTTAATAAGGAAATACCTGAGACTGGGTAATTTATAAAGGAAAGAGGTTTAATTGACTCACAGTTCAGCATGACCAGGGAGGCCTCAGGAAACTTAAAATCATGGCAGAAGGGGAAGCAAACATGTCCTTCTTCACATGGTGGCAGCAAGAAGAAGAGCCAAGCAAAATGGGAAAAGCTTCTTATAAAACCATCACATCTCATGAGAACTGACTCACTATCATGAGAACAGCATGGAGGTAACCACCCCCTGATTCAATTACCTCCCACCAGGCCCTTCCCACAATACGTGGGGATTATGGGGACGACAATTCAAGATGAGATGTGGGTGGGGATACAACAAAACTATATCACACGGTTTGGTTTAACAGAGCAAAATCCAAGGCTAGACTCCTTCAAAAGTGTAAGTGAACAGCTGCCATCTTTCTGATGTGAGATCTCAGGGAGAAATGTTTAAGAAGGCAGAGGGGAATAACCAAGATTAAGTTTATGAGTACCTATGACCCTGAAAGCCTCTATACCTCTATATTTGTTTGAATTGCTTGAACTCTGAGGAAAAGGGCCTTTGAGCAGAAGGTCTTCCTCATGCCAGGCCTGGGGTAAAATGGGAGAGATGGAGGCAACATGGGGTGCAAGGGTACAAGTCTGAGTTCAATGGGGAGGAAAATTTTCCCCTTTCCCTGGCCCATATTGAGGCTCCTGGACTGTAGTGATGGAAGGGAATTGAATTCTGTTTTGGTGTATGACTTTTCAGCTTTGAGGCATAGCAGGAGGCAGCACCCCAGACAAGGTAGTGCTTCTCTGCAGTGGAAAGGCTAGAGAGGAAACAGCAATGCCCAGTGCACAAAGATTTTACTGCACTCAACAGCCTTGGAGATGAGCCAAAATACCAGCCAGAGGAGGACACTTTACCAACCTGCTTGAACTAAGAAAAGCCAAAAGCCAGCACCATTTGGATACAAATTGCTGATTTATTGCCTTCCTTACCAGTAGGCTAGTGAGGCCTGGGGACATACATGTTACTAAGACAAGTACCCAGCAGTTACGGGATCCTGGTTTGCAATCATTATAATATCCCTTACACAGGTGCTTATGTACACACGCACACACACGCGCACACACACACACTCCCTTCCTCACAATAAGCTCAGCTTTGACACCAGGCAGAGGGAAAAACAACAGACAACTTTAGATGTAGCTGGAGCGGAATAGCTCTGAAATCTCTGTGTCACAGTTTTCTATGAATGAATAGAAGTGTCATTTGGCGTCTTGCCACATTCTCCTCAGCAGTCTCATCACTTGCTCTGCAACTCTGCCCAGTTTTCTGTGTCATAGTCCTTCTTCATTCAGGCTGTGTGGTACCGTCAAGAGCTAAATTTATATTCAGGTATGCATTCTGTGTTTTCTTCACATACCAGTCATTCGCCCCTGTGTGTATATGATGACATTTAAGAATTTATATTTGGGCATGAAATTATCTTTTAGCTTAGTATCATTTTAAAGATCATTGCCTGGTAAACTATAATAATTACAAAAATTCAATATTTCAGTTCTTGTTCATTACCTACTAGTTCATAGTCATTAGTACCACAAACACAATGATTATTAACCAAAAGCCAGAGTTTCATAATTTCTTTGATATCGCTGTGATTGGAGATGTAGAAGACTTGTTTCACCTGTGCACTTCATGCTATATATGGTTTGGGCATTTTTCCCAAGTTAAAGTAATTTTGAACTTTGATTTTAAATTAGATATAACGTAATTTATTGTTTGGGTACTTGATGTCCCTGAAATCTGTGTCTCGGATATGACAATAAGTCAGTGTCTGGTTTCTTCCAAATTTTCCAACCCCAGCCCAGGGAGTTACAGAAAATTGCTTCTCAAAAAAGATCGCTTCAGCATAAAAATGATACAATGGATTGTAGGAACTTGGGTGGAAGAATGGGAGGGGAGTGAGGGATGAAAGAATACAAATATAATGCAGTGTATACTGCTCAGGTGATGGGGGCACCAAAATCTCACAAATCACCACTAAAGAACTTACTTATGTAACCAAATACCACCTGTACCCCAATAACTTATGGAAAAAATAAAATAAAATAAAGTAAGAGGCACAAGTAACATTTAAAAAAAATCCCTTCAACTTAGGTGAATTATGTTTTTCAGGCATGTCATTTAAAAACAAAACACAAATAGAGGGACCCATGTCCTAATTCATTGCCTTGTGATATCACTGTGCATTGGGGACTTAATACATAATCAGAAACAAAAACTGCCCTCACTCTCTTAGCTCCTGGGCACCTTGAAGCTTCCAGCATTCTTTTCATCCTCATGTGGGACAAATATGCAAAACTGCTTGATCAAGCTCTCTGGGACCTCTTTCCAAGAGCTGTCTTTCTCTATCATTGGATTCTCTTCTAAGCATTTCTTTTATTTTCTTCAACTTTTAAGTACGGGGGTACATGTGCCAGATGTGCAGGTTTGTTACAGAGGTAAACACGTGCCATGGTGGTTTACTGCAAAGACCATTCCACCACCCAAGTATTAAGCCCACTCCCACAACAGGCCCCAGTGTGTGTTGTTCCCCACATGTGTTCACGTGTTCTCAGCATTCAGCGCCCACTCATAAGTGAGAACACATTGTGTTTGGTTTTCGGTTCTTGCGATAGTTTGTTAAGGACAATGACTTCCAGCTCCATCCATATCCCTGCAAAGGACATGCTCTCATTCTTTTTTTGTGTCTGCATAGTATTCCATGATGTATATGTATCACATTTTGTTTATCCAGTCTATCATTGATGGGCATTTAGGCTGATTCCATGCCTTTTCTATTGTGTATAGTGCTGCAATGAACATATGCAAGCACATATCTTTATAACATAATGATTTATATTCCTTTGAGTATGTACCTAGTAATGGGATTGTTGGGTCAAATTGTATTTCTGCTTCTAGGTCTTTGAGGAATAGCCACACTGTCCTCCACAATGGTTGAATTAATTTACACTCCCACCAACAGTGTAAAAACATTCCTTTTTCCCTGCGACTTCACAAGCATGATCAAATTATCTTTGTTTGCTATTTTCTTTTCTTGAGGTTAGGAGTTCCTGTGACATAGGGATGGGCAGAACTATCTCATGACACAGCAGAACTTGGACACTGGAAGGAAGTGGTGAGCAGGTTCTTCATTAGTGTCTAATAACATTTAGAAGATAGTCAATTACATTGATCTTTAGTTTCCCAATCTATAAGGTGAAATTATAGAACAAGAAAATTTCTGAGGTACCATACCTGTTGTTCTAATTCAGTAACTGAATGTAAATGGGCTAACACAAGTGAAATGAAGGTCATACGGGGATAGGTGGTTTATGAAGAAACCACTAACAAACTCATGGGGCAAACCTGAAGATACTAGGTAGTCACAAGGCTCCTAACAAACCCTGCATATGGTAGTTATTTTCTGTCTCTAATAGACCATTCTCCCTTTGCAACATCTTACTGGACATGTTTCTACTTGGGTGTTCTATAAGATGAATTCAAACTTATTAAGTCCCACAATGATTTCAGTATTTCTGTCAATCCTGAGTCTTCTAATACTTCTGTTTCTATTAAGAAGTCCCAGCACCCTCTTAGTTATACAGCTTTCAGATTTACTAAACTCCTTTCTGTTCCTGGACACTCATCTAAACAGAGCTCAATCCTGCTGATTCAACTGCCACAATTCATCGCAGTTATGTCCTCTCCACCATCAGCACTTTGATTCAGACCTTGCTGTGAATTTCCACAATACCTAATCCACGGCCTCACTTCTTTTCTGTCTTCCAACCCATTCTGGAAATAGCTACCAGAGTTATTTTTCAAAGGATGGGGAAAAGTCTACTATTCTTAAACACATTTAATAGTACCCTTTAGCCTGTGCATAAAATTCAAACTCCCTAGACTGTTTTTTGAGATTCCCACAACTTCATTTCAACCAAACTTTTTTTGGTTCATTTCCTTCTAATCTCTTTCAGATACACTTCTAACTCACTGAATTGCATGGTCCTTCCTTTATATTTTCCTGTTTTTGGTCCCCTCTAGATTGCTTTCCCCATTATCTCTACATGTCTGAATCTACTTTTGTGTCAAGGCACTAATAGATTGCCACCTCTTCTCTAAATCTTTTCCCCATCCTCTTGCTGGAAGGAATCTTTTCTGCCTCCAAACACCTCCAGTGTGTTATCTGCAATTCTCTTATGGCACTTCTCACTTTTTATGATAAAATACTTACTTAAAAGACATTCTTGACAAGAATGTAAGCTTAAATAACTCATGTAGTGCCTTGTATATATTTTGGCCACAATTCATATGAATTGAGGTTGAAGTCTCATCAGAGGAGACAGATATGAAAGAAATTACATTTTGACCAAGAAGTATTTTCTTAGATAGTAGAAAGAACATATCAATTAGAGGAGTGGTTTGGATGGGCTGTTCAAGTACAGACTACCAAATGCTTGTAGACTTCTTTCATACATGCCTTGTAAAATATCATTAGTCAATCATTTCCTTATGGATATTCAAAAGCTTAAATTGTTAAATATATTTTTTAACATCCATGTAATTTATATTTATTCTAGTAATATAGACCATTGACTTAAGGTAGGTTTCTACATTATACAGTGGAGCCTACAGATTTAATGTGTAAGATGTCTTTCTACTCTTGTTTGTTTTATCAACTTTAGCTATACTAGAGTTACCCTTGCATAGATTTTTTTAATTTCTGTAAATCCAAGTAACATCTTCAAATATTGTTTGCTGTTTATGACAGAAGCAAATCCATGTTAAAATAATTCTAGCTGATATGTATTGATACATTTTATATACCTTGTAATATATTAAAAGTTTAACATTAATTATCTCAGTTAAGTCTCACAGAAATCTGATGAGATCATATCACCATTTTCAAGATGTGAGCATTGAGGCACAGATAGGTTGAATAAATTATCCAAGTTTAAACAGCTAATAAATGAAACTCACAGAAAGAGATCAAAGTAATTTGTCATTGGAATCTACCTACTTGATCACTATACTGTACAATCCATTGGCTGTAGAGTTAGACAAGGAGTAAATCCTTCCTCTGTTATTTACTACTAGTTGTGTGATCCTGAGCAAAGTATTTAACCTCTCTGAGACTCATTTCATTATCTACAAGATGGTTAAATAATACTTATATGACAAAATTAACAAAAATAAATAAAATAATATCTATATAACCCAGATCCCCGGCTTCTTCATCCTCAGGAGTAACTTTCCCCTTTGGGAAAAAAGGCTCTTCTCAAACTGATCCTAAATTGTCCATTCTCCTGTTGCATGTTCCTTTCCATTCTTCCATTCTCTGTGAGTTATCACTCACTTCTAAGGCCTCTTGGAAATTTTTTTAAAATGGGATTCGCTATAGCACATCCACACCTATGTGTACCATGTGGTTCTATACAACATCAGAAGGACATTGAAAATTAAACGTTTTTTTCAATTTTTTAAATCAAATTCTTAATTTGCATGTCTCGCATAACATTCTTCTATTATTTCTGTATGGAGTGAGGGATGGAATCAGTGTGAGCATGTATTAACCTCATGGCTAAAAGTGGGAAAGAAAAAGATTTCCTCACACTGTTATGTATGTGTCTAGTATAATGCCTGACACAGAACACATGCCAATAAATATCAAGTGTTTTCCCTTGTCCTAGAAAAAAAAAAAAGATTGCCATTAAATATTAAAATTTATTTTAAACTTCACATTCATATGTGGACTTTATATATCATGACTTACTACAACACAATGAAATGGGCACAAGATGCTACTATCTCTATTGGTAACTGTATTAGTCTGTTTTCACACTGCTATAAAGAACTACCTGACATTGGGCAATTTATGAAGAAAAGAGGTTTAACTGACTTATAGTTCCACAGGCTGTACAGAAAGCATGACTGGGAGGCCTCAGGAAACTTACAATCATGGCAGAAGGCAAAGGGGAAGCAAGCACGTCTTACCATGGCAGAGCAGGAGAGACACAGCAAAGGGCGAAGTGCTACACACTTTTAAACAACCAGATCTTGTGAGAACTCACTCACTATCACAAGAACAGGAAGGGGGAAATCCACCCCCATGATCCAAACACCTCCCACCACGTCCCTCCCCAACACTGGGAATTACAACTCGACATGAGATTTGGGTGGGGACACAGAGTCAAACCATATCACTAAGTCTCTATGCCTTGAAAATTTTCCTCTTTTTTTTTGTTTCTATATATTTAAAAACTCATCTGGACTAAAAGTTAATTATTTCACAACCAAAAATTAATTCTCAACTCATGGAGCCAAATTCTCATTTTTTAGTAAAGATCAACTTGATTTTTCTTTTCTTTCATGGATTGTGCTTTGGGGGTTGTACTAAAAACTCAGCACTAAATCCAAGGTCACCTGGATTGCCTCCTGTGCTTATTCCAGTTTTGTAGTTTTGCATTAAGGTCGATGATCCATTTTCAGTTAATTTTTTAAAGTAATAATGTATCTGGGTCTGTGTCCAGGTTCTTCTTTTTTGCAGGTGGAGATCCAATTTGTCTAATACCATTTGTTGAAAAGACTACCTATCCTCCATTGAATTGTCTGTGTTCCTTTGTCAAAGATCAGTTGACCATGTTTCTTTGGGTCTGCTTCTGGACTCTGAATTTAGTTTTAATGATTTCTGTGTCTATTAATTTACCAATACCACACTGTCATGATTTATTTAACTTTATATTAATTTTTGAAATCAGATAGTTTCAGTTCTCGAACTTTGTTCTTCTTCAGTATTGTGTGACTGATTATAGATTTTTGCCTTTTTATAAGAGCTCTAGAATCAGTTTGTCAATATCTACAAAACAGCTTCCTGGAATTTTGACTGATATTGTGTTAACTTTATAGATTAAGTTTGAAAGAATTAACATCCTAATATTAAGTCTTCTAAATCAATAAATGTGGATATCTCTCCTTTATTTTGATTTCTTTTCAAAGAGTTTTGTAGTTTTTCACATATAGAACCCACACATATTTGGTCAGATTTATACCTCAGTTTCACTGGTGCAATTTTATGTGGTACTATTTTTTTTAAAAAAAATTCAAATCCATTTGTTTATTGCTGGTGAAAGGAAAGCAATTGGTTTTTATATATTAACCTTATGTTCTGGGACCTTGCTGTAATCACTGATTCATTCCAGGTTGGGTTTCTTGTTGATCCTTCGAGATATTCTGCACACACAATCATATCTGTGAATAAAGAAAGTGTTTTTTTTTCTTTTTTCCCACTTCGTATGCATTTTACTTCTTGTTCTTATCTTACTGCAGTAGTTAGGACTTTTAGTACAATGTTGAATAGAAGTAGTAAGACATAAATTTTTCCCTTGTTCCCTAGAGAAAATGTTCTCTTTCTCTTCAACATCATGTTAATTCTAGGACTTCTGTACATGTTCCTTTCAAGTTGAGAAAGTTCCTCTCTATTCTCTAGTTTCTTGAGAGTTTTTATCATGAATGGGTAAATCGCATTTTTAAAAACTTGCCTTTTAACTTTCATATTTCATCTCAATATGTTTCTAAATTATGCTTATTTATCCATTTTATTTTTATACCCTTAGTTTCTAAACTGGTATAATTAAGCCATCTGGAGATTTTTATAAAACTCACTAAATAGCTAGGATTTTGCCCCCAGGTAAAATAAATTACTGCAATCATATGTAATAATATACAGCAGTTTATTCTAAGCATCTCTAAGATTTGTTTGGGAAAAAACAATCAAGATAGAGATTTTGTTTTTTACACACATGACTTTCAGCAAGTGATTGCTACAGAAATACATATATGGGATATTTTGACATTGGGATTGTAAAGGTCAAATGATGGAAATAGTCCCCAAATAAAAAAGCACAGATTTCTCCTTTTCTAGAAAGTGTTTATTTATCCATGAGAAATAGGGTGAATGTAGAATGAAGATCAGAGTTCTACCAGGTTTATTAATTAAGTAGTTGTGCAATCTTGGACAAATAAGACACCTCTGTAGTTCTGTTCTTTTATGTGTCCAGAGAAATGACAATAACACCCACCACCAGCACCACCCTGTGCTACCCACCTTCCTCACAGTATTAATTCAATACTAAGCACAATGCTATGTATGAAGCTCTCATTTATAATTTTCAACTGCAATAGAATTGAAAGGTATTAATATTATTAGAAGTGTAAGTTAGGGAGAAGATGTTCTGAGATCCTCTGATCAGGTTTTTATACATGAAGTCCATCATTAATGCAATTTCATTTCCTGGGATTTCAAATTTTTTGTTAAACTCCATTGCTGGGGTAAAAATCTTGTGGTGCAATCAAGACATTAAAAACTGAAGTTTTCAACTGTATCACCAATTTAAAATTTGGCCCGATCATGGCAGCGTGCAAATGCAGTTGTTGTATCATTTGGTCTTATTTGATCTACTTCTTCATCAGTCAAATGAGGTGACTGGTCGTTTAAGTAGATTCATGGCAGTGGATTTCAATCAGAAGGTCAAAACAATTACCTGTTTTTAATGATATGGAAATAACCAGCTTCAACTTTCCCCACCTGCAGAAGATGTTTGACACAGCAAGTTATTTGTACAGTCAGTTATTCTCTTATGTAGCTGACACTGAGCTCCAGCTATGTGCCAGGTGGGACAAGGTCTCTGTGGTACACAATAGCATAGAATACAACTCAACAATAAAAAGGAATGAACCACTGCAGGGAATAACCTGGATGAACCTCAAGGAAATTATGCCAAATGAAAGAGCCGGTCTCAAAGGATTCATTCTTTGTGATTTTATTTGTGGAACATTCGTGAAATAACATAATTATGGAGCTGGAGAATGGGTTCAGAGTTGCCAGGGGTTAGGGATCAGAGTAGAAGGGATAGAAGTGGTGACTATAAAGATGGCAGTCACATGACAGAGTCATGTGATGATGGCACAATTAAGTACAATTGATTGTAGTAGTGTTTACACAAGGCTAAACGTGATAAAGTTGTATAACCCTAAATATACACACACATACATGCATGTATAACTGATGAAAACTGAATAAGCTCTACGGATTGTAGCAGTGTCCATTTCTTGGTTTTTATATTGTATTACAGTTGTGCATGACACTAATGTTGGTAAAGAGTGGGTGAAGGGTGCATGAGACTTTCCTGTGCATTTCTTTGCAATATACTGTGAATCTATACTTATTTCAAGTTATTGATAATCTTGTCATAAAAGATAAGTTCACTGCTCTCCAGGAGCTAAAAGTCAGGCATCCTTGATCTCCTCAGCCTACAGGAAACAGTAGGTTCCAGTCATAGAAATACCCCAAATTTCAAACCCTTTAGCCTGACCTTCTTAGGGACTTGCCCTGTTGTTTCTAGGTACTTTCAAGGATTCCTCAGACACGTTGCCTTCTTCTTTCTCAATCTACATTGCCTGTCATGATACCACTGTCCAGATCTCAGAGCTGTCTGAGAATGCTGAGTCTTTCTTCAATATAATCATCCCTCAAGAGTTTAGACTTTGCCCATGGAACTACCAGAAGGATATAGAGGCATATGCCACTGTCTTTTCTATCCCTTTTCACACTTCACACCTTTAGATATCCAAACAACAGCCTTCTCACAGACAATATCTCAGAGACAAGCCAGCACATTAAATACTCCCCCAGTTCCACCACATCACTAACTGTACCTGGTTTTCAGGAGTCCTTTTAGGATATGAAAGGAATGATAATACCCTCCGAGCAAGGCAAAAACAAAGTACTCCACCAGAATGTCTAAATCAGGGAAGGCTCCCAAGAAGGTGGTACTTGACTGGGACTTCAAGATACAGGAGAAACTCTCTAGGTAGAAAGGAGGCAAGAAAGAACTCCAGGCAAAGGGCACCAATGTGTAAATGCACTGAGAGAGCACATTTAGCTAAGGAAGAGAGGTGGGTCATTATTGGAGTGTTGTTGGAGAGGGCCGGTGGGGAAGACATGAATTGGACCACAGCCCTGCTGACTTTCAAAGTCCGTGTCCTCCATGGTGCCATGTGACTAAGTATCATCCCCAGACACAACTATACAAAAATCACTGCACACTGTCACACGGAGGGCTTACGCTCACCCTGAGACACCTGGAACTCCACCTGCCTGGCTTAGCAGGCCCTCTGCAGCAGTGCTGCATCTGTGAGATGATTGAGGAAGGCTAAGATGGGGCCACTTTTGCCCCAATGTGCTTACATATTGTCCTTAAGCTAAAGACATGTGTATGTGTGCATCGTCAGCTTCTCCTCTTGGCTTTGCATCAGTTTCTGCCATAGACCCATGCTTTCATTTTCGCCCTACCCAAAATTGTGAGGCAGAGTAGCAGGCAAACATTGTGTTATGGAAGAAGTACTGAACTTGGAGCCACACAATCTCAGTATGAACCAAAGTTCTACATCCCTTACAAGCTACATGAATTTAGACAAGTTCATTTTGTAGAGCCTGAGTTTACCCACCTATAAAATAGGGATAAGAATGTACCAAACAGAACTAGATTAGATTAAACTGAGTTAAAAGAAGACATGTATATGAAAATGCCTTTCAAGGTCCTTAGCACCTAAGACATAGGTACTTGTTTTTTAAAATGTTGCCTTCTTTTTCTAGTGGTAATTCCCCTTCCTTGTTTAAGATCCAAGATTTTTTTTTTTTTTAATGGAGTTTTGTTCTTTTTGCCCAGGCTGGAGTTCAATGGCGTGAACTCAGCTCACCACAACTTCTGCCACCTGGGTTCAAGTGATTCTCCTGCCTCAGCCTCCTGAGTAGCTGGGATTACAGGCATGCGTCCCAATGCCCAGATAATTTTGTATTTTTAGTAGAGATGGGGTTTCTCCATGTTGGTCAGATTGGTCTCGAACTCCCAACCTCAAGTGATCTGCCCGCCTCAGCCTCCCAAAGCGCTGGGATTACAGGCACGAGCCACCGCGCTCAGCATAAGATTCAAGATTATTTGTTTTCTCTCCTTGCCTTTCATACTTAGAATCCCCTGAAAGCAAACTCCTGAGACAATGATCCCAGTGCCATTCATTTCTTTGGCAGGGGAAATAAACATCTGTAAGGGGGATGCAAATTAAGTCCAGGAAGGAAAGGCAGTCAATGAAGGGGAAAATATCAAGTCAGCTACCTCTATGGGCCACTGATATGCAATCCACCAGGGCAGCCCTGGGAGCCAGTGTAGGAGAATAGCTCAAAGAGAGTGGAGGTGTCTATTCATTCACTGGTTAGGGTGTTCCTGGATCAGTGTTAGTGGCACTTCCGTTCTGCCAACCAGGCCACAGAGCCGGCTCTGGGGGCCTGAGAAAGCCCTCAGGCAAGACAGACCAGTGCCCACAGCAGGCAGTTGGAGGGTGTGCTCTGACTGAGGTGGGGAGGGAGGGCATACGGGTGAGGCACAAGCATGAAAGGGTCTATGAAATATATATGTGTCCAAATGTCCTCATGTGCCTATTACCTTTTAATGGAATAAAAAGCATTAGGCATTTAACAAATCTGATAGAATGTCTGGTGCTGCTTGACGGGGGACAGGAGTTTTATGAGGTCCTCCTGGAATCACATAATGAGGGCACATATTTTTTTCCACTTAGAAGTAAGGCAGGCCCTAGCATCTCGCATCCATCTGCATGCAGTTACCTGCATCCACGGTTATCAAGAGAAATGTCTCATCTGAACACAAGAAAATGCAGCTCGGAACAAAAAAGGTGACAGTGTCCAGAGAAGTGAGCTTGAGAACATTTATTTCCTGAGGGTATCTGTGTCCCTGCCTAGATGATAGTCCTGGAGAGATAGTTTGAAGATCACAGGGAAATCAAACAGCTGTAGGGGAGAGCCCAAGGTTCATTTCCATCTGTGCTGGGCAGTGGACTCTTAAGGACTCTGAAAACAGGCAAATATCTGACAATGGCTCAACATCTGTGACGAAGGTTTTGATGAATCATCAGCACATTCATTTGTTTCCTCTACATTATAAGTTTGGTTTAATTACCGGCTTCATTTTGGCCCAAACTTAGTGTAATTTAGCTATGCCAGCCAGAAAAGAATCGACTGAATCTCCCAGGGACAAAGGGCATCTGTTTCTCTGACTTACAGGAAGATAAAAGGGAAAGAGTTATGGGGCCAGAGATGTTGATGTTGTAGTCCAGGGAAAGCACGACACTCACTGTAAAGAAGTAAGAACCTGCTATTATAAGCACGACTGAAACAATCCTTTTCGGCCAGTAGGTCTGAGAATTAGTTAGGACTACAGAAGGCAGGCTGATGGAAGCATTCTCTGGCATCCATCTCCCAAGCCACAGCTCTGGATAGTAAGTTAATAGTGTGTCGTGCTGTTAATGAACTTGGTCTGGTCCTGGTGACAGAATTCATTAAAGAACATTTATCCTCCACTCAATAAGGAGAAAAATGACTTCAATAAAAACTATGCCAGCTCTACAGATAAATCATCTTTATTAAAACAGCATTTTCAATAGTAAATTCATTATACAGCCACATAATTAATCTCTTGAATCAACTTCTCCATATATATTATTGTTGGATAAATGCTAAGAAGCTTTAAGAAAAATAAGTATGATCTTATAGCTATACTGTAATTGAAAATAGACACAATAAAGAAGACAGCTATGAAGGATGTTTCTATGTTGATTCTGCTACATCAATTTATAATCTATCCAGTTCTAACTTAAGTCTCAGCTTGCCTGCTGCTGGACCTGTCTGGTTTGCATGTCTACTAATGCCAGTTGTAAGGATAAATATGCTTACCAGCCTGTCAGAAAGACTTCTCCACAGGCTGCAATGCTTTATAAGACATAACGTTCTCCTTCCAAATTAAAAAAAATAAAAACAAATAAATAATAAATAATGGAATACAGGGAGAAAATTCCTATTAGGCAGATGAAGTTCATTACCTGTGTGCTTTTTTCCATCTTTCCCTTTTTAATTCTAGAAATGCACTACAGAAAAAAATTGCAGATGAAAATAAATGAGAAAAAGAATTTAGCTACTTTCTACTAGAATTTAGCAATGTCTTATGATTACTTACCTGCTTCCAGAGCCTTAAAAGAGTGCACTAAAATCATAATAACCTGAGTTAAAATCCTAATTCCATCACTTACAAGCTTAGAAAAGTTATTTAAATTATCTGAAGCCAAGTTTTATCATCTATAAAATGCAAACAAGAAAGACTACCCCATAGTGTTTTGGTGATTAAATGAGAATACATGTTATTTACCTACAGAACATTAAGTACTTAATAATAGTTAAGTAGGCTTCCCTTCATGGTTTTTGGATAATCAAGGCAGTTTTATTTATTTATTCATCAAACCTTTACTGAAAATCCATCATGGTCCAGCAATAACGTTTTAGGTGCTGGGATATAGAAATGAGCAATGTGGACACAGTTCTGAACATACTAAAATATAGTAGGACATAAAATCATAGAACAAATATTTGCTAACAATTCATGAAAAATAAAAGTCTCATTTTAAGTCAAATGATGAAAGACAGTTATTACTTTCAAACACGAGAATATCAGTAATGTTTTGATATAATTATATACAAATAATTTCATTTATACAGTACATATTGTCTTTTGTTTTTTCTTCTGACTTCAAGTGCACAACACTGAATTAATCACATTACTTAGCTCATGACACACTCTCATCAAGTTCATACAAAGCCCTATTTTTCCCTTTGTTCCTTACCAACACTCTTATTCTTTGCACCATAGGTATCCACACTAATGAATTTAATACTCTACTTTCACACATTCATTCAGAGCTCTGTGTATTCTTAAAATATATATTCCCATATATGATATACACAAAAATATTATGTTATAAATAAGTTGTTTTGCCAGCCACAATGGCTCACACATGTAATCCCAACACTTTGGGAAACTGAGGCAAGGGGATCTCCTGAGGCCAGTAGTTTAAGACCATCCTGGGAGACATAGCAAGACCCATCTCTATAAAAAGATTTAAAAATTAGCCAAATGTGTCGACGTGCACTTGTAGTGCCAGCTACTTGTGAGGCTGAGGGGGAAGATCACTTGAGCCCAGGAGTTCAAGGCAGCATGCTGTGAGCTATGATCGTGTCACTTTACTCCAGCCTGAACTACAGAGTCAGAGTCTGTTTCTTAAAAACAAAACAAAAACAACATAAAAAATAAGTCATTTCTTTGTTCTCTTAACACTCCTTGAGTGAACCATTCTGTTTTCATATAAGCCTAACTTGTCTGCTTTAGTATTCCATGGAATGCATAGATTGCATTTTACTTATCTGTTAGCCTAGCTGGACATTCAATTTGCTTTCTTTCCTTGCTGCCATAACAAATAGACATCAAATTCATATAAGTCTGTTAAAGATTTTTTAGTTTATAGACATATCTAAGCATCAGGATTTGCATATTTGATGTCACTGATAGTTTGCTGCGTATTTTTCCAATTTTCCAATTCCCCATATCCTTGGCAAAGCATGGCATTGTTTGGTGTGCTAATATATGTTATCTGATGGATGTAGAGTGGTATTTCATTGCTTTTTGAATTTGCACTTCTCTAATAAGTGTGATGTTGCTTATATCTTAATGTTATTATTCATCATGTCCCTCAGTTCATAGACATAGGTAGCCCATTCTCTAAATTGCCTAATGGTATTGCCCATTTTCCTAGGTTTCCTGCCATTTTTTACAGATTTGTAATGCCCTATATGATTTAGATGCTAGTTTCCTTTATCTGCTTTACACTTTGTAAGTAATTTGTCTTAGTTTTCTATATTCTCTTTCCTATATTCTCTTTCATTAAATATAATTTACTTTTTTATGTAGATCAATCCATCATCTTTGCCCTTTATGTTCTAAGCTCTTTCAGTCTTGTTCAATCAATTCTTCTCCACGTAAAAATTAGAGATACTCATAAACATCACCTTCTATTCTTTTTATATTTTCACTATTCTTGTTTAGAAGTTATTTCAGTTAGAACCTTTTTGCATATTCTGAGGTAGGTATCCAGCTTTATTTCTTTCCATATGCTTCAACAATTCTCCCAACATCGTCTGTAGAATCATGTATTTTTCTTCTTTGTACTCTGGCAGAATTCGGCTATGACTCTGTCTGGTCCTGGGCTTTTTATTGGGGTTGGTAGCCTATTAATTACTGCCTCAATTTCAGAACTACTTATTAGTCTATTCAGGGATTCACTTTCTTCCTGGTTTTGTCTTGGGAGGGTGTATGTGTGCAGGAATGTACCCATTTCTTTTAGATTTTCTAGTTTATTTGCATGGAGATGTTTTTAATATTCTCTATGGTAGTTTGTATTTCTGTGGGATCAGTGATGATACCAGCTTTATCATTTATTTGCATCTCTCTGATTCTTCTCTCTTTTATTCTTTATTATTCTGACTAGCAGTCTATTTTGCTAATCTTTTCAAAAAAAACAGCTCCTGAATTCATTGATTTTTTTGAAGCATTTTTTATCTCCTTCAGTTCTATTCTGATCTTAGTTATATCTTGTCTTCCACTAGCTTTTAAATTTGTTTGCTCTAGTTTCTCTAGTTCTTTTAATTGTGATGTTAGGGTGTTGATTTTAGATCTTTCCCACTTTTTCCTGTGGGCATTTAGTGCTATAAATTTCCCTCTAAATGCTGCTTTAGCTGTGTCCCAGAGATTCTTGTACGTTGTGTCTTTGTTCTCATTGGTTTCAAATAACTTACTTATTTCTGCCTTAATTTCATAATTTATCCAGTAGTCATTCAGGAGCAGGCTGTTCAGTTTCCATGTAGTTGTGCAGCTTTGAGTGAGTTTCTTAATCCTGAGTCTAATTTGATTGTGCTGTGGTCTGACTGTTTATGATTTCCGTTCTTTTGCATTTGCTGAGGAGTATTTTGCAATTATGTGGTCAATTTTAGAATAAGTGTGACGTGGTGCTGAGAAAAATGTATATTCTGTCGATTTGGGGTGGAGAGTTCTGTAGATGTCTATTAGGTCCACTTGGTCCAGAGCTGAGTTTAAGTCTTGAATATCCTTGTTAATTTTCTGTCTCGTTGATCTGTCTAATATTGACAGTGCAGTGTTAAAGTCTCCTACTATTATTATGTGAGAGTCTAAGTCTCTTTGTAGATCTCTAAGAACTTGCTTTATGAATCTGGGTGCTCCTTCTGAAACTAGAGGGACTCCTCCCTAACTCATTTTATGAGGCCAGCATCATCCTGACATCAAAACCTGGTGGAGACACAACAACAAAAGAAAATTTCAGGCCAATATCAGGCCTGATGAACATCGATGCTAAAACCCTCAATAAAATACTGCCAAACCAAAGCCAGCAGCACATCAAGAAGCATGTCCACCATGATCAAGTTGGCTTCATCCCTGGGATGCAAGGCTGATTCAACATAGGCAAATCAATAAACGTAACCCATCACATAAACAGAACCAATGACAAAAACCACATGATTATCTCAATAGATGCAGAAAAGGCCTTTGATAAAATTCAACACCCCTTTATGCTAAAAACTGTCAGTAAACTAGGTATTGATGGAACGTATCTCAAAATAATAAGAGCTACTTATGACAAACCCACAGCAAACATCATACTGAATGGGCAAAAGCTGGAAGCACTCCCTTTGAAAACCAGCACGAGACAAGTATGCCCTCTCTCACCACTCCTATTCAATGTAGTATTGGAAGTTCTGGCCAGGACAATCAGGCAAGAGAAATAAATAAAGGGCATTCAAATAGGAAGAGAGGAAGTCAAATTGTCTCTGTTTGAAGATGACATGATTGTATATTTAGAAAACCCCATCATCTCAGCCCAAAATCTACTTAAGCTGATAAGCAACTTCAGCAAAGTCTCAGGAGACAAAATCAGTGTGCAAAAATCACAAGCATTCCTATACACCAACAATAGACAGAGAGTGAAATCATGAGTGAACTCCAATTCACAATTGCTACAAAGAGAATAAAATACCTAGGAATCAACTTACAAGGATGTGAAGGACCTCTTCAAGGAGAGCTACAAACCACGGCTCAAGGAAATAAGAGAGGACACAAACAAATTGGAAAAACATTCCATGGTCATGGACAGGAAGAATCAATATCGTGAAAATGGCCATACTGCCCAAAGTAATCTATAGATTCAATGCTATCGCCATCAAGCTACCATTGACTTTCTTTGCAGAATTAGAAAAAACTACTTTAAATTTCATATGGAACCAAAAAAACAAGCCAATATAACCAAAACAATCCTAAGCAAAAAGAACAAAGCTGGAAGCATCACACTACCTGATTTCAAACTATACTATAAGGCTACAGTAACCAAAACAGCATGTTACTGGTACCAAAACAGAGAGATAGACCAATGGAACAAAACAGAGGCCTCAGAAATAACACCACACATCTACAACCATCTGGTCTTTCACAAACCTGACAAAAACAAGCTATGGGAAAAGGATTTCCTATTTAATAAATGGTGTTGGGAAAACTGGCTAGTCATATGCAGAAAACTGAAACTGGACCCCTTCCTTACACCTTATACAAAAATTAACTGAAGATGGATTAAAGACTTAAACGTTAAGACCTTAAACCATAACAATCCTAGAAGAAAACCTAGACAATACCATTCAGGACATAGACATGGGCAAAGACTTCATGTCTAAAACACCAAAGGAAATGGTGACAAAAGCCAAAATAGACAAATGGGATCCAATTAAACTGAAGAACTTCTGCACAGCAAAAGAAACTATCATCAGAGTGAACAGGCAACCTACAGAATGGGAGAAAAATTTTGCAATCTATCTATCTGACAAAGGGCTAATACCCAGAATCTACAAGGAACTTAAACAAATTTACATGAAAAAAACAAACAACCCCATCAAAAAGTGGAAGTTGAACAATAAGAACACATGGACACAGGGAGGGGATCATTGCACACTGGGGCCTGTTCGAGTTGGGGGGCAAGGGGACGGATAGCATTAGGAGAAATAGCTAATGTAGATGACGGGTTGATAGGTGCAGCAAACCACCATGGCACGTGTATACCTATGTAACAAACCTGAATGTTCTGCACATATATCCCAGAACTTAAAGTATTACCAAAAAATCATGTATATTTTTCATCCACTGATTTGTGAAGCTATTGACACATATCTATGATATTGTAATATGTTTTAATGTTTAAATTTAATTTAATAATGTTATGTATTTAATATTGGCAAGGTAATTCCTCCTCTTAGTGCCTTGTTTTTTTCTTTCTTAGCTATTTCTAGACTTCCTTTTTCTTTTTTTAATAGGTATTTCTATATACTTTTTTATTTATTTATTTTTTTTTTGAGATGGAGTTTTGCTCTTGTCACCCAGGCTGGAGTCCAATGCTGCAATCTCGGCTCACTGCAACCTCTGCCTCATGGGTTCAAGTGATTCTCCTGCCTCAGCCTCCCATGTAGCTGGGATTACAAGCATGTGCCACCATGCCTGGCCAATTTATTTTTATTTAGTAGAGACAAGGTTTCACCATATTGGTCAGGCTGGTATCAAACTGACCTCAGGTAATCCACCTGCCTCGGCCTCCCAAAGTTCTGGGATTACAGGCATAAGTCACCGTGCCCGGCCCTCTATATACTTTTTTAAATTCAACTTATTAGGATTGCCCTAAAAACGTTGCAGTATTTTAATTAAATTTATATCCATATATTAATTGATATATTAATTTAAGAATTATTAACACCTTTACAACAGCAACTTATCCATAAACTAATACTACCACTTCATTTATTCAGGTTTCTTTTATATTCTTCAGTAGGATCTTACACTTTCTCCATAATGATCCTATGGATTCTTTGTTAAGGTAATTTCTATTTAGGTAGTTTATATTCATAGCCCTTGGATAGTATCATATTTTCTTTCTGATTTTTGCTAATATAAAAAATACTAAGTTAATATTTTATCTAGTAAACTTGCTAAACACTCATATTAGTTTTTATCATTTGTGAATTCTTTTTTATGTTAGATGTCAATAATTACATCATTTTCAAATAATAACAGCTCTGTCTCTTCCCTTCTAATTGTTATTCTTTATTTATTGTCTTATAGCACAGCAAGGACACTATGTACTGTACTGAATAGTAATAGAGATAGTGGCCATCCTTGTTTTGTGCCTGACCTTAAAGTATCTCAATTAAGTATGATGTTTTGCTCTAGCCTTTTGATATTTAGCTTCTATAAAGTTAAGGAAGGCCTGGCCCTCAAGGATATTTTTAGATACCATAAATCTTCATCAAGTGTTCTTGATATTCTTTAACTAAAGTAGCAATGGATATAATTAAATAATTTTTCTCCATTTATTAATGAATTGAATTACATTAATATATTGTTAATATCAAATCTTCTATGTTTTAAGATTAAATCATGCTTAATTATAATTTTTATAAAATATACTGTTAAATTTGGCTAGCTGAGATTTTGTTTGCAACATCTGCATCAATAGCTATCATTGAAATTGGCCTACAATTTTCATATGTGTCCTGAGCTTATGTGTCCTTCATCTCAGTATTACACTGGCCTCATGAAATGAGTTAGATAATCTTTTTTTTTTTTTCTATTTTCTGAAAACTTTTTCATAAGATGAAATCTACCATTTCTTGCAAGTTTGAGTGAGATAATCTGTGAAATGGACTGAACCTAGAAGTTTTAAATTATAGATCTAGCCAAGTCTCTTCTTGAGCCAATTTTAGCACTTTTTACAGTTCCAGAAATTTGTCCACTTCATTTTATTCAAACTTATTGTCATGCAGTGATTTAGAATATTATTTTATTATATTATAAACTGATTTTATATTTGTGACTATTTCCCTTATTTCATTCTGGATTTTATGTATTTTCATCTATCTTTAAAAATTAGCCTTGCCATAAGTTGATTCTTCTTGTTTGTCTTTTCAACAAAGAAGATTTTGGTTTTATTCATGCACATTTATAAATACTTTAAACTGAAAGATAGTAAAAGCATCTCATGTCAACATGTGAGGGACACAGATAAAATAGTATTTACAGGAAAATTTACAGCGTTGAAGATATTTATCACAAAACAAAGATGACCAAAAATTTGAGCTGAACATTCAGCTCAAAGGAGAAATAGAGCAAACCCAAAGAAATGAGGAAGAAAATAATAAAATTAATGGCAAAAATGAATGAGATCGAAAACCACAACAAAAATTGGTCAAAACTGACAATTTATACCTTTCAAAGAACTTTTATATACATGTTATCTCTTGAGGCATAGCCTTGAACTGTATTCCGATACTTACACGTTTTTTTAAAAGCTGGGATTTTTATGTGTTTGCTTTTGATTTTTGTTTTTTAAGTGTAGAGTTTTTGGTGAGGAAAATATAAGAGGCAAAGACATTTTGAGGTGAAGGCATTTTGACTAGCAAAACGGAAAGTGGAGCTGTACTGTTCTTATTGAAAAATGGTATCGCATACTTGTTTAAGGGAGTAAGCGCTACAGTCAGCCTGAATAGGTTCAAGTTTTGGCTCCTCCGCTTATTTGCATGTTATCTCAGGCTAAGCATCAGTTTTCTCATTTGTAACATGGAGATTATAGTGGTTTCTACCTCAGAGAGCAGTCATGAGAATTAAATGAGATCAAATAAGGTATATAACATGCTTAGTGTGAAGTTCAGTAAATATTAGCGCTCTCTCTCTCTCTTTCTCTCTCTCTCTCAGTCTCTCTGGACTTAGTGAAATGAATTATATTTAAATATACTTTCCATGCCCAAGAAAAGAAAATCTTGCACAAACTAGGAATGAGAAGTTCAGTATTAATTTTAATTATCTCAAAAATGTATGATAATTATTGTATTATGTATTAGTAAGAGTTTACCCAAATTCAGACTTAAAGCAGTGTAAGGCAGTCTCAAATGACAGGTGAAAACTTTAGTGACAAAAAGCTGATATAGAATGATCTCTGGGTTCTATCTATAAGAAGTAGATAAAGGAATTGGAAATTAAACATCACAGCTGTAGCCCAGATGGAGTACTGAGAAATTAAAAGAGAAAGCTTTTAGAGTAACTGGTAAGAATTAAGCACCTACAAGGACAGTAAAGATTCCCCCTTGGTTGATTTGCCTTTGAGCTTTCCCAATCTTTTCTAAAGAATATTCTCCAAAAAAGACAAAACAAAACTGAGAGAAAATGCAAGGAGAGAGTTAGCCCTGTAGAAGGAGCAACAATGCTGTGGTTTACTGGTCTGAAGAGTGAGGTTTCCAGAAGCCAGGAACGCCCAGGCCCTGGGCTCTGGGCAGCACCAGCAAACAAGACCCTACCTGCCACACTTCTAAGCAGACAACTTGGTCTTCTGAGGATTTCCCCAAAGCCCGATGCGTGAAAGTTATTCATATAAAAGTAGGTGCTTCCCAGACTTCCTGAATTCACAACCTCTCATCAGAATTTACTTTTATCACAGGGAAAACAAGAGATCTGAATCACAATAACCGTCAGCCTTCTTTTACTGGGGATGGAACAGCAATGAAACCAAGTGAGACTCATGTATTCTCCATAAAGGAGGCCCACAAAAGGCCTTTTCTCCTTTAGTAAAAGGAAATATTTTTCCTTGTTGAAAGTGGCAACAATTGTCTTATATCCAGACACGTAAATAAGACCTAAACATGATAGAAAACAGGCTTGCCTATCAATATGACCTAGGAAGAGCTGAGTGGGACCTCAATTATATTACATTAATGTAAACGAACATGTATATTTAATTTCTTCTGAGATATCTTCACAGTCTATTAAACGCAAATAGAATTATTTCTAACAACTGAACTCCAGCAGTCCAAAAATGATTCTCCAGGAACAGGCAAGCTTTCTTTCATTAGCTAATAGGCATTCATGCTAATGAATGCTGAATTCAAATGATATTCCTACAAAGTAGAAATTATCACCTGAGAATTCTTGAATAATGATATTATAGCATATGTCAGAAATGTGTTAATCAGTGTAATAGCAAAGGTAACAGGATGTTCTTGCAACCGTCTAAAGAAATGCTATACTCAGGCTGGGTGCAGTGGCTCATGTTCATAATCCCAGCACTTTGGGAGGCTGAGGTGGGCAGACCACCTGAGGTCATGAGTTTGAGACCATTCTGGACAACATGGTGAAACCCCATCTCTACTAAAAATACAAAAATTAGCCGGGCGTGGTGGTGGGCGCCTGTAATCCCAGCTACTTGGGAGGCTGAGGCAGGAGAATCACTTGAACCAGGAGGTGGAGGTTGCAGTGAGCTGAGATCGTGCCACTGCACTGCAGCTTTATCAACAAAATGAGACTCCGTCCAAAAAAATAAATAAATAAAGGAATGCTGTACTCATTTTGGCCTATATTCTACGTCTTACGTGTGAAGTTTAAACAGCACGTATTGCCATGATTAAAACATGTGTTTGTTGGCGGGACGGGGGAGTGGTAAACAAGATAAGTAGGTGTCACTGAAGTTAAAAAAAAGAAAAAATTCACTCAGTCAAACCCAAATGCAGGGTGTGCCTTTCAGGGTTTTTGTTGACTGAGCATCTACTATGTGCTGGCCCTCTGCCACTTGCCTGCTAGTTGCTCTCTGTCTCTCAGTACCTCAGTTGTTATTACATTCCTGCAAAATGAGGGAAATAGGGTTCACAAGTTGTCTTAAGTCTACACAGCTAGTAAGCAGCAGAGGCAATATTAAACCTCAATCTGACTCCAGAATCCATATACTTTCCCTGCTGCTATGATCTCCACAAAAGAGGTCCTGTGCCACACAGGATAGCTCTGAGTTCATTTCTTCAGGCAGCTAGTGTTCTCTCTTACTTGTTCTGAATTCTTTGAAAGATATCTCAAGGTTCTCTTTCATTGTTGATTTTTAGTCACTCCAGCCTGGAGTTGAGGGCTCTTGCGCTCAACATAGGGTTTAGCCTTTGAAGCTGGACTGACCTGGGAACAAACTCCACCTCTTAACCTAAGTGACCTTGTTCAAGCTATGTCATCTCTCTAAATCTTGGGTTTTCACCTGTAAAATAAGGATAGTTATACTTACCTCAGATGAGACCTTTTCAAAACGAGGTAACAGTACACAGCAAGTTTACCATCAATGGATAAAAGCTATCCTCATGTCTGTGGCCTGTCATCAGTTATGGTTTTTCCCCTATAATTAGTGTTTTGTACCACACTGTCTTAGCCTGTTTTCTGTTGCTATAATAGAATACCTGAAACTGGATAATTTATAATGAAAAGAAGTTTATTTGGCTTACAGTTCTAGAGGCGGGAAGTTCAAGACCTGGGGGCTGCAGCTGGTGAGGGCCTTATGCTGTGTCATAACATGGCAGACGGCATCACCTGGCAGGAGCACGTACAAAAGAGAACAAACACAAGAGGCAGCCTCACTTTATAATAACCCACTTTTATGGTTACTCATCCAGTCCCACAAGAACTAACCCAATCCCACACAAAGACAAAAATGCATCCTAATGACCTAATTGCTTCTTAAATACACCACCTCCCAACACTGCTACACTGGGAACCAAGTGTCAACATAAGTTTTCATGGGGACAAACCATCTTTTAACCATAGCACTTACTCTCTCAAGTATCTGACTTTGATCCAGTCCTATTTTGCCATTACTTCTATCTTGGTATTGGCACTTTAGAATCCCATCCTGCTTAAATGCATGGGATAAGTCCAGGAAAGAGAAGTAAGGAAAGAAAGAGAGGATAAAGATAGAGACAATAAGAGGGAAGAGACAGCCATCATTGGCTCTGAAACTTAAGATCTTGTCAAAATAATGCCATTTTTTTCATACCAGTTGTCAAACTTCCAAAGTAAGCACTTTAAGAAACAAGTTTCCCTTATAGTAACAAGGGCTTAGTCCAGTAAGCTGCTAGTTTTTTCATCATTGAGAAATGAAGTCAAAACCATCTGTTCATGAAAGTTAAATGAATCTTCATTATTTAATCAAGATAAAGTTACCTCTTCTTAGTAGTACTTCCTCCCTTTTCTCTAGCACGCACATTTTATGCTCTCAGGAAAATTAATAGTACTAATTACTCCAAGAAGCTTTTTCTCACTCCTGCACTGATCCCTCTCTTCCTTTACTTTTTCTTTCCTCTGAACTAAGATATCTGTGTCACATTCTCCTGAATCGATATAAAAGATGATTTTTTTCTGATTAATTAATGTGTGGATGGTTGCCTTCCAATCTAGATAGAATGTATGCCAGCCAATGAACAGAAAGCCCAGAGGGCCATGCCTTCTGCTTTCTTTACTTCATCCAGACTCCTCTAGCTAGTACCATACCATGACTATAATATATTACTCAGTAAATAATGCTCAAAATAATAATACACGTGAAGGACTGCTCAGATTATTACATCAAAAGCCTACAGAATGCTCAGAATGTTATCTTCCTGAATTAGGATAATCTCATCAAGTCTGGCATGCACAGTGTTGAGTGAACATGAATGACATACTTGAGAGATAGCTCCCACCTCCATCAAATTATTAAGAATACCAGGTTATCTCTTCAGGCAAATGCCTGAGCTTGGGCCTCAACAGAAAGCCAACAGTAAAGTGAAGGGGCTCTCAGAAGATGCACATTTCCTTCTGGCCTCTACTCTGGCTAAGGGAGCTTTCCCAAAGCAATAGGCTAAGGATATTTTCAACATTTCAAATAGCAAAGTCAGCTCATGCATGAAGCAGTCACTATGGAATTCTGTGCATGTCTCCAGAATGGAGGCCAGATCCGATATGACAACTGCCAGGTGAAAATCACAGAAGCATTATATTATGCAATTTGATTTCAAGGCAGAATGTTCTGCATCCTCAGGTTTCCAGCCAGGCAAAACATTTGTGAAGAACAAACCCACACTTAGACGTAGAGGCCCCTCACATTTAAACGTTTGTATGAGTATTGTGAAGCTTGAGAGTTAAAGCCCTCAACATGTTCTTTAAAACCATAATTTTAAAAGTTCGATTTTCTCCAGATAGTGATATTAGTCAACTTTGATGTCAATTTCACAGAATCCTAAAAGATTGGTGTTAGAATATCCATGATATATTTTCTGGCACAATTACCTCTGTTTACAGGTAAAGAAATAAAAACTTAGAAGGGTACATGATTATCTCAAGTTCACTCAGTTAACCTCAAAGCCAAGACATGGCCCCAGATTTGGTCAATTTCTGCACTGTACAGCTTGGCTTATGTGCACCCTCTGATATATAATGCAAGCCACATGGGCTTCATGAGCGAGTTACTCAATGCCTCTTAAAATAAAATGAATAACTCCTATTTCATAGGAAAGTTGTGTTAATTAAATGAGATAGTGTGTGTAGCACATGGCCCATTAAATGAGATAGTGTGTTTAGCACATGGCCCATTATAGTTCTTTATAAATGGCAGATTTTGCTATGATCATTATCATTACTATTATTATTATTATCCAACCTGCAGTTTAAGCTCCACACAGTTTCCCACCTAATCACAGACATCCTGGCTTTGTTTTTAAGAGACCACTTTCAGCAAATGGAAAATGGTGTTGAAGTTGGAATTTTCACAATTGGCTGTATTCCCAATAGGCCTAAGATCAGCCATTCCTTCTATCCTGCAGCATGAGCGCCTCATAGCCAAGCAAAAAGAGCATAAATTTTGAATCACAGTCCTGGATCTGAGTCCATTTCTGCTACTTATTACTTGATTGCCCTTTGATTAAGTACTTAATTTTATTGAGCATCAGTTGTCTCATCTCTTAGTATTTACATTGCAGAGTTTGCAGAGGATAGTAAATAAGAAAATGTATGCAAAATACCTATTACAGCACCAGACAATTGTAGGCACTCAACAGCAAATAGTCATTATTTTTATTATTATGAATATTCTCTATCTGTGTAATAAGGCTTTTGTCTCAGATTCTGAAATATTGCCATCAGGACTAGAACTCTGTCATGAACCCCAACCCACTTGGCTGGGACTGAGTTCTCACCAGGGCCCCTTCCCAAGAAGGACCACCTGGAACCAGGAAAAAACCACCCACTTGACCCTGAGCATCACAATAACTTAGAGATTCCAGCCATGTCTCTCATAGCTGACAAGACCCTCTTTGCTTAGCCCATGCCCTGGTAACAGTTATTTTATTGTCTACTCTGTGGCAGGTTATATGTTAAATATCTTTCATACATAATCACTAATCTTCCAAGGGAATCCAAGAGTTGGTTTGGTGAATGCTATTTTACAGTTGCACAAACTAAGACTCAGAGAGGTTAAAATGACTTGCTCAGGGTCACAGAGCTGCTAAAGGGCAGGTCAAGACTTCAAATCCTGCACACTTGTCATCAGGTCCTATTGCTTCATATACACAGGGCCTGACACTGACACTTATTCCCAGCATCTTCTTTCTACATGATGGTCTAGCGGGATCCAATAAAATAACCTGATTCCTCAGACAGATCCTTCTATGTCCCTCTAGCAGCATTATATTGCCCCTTCATGATGTTACAAACCTTCAGTGTTTTTTTTATATATATATATAAAATATATATATTATATATTATATATTTATATTATATATAATTATATATTATATTATATATTATAATATATTTTATATATATTTTATATGCACACACACACATATTATTATATTTTAAGTTCTGGGATACATGTGCAGAACGTGCAGATTTGTTACATAGGTATACACATGCCATGGTGGTTTGCTGCACCCATCAACCTGTCATCTACATTAGGTATTTATCCTAATGCTATCCCTCCCCTAGCTCCCCACCCCCGACAGGCCCTGGTGTGTGATTTTCCCCTCCCTGTGTTCATGTGTTCTCATTGTTCAGCTCCCACTTATGAGTGAGAACATGCGGCGTTTGGTTTTCTGTTCCTGTGTTAGTTTGCTGAGAATGATGGTTTCCAGCTTCATCCATGTTGCTGCAAAGGACATGAACTCATTCTTTTTTATAGCTGAATAGTATTTCATGGTGTATATGTGCCACATTTTCTTTATCTAGCCTACACTGATGGGCATCTGGGTTGGTTCTAGATCTTTGCTATTGTGAATAGTGCTGTAATAAACATTTTTTTTTTATAAAGAGACAGACACTAAACAGCTTTGTGAGCTACACAGTCTCTCTTGCAGTCACTCTACTTTGCCACTGTAGTGCACAGATATAGACAGTAGATAAGCAGGTATAGACAGTAGACAAAGAAATGATCTTGGCTGTGTTGCAGTAAAACTCTTCTACAAAACCAGGCAGTTGACTGAATTTGACCCATGGGCTACAGTTTACCAAACCCTGATCTTTATGCTTGCTACTCAAAGTGTGGTCCATGTTCCAGCAGCATTAGAATCACTTGGAAACTTGCTGGAAATGCAGAATCTTGGATCCTGCCCCAAATCTACTGAATCAGAATCAGACTTTTAACAAGATTCCCCAGATGATTCGTACACACATTGAAGTGTGAGAAGCTCTGCTCTACATGTCGTTAATTCACTGAATGCCTCTTATAGTCCAAGCATTCTTCCAGGCACAATACACACTACTAGATCTATAGTCCTCACAACAGGATAAGGTGGCTGTTATTATCCCATTTTACAAAAGCTCAGAGAAATTAGACAAATCAAAGAGACAGCAGATGGCATTGAAATTTAACTAGAAATTAAACAATCTGTCATGAAATTCACCTCAGAAATGATATAACTAAGGCCACACAGAATATTCCATAGGTACTAACCCTAGATGTGAATAAATATTGTTTTCATGATTATGAGCACAGGTGTTTATATCCTAAAGTATTGAAATGATTGCATAGCCACAGAAATAAATTTTTATTCTCAAAAGTAATCCTAAAAGTAGAAAGCGTTTGTTAAACTGTTTTCTTTGCATTTTCTCTTCACAAGTTGCCATTTACTCAGCTTTACCCAACATCATAAAGTATTCAAGGGGCCATGTCATTACTTGGGCAATATTTATATAAATTTTATATTCTTTTTCTAATGCCTCAAAAAGTTTTGAAAAAGGATTTGAGGTAGCTTAGAGACAAATAAAATGCAAAATAAATATGATGTAAACAATGATACAGATCACTGAGGGTTATAAAATATGACCAAAGATGAAGACTATATACAAAATTCACACCACTATGGTCTTATACCTTTTCTGTGGTATAAAAAGTACAAGAGCTTGTATCATCTGTTATAAGGTGCAAAGAGCCCAGGCTTAGAAAACATTTGCTTGTCAAGGATATGATTTAATTTCCACTTGTTTAAATATAAATTGTGGATAATAATATCTCATAGAGAAAGTGTGAGTATGAAATAACAAATATAAAAAAATACATTTTTTCACTGCAAATTTTATTTTTAATTATAATAATTCCTGATATAAAATATAATTATAACTAATATTTATTCATCACATATGCTAAGATCTCTAAATGGATTATCTCACTATCTTCACAGCAACCCCAAATTACTAAAATTATCCCAATTTACACACGATAAAACAGGCCTAAGAGAAGTTCAGTAATTTCGTCATCCAATGTATCAGTTAGCTATTATTATATACAAAACCACCCAGAAACACAGTGGCTTAAAAGAATAATTATTTGTTTGTTCCCAGTTCTTTGGGTCAGCAATTTGGACTGGGCTCAGCTGAGATGGTTCATCTCTACTCCATGTGGTGTTGGCTAGGCTTACTTCTTATCTGGGAGAGCTAGGACAGCAGAGCCTCTCTCTCCGTTGGTCCCTCATCTTCAAGGAGGCTGATATAGGTTTCTTTAGTTGTTGCCAAATGGGTTCCCAGGGAGGAGTAAGAAAGGGCAAGCCTCAATGAATAAGCACCCTTTAAGCCTCTGCTTGTGTCACATTACCAATGTCCCAAACCTAGGGTTAATATGGAGAAAGCTCAGTAAGGGTATGCATACAATAGGCATGATTTTTTGAGAGTCACTGTAGTAATAAGGTATCTTATCCAGAATACAAAAGTGTTCCAAGTTTGAACTGAAGAGCTGCAAATTCATATCCCATGCTCTTAACCATGACATCACACTTGCCTCCAAGAAAATTTCCCCTAATGTTTTCTATGTGATATCAGTTTCTCTTTTAACTCTTAAACTGCCACCTTATGAAACAGCAAAGATATTACTAATCTCATCTCCAAATGATCTGTTTCTGACTTAGAAAATCCCTTGAATCTCATGGTAAGCTTAGCAAAGTACAAGTTGGAGACAGATTATGTTTTCATTCCTTAAGTCATTTGTATCACTAGAAAGATTGAACTTTACATAGCTGCTCTCTAGGGACCTAGCTGATACCAAAGTGACACCAATGCATTAAAAGACAACACTATTACCTCATTTTGTATAACACTTTACTATTAGCACAGAACTTTCAAAATGAATATAAAACTCATGCACCTGGGCTTTCCCTATGGGCATCTGGAAGCTACTGAAGCTATCTTAGCATGGTGCAAAGGAGTGTTTTAAGGGTGTTAAACTGATGTGAAAGAAGTACTGTAGGTGAAACACTGGTGGCAAGAAGACTAATCCAGAGATTGTGGCACAAGTTTGAAACAGTTCTGGCAATGAAACAGATACAAGACTTCACAGAAGAAAAACTGGTCCTTCTAACCATCTAGAGGGGAGGGAAGAGAAAAGTTGGGGTGTTCAAGGATTACTGTTCTTTTAAATGTCCTTAGACTTGACACTTTTCTGTTTACATAGTACTTTTACCTCCTGATGGTTGGGGAGGACAGGAATGCATGCTCATCCTCATTCAGAAAAGTTTCATGTGGTACACTGGGACCCACAGGAACTCACTGCAGCTAGCCCTGTAAATTGTAAATGTCCAGAAATGGAGGAGGAGGGTCAAGATTAAAATTTTAATAAAAGTAGAGAACAAATGACATGATTAGATTGGAATTTTAGAAACATCTCTCAGGCAACAGAGGGAAAGATAGGTTGGAGAAAGCAGAGATAAGAGGGAGAACAATTGAGAGACTTTTATAGTAATCTGGGTGAAAGGCTATAAAAATCGAAGTCTGAATGACAGAGGGGATGATTCTAAAGTCAAACAACCTGGGTATGCACTCCTCTTTGCTACTCTATTATATACTTTTTTTTTTTCTTTCCATCAATTTTGGCTAGCAAATATACTTGTGATGGTGTAAGGAGGGTATTATGAAGATTGGCTTGTTTACTCTGTAAAATCTATAATTATCATTCATTCTTTGTACCCAGAGGATTAAGGAAGGCCTCCTTGTATCTGAAATACTCATTTTTTTTCTACTTATCTTTTTATAAATAATCCACAGTTAAAAGAAAGGAGAGATGAAGGAAGGAAGAATGAGAAGAAAGAAGAAAGGAAGGGAGGGAAGGAGGTAGGGAGGGAAAAATTGCATTTTCGTGTAAATAATGGCATCCTTCTTAAAGAAAATTTTTTTTAAAATGTAGCATTAGATGAAGTTGTATCAGCATAATTATAATCATACAGTGAAATCCTAAAGAGATATATTGTGAAGATAATTTTTCTTGTCACAAAGGACAATCTATACAAAAGAACAAAGGAAATAATTTTAATAAAACATTTTGCCCTGAGCAAGAAATGTGCTTCATGTATCATACATGAGAAAGGATAGTTGTTTGACATAAAATGGAACTGTGACCTTGCTATAAGAGTTTTTATTACTTGATGCCATTGAAAGTAAATTAATGGACTCCCAAAAGGTGTAAAATTCATTCTGCTTTGTGGCATTTGTTTGCTGACAGACAAGTTTAAGAGGAATCTTTTCATGTGATTATTTAAACAAAGAGCTTCTAGGAATTCTGATCAACCTTTAAGCTTCCACCAGAGGACATTTCTCATAGACAGGATTCATTTGAGGGAGAAGTCACGCTTTTAAAAGAGTTTATTAACAGGAGAAGAGAGGATCATGTGCTATCTGTAAATTCGACAATTTTTGCTTTCAAATATAATTTTGTTTTCTTTTAGATTTCTCTAAACAAGTTCAACATTTTTTAAAAAATGATAAGCTTTTTAAAAATACTGAGCTGGCAACCCAGGAAATAAACTGGTTTTTTAAAAAGCTTTTTACTCCATCAAGTCTGAAGTCCTTACATAACATTTTATTATATAGTGTTTATTTATTGTGTTTCAAAACAACATATATTTATAACTGTTTAACTTATCTTTGCAAGCTACTTTGCAATATACAAATTGCCTTTATGCCTCTTTAGTTGTTCTCAATGACTCTGATTTTAGGCATAACAAATATTGGTATTATAATTTGACATACGAGCAAGTTTAACCTCAGAGAATCTGTCACTTGCTTAATATCAGGAACTGCTCTGATGGTTGGCAATAGAGCAGCACACACGACCGGCAAAGTTTCTATCCTTGTAAAGTTTATCTTCCAGAATGAGATACTCATGAATGTGTGAATAAATAAATATGTAATATAATGCCAGGAGAATAACAAATGGCGACACTAAGACCATACAAGTGACCAGTCTCAAATTTCAGAACTATGCCTAGCACCTTTTCATCAGCACAAATCCTGTCAAGTGAGGTTGTCCCAGAATAGCATCCCCATTAAGCCTTTCTATTATGCCTCCAACTAATGCTGATAAGTATGTATGATGTGGCTTTCCTGGGCACATGAAGCAGCTATGGAGGCCTCTACACTTTAGCTCTACTTGTCTATTCAATGTAGATGTGTGCATGTCATTGGAGAGCAGCAGACCGGGGACGTAGGTGTAAATGTTCTGAAAATGTTACTTAAATCATGGTTTGTGAACCCTTAAGAGTGTGACATTTACTAGACACCAGCATGGTTCACTGAGAACAAGTAAGACCAGCAGATCAACACTACTTACGTTTGCAAGAGAGTCATGAAAGAGATAGATGAAGACAATGCAATAGAAACACTGTGTCTAAATTTTAAGGGCCACCTCAAATCATTTTTTAGGAATCAGTTTTGTGATAAGCACATAAAAATCCATAAATACACTTGGTAAAATAAACACATAACAAAACATCTTTGTAGAGGCATGTGACCTGCATGGCAATATAGTTAGTTGAATTTAAAATTAGTGAAATAAACCTACCAAAAATTATAGCTATTGCCAATCCAGAGGAAGGGTGTACAATGAAAGGCCTTGATCCTTGATCCTGCGCAGTGTTTTCTAAAATTATTTAAATCAGCATGTCAACAAAATGCTGATAAAACTTGCATATGAAATAAAGGCCAAGAGGGAAAGCTTGCATGTTGAAAAGACATAACCAGAATCTTATTTCACTTCTAAGTAAAGTCTGTCATTTAATTCCAAAAGATTTATTAAATACCCACCATGAACAAGGCACTGTGAAAAATGCCAAGGCAAGGAATAGCTCCTGCTCTCCAGAGTTTCTTGTGAGCAACCACTGCTGTCCCAATTACCACCCTGTTAACAACTAAATTGTATCCCCCACGTCCAAAGTTCGTTTAACAAAGTCCTAACTTGCAGTACCTCAGAATGTGATTGCGCAGGGATTTGTTCCAGGACCCCCTACAGATACGAAACTCTTCAGATGTTCAAGCTCCTTATATAAAATGATGTAGTATTTGCACATAACCTACGCAAGTTTTCCCAGATATTTTAAATCACCACTAGATTACTTATAATACTTAATACAATGTAAATGCTACATAAATAGTTGTCCATTATATTCTTTTTGATTCGTAGTGTTTTTATTGTTGTATTTATTTTTTTAAAACATTTTTAATCCATGGATATGGAGGGTCAAATGTACTTACAGATAGAATCACGAAAGAAGTAACTAAGTTAAAATGAGGTTATTAGGATGGGCCTAATCCAATCTGATTTGTATCCTTATAAAAAGAGAAAATTAAGACACAGACACACAGAGAAGACCATGTGCTACAGTTTGAACATGTCCCTTCCAAAGTTTAGATGGTGCCAATGTGAGAGTGTTAGGAAGTCAAGGCATTTAAGAAGTGAGTAGGTCATAAGAATTCCTTCCTCATGAATGGGATTATTACCCTAGTAAAAAAGTCTTCACACATCATTTAGCTCACTTTCCCTTCTACCTTCCACCTGTGAGGACACAGCAAGAAGGCCCTCCCAAGACGCCAGATGCTGATGCCTTGATCTTAGACTTCCCAGCCTCTACAACTGCGAGAAAACACATTTTCATTTCTTATAAACTACCCAGTCTCAGGCATTTTGTTGTAGCAGCACAAAACAGACTAAGACACCATATGAGGACACAGTGAGAAGGTGGCCTCGATTTACGGCCAGAAAAAGAGGCTTTAGAAGAAACCAATCCTGCTGACACCTTGATCTTGGATTTCCAGCCTCTGGAATGTTGAAACAAAATTAATTTCCGCTGTTTAACCATCCAGTCTGTAGTACTTTGTTATGGCAGACCTGGTAAACTAATACACCCTACCTCTCCCATCAAACCTCTACCACCCAGGACTCTGCCCCCTAAGGCCCCACTCTTGAGTATCAGCTTTCCTGTCCAAACTTCCATTCCTTCCCCTACCCCAGATTTCTGGTCAGCCAAGGCTGACAGACAAACAGTCCACAGTGGGTGGTTGGGCGGGGGGAATAATTACTGTGAGGATGGTCCTCTTTTGCCCCCATGAGATTTTGAACAGGGGAAGTATGTGTCTCTTTTTACGTAAAAACCATATTATACATGTATCAGTCATGTTGGACTAAACTTACTTATAAGCATCCAGAGGAGAAATCATTTATAAGGCAAAGATCCTTCTTTCAATTTGCAAGGTCGGTTGTCTGTTCATTCATGGAACACGTATTTGCTGAGCCGCTTCTTTGCAGCAAGCCCTCTGCTAGTCCTTTTCACATTTATCACTTCATAGGAGGAAGTGGGGTTATGTCAAGAGGAGATAAGGAGACGGGGGTGAGCAGAGTCTTCCAGGAAACAGGAGGCTTTTGTTCAGAGGGTCCAAGGCACAGAGGGGTCCACAGTATTTTCAGGGAAGAGAAAGAAGTTTGCTGTGGCTAAAGCGTGTATTGAATACAGGAGCCAAGAGATAAATTTGGGTGGAGTGTAAGAGCTTTTTCTGCGATATTGAGGAGTTGCAGACCCTAAGCTGTACACAATGGAGACTGTGAAATTTTTCAGTACATGAAACATAGGATAATCTTTAAAATTATAACCTTAGCAGAAGTGAGGTTAGATAGAGGTAGGAGAAAAGAAATGTCAGGGGGCTAAGCTTGGAAGCTCTTTAAAGTCATGAAGTAATGAATCTCTTCCCTACGAGGTCCTAAAGTTATGGATCTGTGCATCGATCTAATAGTATTACTACAGTGTGTGAATCTGAGTTACAACTCCTATTTATATATGTGTGAACATTGTGTATTTGTGGGCAGATCCAAATGTAATTCAATTCATCAGCACTAAAAATAAAGCTATGATTACTTATGACTTACTGCAATTGTCCATATCTTCTGTTCTTTAATAGCAAGTAATTATAACATTAAATGGTTTATATATCACCACTTTTAATAAAACACTTAAGACTTTGTAAAATGGCACATTCCTATGATCAAATTACAGGGACAGAAAGTTCATCTTTCCTTCAGTAATGAAGCGCTCATCTCCAGCGGTCCAATTCATAAAAAGATATTTACATAGCTCAGAGGGATTTCCCCCTGTCTTCTGCTTCTTATGAGAAGAGAGAAGTAAGGAAAGAATCTAAATCAAATGTAAAATTAAAGCCAGGACAAAAATGAAATGAAAATTCTCAATGATTGGCGTTGTGTGTAGGGTGGGTAGTATGATAGGAAAAATGTAAATCACCTGGGCTCATAGGAAGCACCTCTCAAACATAAGTGAAGATGGATGGGCATGTGACCTGCAGGGGAATTCAGGACTGCTTCTTATTTTATAAATAGCAGCTGCAACCTTTTACTGCATTCCTAAAATAGCTTGCATGTTAACGGAAGAGGACAGATAAATGAAGTATATCACGGCAGATTTCATCAGTGAAAATAATTAACCTTCAAAAAAAAAGAGGAGAGAGGAGAGAAGGAGAGGGCACAATATGGACATTACAAACGTAATACGTAGGAACGTTAAAACAGGAATTCTAATGCAGGCCTAGGGACGTCCTGGGCAACTGCAGTAAACATGTAGGGGTGGAGTTTAGTCATGGGAACAATACTGTAATTCACCAAGTGTCGGTTGAAGCCTCACTGTATGCAACACATTGGCTAAATTCTAAACATAATTCAAAGGTGAGTAAGAGCCAATCCCTGCCTTCCAGGAACTTAACATTTAGGAGAAATGATTACACAAATATGTCAATACTTGTGGTACAGGGCAAGACATGAGATACATCATGAAACATAAAATCATAGGCTCTTGGAGCCAGCAGTAAAAAGGAAACTTTTGGGTGTTTTGGTAAAACATCAGGGAAGGAACCATGTGTGGCGGGGGTCTTAAAGGATGAGCAGAGTTTTAGTAGGTACAGAAGTTGAAGGGATTAACAGCAGAGGGATCCCCTGTCCCAATAGTGGGTAGAGTGTGAAGCAGCAGCAAACCACAGAGATAAGAGAAAGCAAGCAAGAAGTGGATATACAGCCAAGAAAAGTTTCATTTTTAGGTGTCTGGAGCTGGTTTTCGCTGATTCTTCTTGACTAGAAAACGCATATACATATTGATTGATTTGCGAGAAAGGATTCAAAGTTGAGCTTTCTCAGTGGAAAGTGAAGGATATAAAACAGGACTTACTGCCCTCCTCTATAACCACTTATTGAGCCAGAAGCATCACCACTGCCAATAAATACTAATTTGGCAAAGGAAAAAACACATCACCAAAAGACACTCAAAGCAGGTTTCAATCCTCAAGAACAGGACAATTCTTTGTTGATGGGAAGCAGGGCTGGCCTGTGCACTGTAGGACATCTAGCAGCACCTCTGGGCTCTACCCACTAGATATCATTAACACAGTCATGACAATCAAAGAACTTCTGCAAAGGTGGAGATTGTAGAAGCAAATGGTATTAAAACAAACAAAAGAAAATTTTAAAACTGGGAGACTCTTTAGATGTCTGTTAGTAACAACAACAGTAATGAACACTTTTAGTGTTATATGCCAGTGTTCTGAGGTCTTTATTGTATTGGTGTTAAGCAAATTTAAAATTAGCAGAATAAGCCTACCTAAAGATGATGGCTCATTGCTCAAATCCTAAGAGGGTTGCACAACAGAAGGCCTGAATCCTTATAAACTATATGCCATTATTATCCCCATTTTACAGGTAATAAAACTGAGACTCAAGTCATTCAGTTCTTAAGTTTTGAATCCAGGCTTTGAACCAGATCATCTGACTCCTGATCAAAAGTCTTAACCACTCTGCTGCATTGCCTCACCTGTAAGGCAGCTCAATGTGCTTACTCTGCTACACAGGAAGCTGAAGCTGGGACAGGTGATGTGATTTGTCCAAGGCTACTCATTTGTTGGTAACTGCTCTGGGTATAAAATCTAGGTCTTCTAACTCACACTTCAGATGCCTTTCTGATACCTAGAGGCCTCTGAGAATGTACAAAAGGGAGATTGATTCTTCCCACTGGGAGACCTGGGTATGGCAGAGGTTGGAGCAAATAACAGTGACATTAGAACTAGTTCTAGAATATAAAGAAGTTTCAGATTCAGTCTGATTTCTGCATTAAAAGATTAACTCTTGAAAGTCAAACACCACCACTGCCCCCCTCACCCCCCCCTGCCCCCCTCACCACCCCTGCCCCCCAACACACACGTACAAACACACAGGCCTCAAGGAAATAGAGCATTTGGTTGATATTGGTTTGAACCTGCAGAGATCTAAAGAAATCAAGAGAATCAAAATGCCTGTATTGTTTCCAAAAACTTCTAGGCCCATTGAAAGAAAATTGCTCTAATTAAAATTTCCAATTCAGGGATAATTTCACTAAACTACAAGAAGAAGCACTTTTCAGCAGCTTTGAGGGTTGATATAAGATGTTTTGATTCAAACTCTCCCTTAATTGTGTAACCTTGTGGCATTTGGAAATAGAAAGAGGGTCCAAACGCACCACTACTGCCCACCTCTAGAGAGGCAGTCTGCCCACACATGACCGGTGCTCCCATCTGCTTGGCAGAGCAAATGAGCAGTCTAGACTCATTATCTCAGCCCCCAGTGTCTCAGAGCAGCAAGCTCTGAGCTTAGAGAGAAAATACAGAATACAGAGAGAAGGTGAAATTGATGATCCACAGCACAGTTTTCTGGTCAAAAGGTTGAGGGGCTTAACAGAGAGCAGAGAAAGGCTGCATTGTATTAGACAGCATGCATTTCAGCCCACGTCACCCGCTCTGCTGTCTGTCCTTGCTTCCCTGCAAACAAACAGCCTCAGAACAGTTCCTTAAGTGCACTTTTCTGAAACAGTAATTTTTGTGCTTATAAATGAGTATTTATCATATCTGTGTGTTCTAGCTTAATCAACATGTAATACAATCATGTAATCATTGACAACATAGGGGCTGGAACTAACAACACTATTTCAGTTGGTTGGGTAACTATGGAAACGGAGACACTGCATTTCCTGGGCTGTGCATACAGAGAGGTGCACACCTTTGGCTAAGAGAACTCATGAAATCTTTTCTAGTAATAACATTCTTTCATCATCTCTCACTGGGCATGTTACCAAACTGCTGGAGACTCCTGGAGAGTCAGCTTCCTCCTAACACCCTTTTTCTCTGAAGGACTGCAGCACAGGACTGGCTGATGTGGAAGTCTGGCACTCTGGAAATAACACAAACATGAAGTTTTAATGCCTTCATGCAACAGCAATTAAAATGTATAAAGCATTTTCTACGTCCCAGGACTCTACTGAGCGCTTTCTATGTAAAGCCTTGTCACATGGATTCCTTACCACTCCCCTGTGAGGGGTGCAGGAGGTAGTGGGGGGTAATGTCTCCATTTTACAGATAAGGAAATGGCCATAAGTGTCTTTTCCAGAAGTATTTAGCTAATAAGAGGTAGCTGGAATTACAACCTAGGTCTTTCAGATTTCAGAATCAGTGTTCTCAACCATTATAAGTAACAAATATCTATTGAGCACTATGCCAGCCTTTAAGGTTACTATGACTAATAATACATCCATGTCCTTAAAGAGCTTGTAGTTGGGTAAGGAAAGCAGATTAAAAAGATGACTGCTGCGTAACTGATAGCCTAGAGGAGATAGTTTGCTTATGAAAATGCAGAGGAGAGGCACTGAATATTCACAAGGGTCTATACTAACATTGACTTCTTGAGTTCATACACCCACAGCAAAGTGTGGTCATGAACATTTGATTTGAGGAAGCTGATGGTGCATCCTAAGCTAATGTCTTCAATATTTTTACTAGGGAAATTCTTTAAATTCATAGTGACTTCAATGTCTGCAAGATGAGACTTCCAAAACTCTGGCCTTTCCGTTTCCAAAACTGCTCTCCTCTAGTGATATTGTCCATCTTCCTATTTCAGCCACTCACTTCCAGGGTCACACCTCCAGGCTTGTCCTCCAAAGCTGCAAAACACTTAAAATCTAAATTTGAAGCATCCCATTCTCTGACCACCACTTTCTGTATCTCTGGTTCATTTGCTCTTACACATTACCAAAAACCATCAATGGCCCAAAGAGCCACAACTCATTGATCAGACTATTCTTTTATTGTCCCTTGCCTCCTTATTTTCCCTTCTCTCTTACCAAACTTAAAGTGCATAGCCAATTATGTGTATCCCTCCTTTGCATGCACTCTCAATTCTCTTGCCCCTCTTATACTTCATTACAATCATTCAGCAAAACCTCAACCTTAGTTAAATTCAACTCTCCACTTAATCTGTACTTGTACCCATGCAGTTTATTATGGCTGGACACAAGCATACAACAATGGAAAGTCTCACTTTTTATTCATGGCCATAAACCTCAAGTGGGCCTAAGAGAAAACATATTATTAATACACTTTCCTATTACCAAATGCAATATTCTTCTAGAATATTGCAATATTCTATTAGTCTATTACCAAATGCAATATTCTTCTGTTCATATCTCAATATTTCTTATGTCTCTGGTTCTATTCCCATATCTTCACTCTCAGCTAGACCTTCTTATTTTACTAAAAAAAAAAAAAAAAAAAAAAATAGAAGTAACCATAAGAGAACTCCTTCAAGCTCCCACCGTCATACTTACCCATTTACCAGCATCTGTGCCTATAAATTTCACCTTCCCTCCTCTTACTATAGATGAACTGTAAGGGCACCTGTGGGAGAGCAACCCCTTCACTTTGCACTGGAGCCCATGTCCACCCAAGACAGTGCTCCAACACTGTACGATTAAATTTTTCTTCTCTATGGAAACTACCATCAGCCTAAAGGCAGGCACAGGCTAATTCTCCAGTCTTTCAAGAATCTTTTCTTGATTTCACTTCCCTGCAGGAACTGCCTCATTTTTCTGCTTTTCATTACAGTAAGGTCCTTTAAGGTCTGCTTCTCATTATAGTAAGGTCCTCATCTGTAAAAACCGAACAAGCCTCTGCCTACACTCTCACCAATTCTTTCTTTCCCCTTCGTTCTTAAATTCATTTCAGTTAGACTTTTACCCACATGTTTTAATCAAGTTTACTAACCACTCTACCAACTGTTTGAATCACGTTTACTAAACCTCTACTCGTTAAACAAAATATCAATTCTCAGGCTTCCTTTTCTTTATATCTCAGAAACGTTTGACACCATTGACTCTGTCCCTTCTTCATCCATCAATTACTTTCTTGACTTGCTTCCAGAATGCTATGATCTTCTGATTTTTTTTTTACCCCACTGGCCACTCTCTCTCACTCTCCTCTGCTTTACTCCTCATCTCTTCCACCTCTTCTCTTCTCTTTCTACACTCACTCCTTGGATGAACTTATCAGTGCCATGGCTTTAAATACCTTTTGTAAACTCACAACTTCTTATATTTCTACTCTGGACTCCACTCTAGCTTTCTACTCAGCATCTCCACTTAGGTGTCATATATATATATCTTTAGCTTAGCATGTTAAGTTAAATATCTGGTCCCTCCAACCCATTTCACCTACACTCATGTCTTCACCATTAGTGGTAACTTCTCAGTTGCTCAAGATGAAAGTCTAGAAGACATCCTTGACTCCTCTCTCTCTCTCATTTCCTACATCTAATCCATCAGTATGTTTGATTGACTTTACCTTCAAAATAGATTCAGAATCTGACACCAAGACTTCTGCCACATGAATCCAAGCTACCATTATCTCTCACATCGATTATCGCAGGTCTCCCTGATTCTACCTTCCCTAACAACCCCATCATGGCCTATTTCCAACAAAGCAGTCTCAGTGACCCTAACAGGCAAGACAGATCATGGTTCCCCTCTTCTTGAAACCCACCTCTCTCATAATAGAAGCCAGTGTTTGCAATGGTCTCCCAGTCCCGTCACCATCTGGCCACCACAATCTGAGCTCTTCCACTGCTCTCCCTTGCTTGGCCCAGTTCAGCCACCATGGCCCCCTTGCCATTGCTGGAACACACTGGACATTGTTGCAGGAAGAGGGCTTTTTTCTCCTTGCCTAGAATGCTCTTCTCCCAGAATGCCATGTGGTTCCCTCTCAAATTCTCAGCAAGACTTTCTCTGACCACAGAATTATAATTGCAGCTCCTGCACTTCCTATCCTCCTTTCCTACCTAGTGTCTCCTTATAACACTTCCCATCCTCAAATGTAACACATCATTTATGTATGTCCTCTGCTAATTGTTAAAAGAGAAGGCAAGCTTCACAAGTACAGACGTATTTTTATTGCTTTTAATCCTTAGCACCATATCCAGCACACGGTAGGGATTCAGTAAATGTTCGCAAATGTTGAATGAAAGATAATACAGTTTTAAAATATAATTTTGATTATTTTTAATTCAACCATCGGCATGTCCTATTATACAAGCTATTCAGTATTTAAAAGCCTAATGAGCCTCTTAATAAGCACTTGTGAAAAGCCTGGTGTATTTAAATTGCTGAATAGTAAACATCAGCCCAGACTTGCAGAACCTGATGAGGTTTAAAGCAAAGGATCTTATCCTCAAACTTGCATCAAACTAAGTACCAGTTACCACGTTTCTGAGGGCATTTCAAGGAGACTGAGGCGATGTTCAGCTGAGAGGGATGAACTCCCAGCTTTCCCACAGGGCTGGATCTGTTAGTGTCAGAACTTCCGACACACCTGCTTGGGGTGGACTCAGGGCAAAATCTGATCAAGGGCAAACCTAGGTAAGTAAAGAGTGCAAGTTAGCATCTGACCACTTTTTCCTTAGAAATAAAAAAAAAAAGTTTTCTTTAATAAATGTGAAAAATATTTGATCAACATTCACACATTTTCTTGGAAAAGCACTTCTAAAAGTGGAACTATCTGCTCTTCTTGAGAAACTTCTAGGGGCAAGAGAACAGAATAGCCATAACAGAGACCAGAGTATAAGTTAGAGGGCTGACAGCATCATTACAAAATGAGGATTGGTATCTAAAATGCTAGAGTCAGTGGCTAAAGGAGTCTCCCGCCTCCTGTCAGACAGAGAGAAACATGGTTGTTCCCAGAAGTTTCTCCCCCTGTGCAATAACCTTAATAATATCAATCAGCTATAAACAACATATTCTGTGTTGGGTCTGTTAGATACTTTATCAACATTATTTCGGAATTGTTCAAAATACTTATTACCCCCACTCTGAAGATGAGAATACTGAGGCTCAGAAAGGTTAATCAGCTGCCTAAAATCACCCAGCTAGTATGAGATAGGGTCAGTATACAAACTCAAGGCTCTATGACCTCAACCCTATGTTACTCCTCTAATACTAGGCTGAAGCTGAAGCTGGGGACTAACTCAGCGGGCACAAATGATAAGGGCTTCACTCCATGGTTAGGACTACTGTCTAATTCTTGGCAGAGAGGTGAACTGACTGACAGACATGTGGAGATACTGACACAGATGGAGAGGCACAGTGCAGGGCTGGGACTGACAGGAGGGACCTTTACCACTCTCCTCTCTCCCTAATATCCAAAGTCCGTCTTCACATCCTCTCCAGCCATCCTGTTTTCTCCTCCAGCTCCACCATTTCTCGAAGCATGCCTTAGTGGCTCTACAAAGGGAGTGTCCTGGGTTTGAATTTTACCACCTTCTGCCTCCCAAGAAGGCCACTGAGCCCTAAGCTTGAGTTGTTTTATTGTCACCCACATAACGATAATCCATAAAAAGGCAGAAAATAAGCCACTTGGAGGTAAAGTAACCTGTCACAGCAAATGTCCTTACAGTAGTCTTTAGAGCCTGACACACGGACTTTAGGTAGCAGAGTCAATATACTTGCACGCTATGCAAATTTCTCATGTTTTGCCTGACACTCACTTATTCCTGACCTTTCCATACTAGGGAAACACAGTACCTCCCATTTGTTTAGCATTTTACAGTTACCAAACACTTTCCACCGCATTACCTCACCGAGCTCTCACTAGAGTGTGGGAGGGATAATCCCCGTGTCAGATGAGGAAATTGAGCCTGGGAGAAGGTGAATAGTCCACCCTAGGCCACAGGAGTGGCCAACCTCAGACAGCGGTCAGAACCCAGAGCCGGTGGTCTCTATTCTGACCCTGCCCATCTGACCACAGCAAAAGAGAGAATCACTCCACCTGCAATCGAAGTGAAGTCTTCTTCAGCCCAATTTCATTTCCTCATGGCGTAACCTTTGCCTCAGTTAATATAAGTAAAACCAGCTAAAACAAAAGCACTTGCCACAACTCTGGGAGTGAGACTCAAACTCCCTGCGCTGACCTCAGTTGACAGAGGGCCTCCTGACTCAGAGATTTCCTCCTAACCTCTACATATTTCTATCTCTTTTCCTAATGAAAACACTGGCAGCCATAAGGAAGGTATTTACACAGAGGACAATTTTAGACTGTGAACAACCCAAAGAAATGAGGAATACAGGTCATGGAAAGGACAAGAGACAAGAAGACATGAGGAGGGACTCACACAGATAGCCTGGGCATGTGGGAAGTCCCTGCCTGACGCAGACAGCGCTCTTCATCGTCAGCCCTTTGTGCGGGCCCAGATGATGCTCTGCATCCAGCCTCCTTCCCCTGCTGCCCTCAGCTCATTTGTTTTGTCTTCCCACCAGGAACATGTGTTTCACTTCCCAGCCTCCTCCTGACACCCCTGGCCTGTCATCTGTATACCGTGTAAAGAGAACCAGGTGTCAACTCAAATATCATGAGCTTTTCACAAATTCAGAGAGCAGACTTTATTTCTTAATGAGGGTTACACCCTGAGAGGTGATCATTTTGATAGGCTGGGAAGCATAACATCTAACGGAGAAAGCAAGCAAGCCCTTCAAGGGGGAGAAGGATGAGACAGGAATTTATACTGAACAGGTTGGTCAAGTATGCATATTCAACAGGTTATTGGAGGAGCTATGAATATTCAGGAAGGGGGTCCTAATGCACACATACTAAATAATCATGTAGGTTACATGTGACCCATGCTCACTTTGGGGTAGAGACTTAACATTTAAATGCATTACAATTAGCCTGCATGCGTCAAAAGATAAAAGAAGGATATGAAGTTTCCCAGTTCAGTTCAGACCCTCTATAAAGGAGCTAGAACTAGTTCATCATCAGTGGTCTCTAATTAGGAGAAAGTTGCTGAAATCAGTCTCTTGTCCAATCAAAACGGGAGTTACGGCTTATGGAACAGGAGGATGAGTTAGTCAGTGCCAGGGTCAGCGAGCTGAAATTGTTTTAATATTTTTTTGTCTTGAGACCAGTGCTTGTTTAGCTGTCAGAGGAAAAAACGAAAACAGAAACTGTGGCAGTTAGAACATAGTTTATTCTTTAAGTGAGGGGGAGGGGAGCGGTGCATTAATTAACCCTTGCCCGACATGGCCCGTTTATAATTTGGAATCTTATTGCCACAAAGAGCCCATTCCCTCTTGCCTGTAGGCCTAAGTGGATTTATTTTTATTTTACACAAGTAAATAAAAAATTAACCAAAGAGACATAAAAATAAGAGGAAGATAGAAGAGAGGAAACCTGGCAATAAAATTCTAGCATAGCAGAACTTGATTTATTTACCCTCAGTCTTATGTGAATGGCTGATCAAACTGGAGTTGCCTTGGAACACATTTTGTGTAGGCTGATACCCTCACTTCTGACACAATCCAGTACCCAGAACACTGAGAACCACCAGCAGATGAAAACTCAGAAGACTTCACCTATTGGCGATGCTGCTGTATCCAAAAGAGAAAGAAGAGAAAGATACGCAAACATTTTCTGTGTTCAATGGGCAAAGCATGCCAGTGAGTGGAGAAGGGGAGACCAACAAGTCCTGGAATAACATGGGTACCATGTTGTCTGCTGTGGGCTGCAGGCTTCCCCTAGTCACTAGCATGGTTACGGCTTTCTCTTCACATTACCGGGCTCAATGTAAAAGAGATCCAAAGACCTTTCCTGATCTTCTTTCTAAATACACTACATTAACGTTAATCACTAGTGTGATATTAACTAAGGGCTCGATTCTCAATTTCTCCTTTTTTTTTTTTTTTTTTGGAGATAGGGTCTTGGTCTGTCACCCAGGCTGGAGTGCAGTGGTATACTCATGGTTCACTGCAGCCTGGAACTCCTGGACTCAAGTGATCATCCTGCCTCAGCCTTCTGAGTAGCTGGGATTACAGGTGTATGCCACCACACCCAGTCTATGGGTTCTATTTGTATCAGTGGAATGAATGAATGAGGATTAAAATCTTTAGCACAGTGCCTGATTTTTAGTAGGTATATCATATACCCAAGTTTTCCTCTCAGAGCTTTCCAACTGTCTGTTGGGGCTTGCACAGATAAATATATGATTCTACACAAAGCTCAGAGTGGCATGTTGATTTAGATCTGCAAAAGAAGAACTGGTAGTGAAGATTAGGTTCAAGGACAGTCTTAGGTATGGCAGTAGGGGCCACATGCACATTTCAAGGATCTTTGGAAACAAAAGGAAGTTACACCCAAGTTCATGCCCACTTGCCCTGTACCCTTTGACCTCTGGGGGTGTTGGTTAAAATAAAGATGACCAAAGGCCTGGTGAGAACTAACGGAGACATTAAATTTAAAAACTCCCCAGTGCAATAAAGCCTAACCATTCCAGAGTGCCTATCATTTGATTTTTGTATGTATTTCCCTTATTTTTTTCCAACAAGGATTTGAAAGAGGGTGAGTAAAAATGCCCCCATTCACAAAATGCTCTGTCCTCAGAAATGTCTCCTAAGGATACATTTCAGAGCTTTTCCTCCAAGCAGTTGGAGGACAGCATAGAGTCTGACCTTGGCCCGTGACAGTGGGGAAAGATCTGCCCCAGACTCCAGGGTTGTTAGCGGACAACTCTCTGGAGACCCCAAGGAGCTCAGGAGCATCCCTCTGCACATAAATTAGCAGCTGATTGTTTCTGCCCCCCACTTTCTTGTCTTCTTGAATGAGACTGCACACGTCTTCCCTAATCCCAGTAAAGGTACTGCAAAGCCTGTGGGAGAGAGATAAGGTGAGGGAGAGCTGGGGAATGCAGCGGGGCTGTGCCTTTTCATTTAATCTGACTCTACCAGCACCTGCCTAGGGAGGCCCAGAGGTCTCTTTAGGGCCTGTCTGGCTAGAAGCACACTTTTTCCATGTGCTCCAGCTACACTTACAGCTTCTACAACACCTACCTGGGCTATCTGGAGGCTGGTTGTCACTCACACAGGCTATTCTTCATCCAGACTTTTTTTTTCTTTATTTCCAAAGATTTTTGTTTCATTATTTCGGGAATTGAACACGCAGGAAAATCAAGACACAACTAAAACTCTTTATATTACATTTTACTGAAAAAAGAAATGTTATAATCCAACTCTAATGTGAGGAATTTCTCATTTTCCTTCTTGGCTTTTGAAGTTACTGAGGTCATGTCTCTGATATCCTCCACCAGAGCTCTCTGCTGGCAACTGTACAGATCTAATCTAGGTGTCCACAAGGGACACCACGCTCTCCTGGTTTTGCTCACTCCTCATTCAACAACCTTGCTCAGTGACTTGTTTTCTAAACCTTGTCTTTCTATCTTCTCTCAGCAAAATGTATTCCAGTAAAGAAATTTTAGACTTGGAGTCTGAAGACTGTTAGAATAAGCCTCATAGGAAACGGGCCCCCCAATTCCCTAAACAGATGCCCCTGAAGATAAGTGTCTGAAGGACTGTCATTGAAAGATTTTCAGGCTACCTCTGTGTCCCTGCAGGGTAGGATTGGGGCCAATCAGTAGAAGCTCCAGGAGGCAGATTGTGACTATTCTCACAGTCAGAGCTCTGAGTTGCCTCACAAGACAACTCCTGTCACCAAGGAGCTTCCTTAGCTTAGCTGCCTATTAAAATCTCTGAAAATTTTAACAGATCTACAGATACTCCAGACCCAGAGAATCAGACTCTGGGGGTCAGAGGCCAGAGTGCAGAACCTGAGTCAGAGAGCACAGATTTCAGATCATCATCTCACACTTACTAATTAGAGTCACTGAAACCTGGAGCTGCAGTTTTCTTGTTAGTAAAACAGGGCTAACAATACCAACTTTACAGGATTGTTGTAAGCAGTGAGAATTAGTTATGTGCTCAATAATTTTTATAGCTAATTCACATTCAGGTGCTTCTGGGAATGAGTTAGAAGCCTGCCATCTGTGGATTTAATAGTAGCCCCCAAAAAAACAGTGGACCTATATCTGTCTAGCTTAATAGCATCTAATAAATGAGTTTTCAAGTCAGGTATGGCACTTTACAATTCACAAGGCACATTAATATATATTGTTTCATTTTGACTTTGGTTCTTACAACAACCATGAAAGGTGGGCTAGATAATGTTATGTCAAGTTTACAGATAAGAAAACTGAGCATTAGAAGGGTTAAGTAATTTGTCCAAGGTCCTACTGCTAGTTATCCAAAGGTCCTTAGACGAATACCTAGCTGGATACTGTCATATCGACTACCTGAAGCTTTGTTACCACTCAATGGATTCAGAGGCGTACTTCTTGCCTTCTCATGTAGACAAAGGACTAGAAAATGTATTTCGTTGTGCTTTTTGACCCCATCATCCTGTCTGGCACTGTCTTGCATATAGTGGGAGTCCACTAAATGTATATTATTAGAATGGATTTATGGAATGATTTGTGGGGAGAGCAGTGCTATTTTACCAGCATAACCCTCAACTTGAGACTTAGAACTTTTTCTCACCACTCTCAGTATCCCCAAGGCTTTTGGTCCTAAGGTTTATTTAAATATCTTCTTTCTTAACTGTTTGCACTAGATTTTTCTCAAAGCCTGCTAATTTTTGTGCTGCAGTTTTCTAAATGTTCCCCATCCCTATACGTATGTCCCCAGTATCTCTGCCATTCTTCTCCACTTCCCTCGTCAAGTGGAAGGACATGGAGTATACATGAGTTTGAACCTCCAATCTTATTTCAGTGGTTAAGTAATTTGAGGAATGTTACTTACCATTGCTAAATGTCATTTTTTTTCATCTGTGAAATACAAGGAATACTTACATACCAAGGTTGTTGTGGAGATAAAGAGAGATAGTGGACCAGTGTGCCAGACACATAGTCACTACACAATAATTGCTGTTGGTCATCTCTTCCCTCCAACTGCTGTCTTCTCTTTGCAAATTTTTCTAAGCTGCCACAACCACAAGAACATAATCCTCAAGTATAATATTGATTTTATCACTTATTTACTGAAATCTTCTATTTAGCATCTCCTAAGCAATAGTCCTGTCAAGTTCTAACTCTAAATCAACACTGTCCAATCGAAATTTGATGCATGCCACAAATGTGACTTATATATGTAATTTTTAAATCACCAAGTATCTACATTAAAGCAAAGTGAAAATAAATGGCTAATTAATTTTGATGATTTAATTTAATTCAATATATCTAAAATATTATCATTTTCTATAAGAAACTTAAACAATTGAACAAGCCAAAAAAAGCCCTATTAAAAATGGGCAAAAGATATGAACAGACACTTCTCAAAAGAAAGCATACAAGTAGCCAAAAAACATACGAAAAAATGTTCCACATCACTAATTATCATATAAATGCAAATCAAAACCACAATGAGATACCACCTCACACCAGTCAGAATGGCTATTACTAAAAAGTCAAAAAAACAACAGATGTTGGCAAGGCTATGGAGAAAAGGAAATGCTTATACTGTTGGTGGGAATGTAAATTTGTTCAGCCACTGTGGAAAGTTATCTCATTATCAACACAGTGATCTCATTATCGGGTATGTATCCAAAAGACAATAAATCTACCAAAAAGATACATGCACTTGTGTATTCATTGCAACACTATTCACAATGGCAAAGACATGGAATCAGCCATAGTACCCATCAACAGTAGATGGTACAAAGAAAATGTGGTACATACGCACCATTTAAAAATGATAAAAAATGAAATCATGTCCTTTGCAGCAATATGAATGCAGCTAGAGACCATTATCCTTAGAAAATTAATGCAGAAACAGAAAACAAAATACTGCATGTTCTCAGTTAAAAGTGAAAGCTAAACATTAGATACTTGTGGACATAAAAATGGCAGCAATTAAGACTGGGGACTACTAGACAGAGAGGGGAGGGAAACAAGGCTCGAAAAACTAACTGTTGGGCACTATGCTCAGTACCTATGTGGCAGGATCTTTCATATCCCAAACCTCAGCATCATGTAATATACCCAGGTAACTAACCTGCACATGTACTTACTGAATCTAGGATAAAAGTTGAATAATACATGAAAATTATCATTTTAACATGTAATCATATAGAAATTACTAATTAGATATTGTACATTCTTTTTATGCGAAGTCTTCACATTCAGGTGTGTGTTTTATACTTATAGCACATCTCAGTTCACACTAACCACATTTCAAGTGTTCAGTGGCGACACGTGCCTAGTCATTATTGCATCAGACAGTGCAGCCCAATCCTCAGTTTAACCTTCACTCATCAACTGCTCCTGTTTGCTAGTGACTCTGATTTCCTGGGCTTATCAAATGCTTAGCAAAACACTCATCTGCCTGGTTTTTATCAAAAAGTCAAAAGGTAAATATTGGCAAAGGTGTGGAGAAAAGGGAATGCTTGCACCTTGTTGGTAGGAATGCAGAATGGTACAACCATTATGGAGAACAGTATGGAGGTTTCTAAAGAAACAAAAAATAGAACTACCCCACGATCCAACAACCCTCTTCTGGTCAAATACCCAGAGGAAATGAGAAGTGGAGATATTCACCACTATACTTATAGGGACAGCCCAGAGGAAAGGAAATCACCACTTTGTATCCGCACTCACATGTTCACTGCAGCATTATTCACAGTAGCCAGGACATGGACACAACCTAAATGTCCATGACTAGATGAATGGATACAGAAACTGTTCTACATACATACAGTGAAAAATCATGTATCCCTAAAATATGAGATATTGCCATTTGCCACCACATGGATAAGTCTGGAGGACATTATGCTAAGTGAAATAAGTCAAACACAGAAAAAAATTGCATAAACTCACTTTTATGTGGAATCTTTAAAATCTCAAATATATAGAGATAGAGGACAAAACAGTGGTTGCCAGAGTAGGGGGTGGGAGAGGAAACGGAGAGATGTAGATTGGAGTATACAAAATAGCACATATGCAGGATGCACAAGTCTAGAGATCTAATGTAAAACATGAGCACTATAGGTAATAAAATCATACTGTGTATGGGATTTGTGCCAAATAAGTAGATTTTAACTGCTTTTGCCAAAAACAAACAAAAAAATGAGTAATTATTTGAGATAATGGGTAAGTGGCCCGGCTTTGTGGTTCACGCCTGTAATTCCAGCACTTTGGGAGTCCGAGGTGGGTGGATCACCTGAGGTGAGGAGTTCATGACCAGCCTGACCAACATGGAGAAACCCTGACTCTACTAAAAATACAAAAAAGTTAGCTAGATGTGGTAGCACATGCCTGTAATCCCAGCTACTTGGGAGGCTGAGGAAAGAGAATCACTTGAACCTGGGAGGTAGAGGTTGTGGTGAGTCGAGATCGTGCCACTGCACTCCAGCCTGTGCAAAAAGAGCGAAACTCCATCTCAAAAAAAAAAAGATAATGGGTATGTTATTTTGCCTTGTTATAGCAATCTTTTTACTATCTCCATATATTCCATAACATCATTTTGTATACCTTAAACATACACAGTAAAATTTATTTTAAAAGCACTCGTATGTGAAATTTTCCCTTTCTTACCTGAACAAATGCATACATCTTTTACCCATTTGGAAGGCCCTCCCTCCTTCCTCTTATACTCTGCTACTTCAGAACCTTGAGCATTGGACAGCTCCTCCGGGTCCCATGCCTACCTAACTCCACCTGGGTGAGAGGCCACAAACTGAGAAGAGAGATCTATTGATTACAAGGTAAAAACTGATCTGGTGACAAGCAAGGGCTTGAAGTGAGGCAGGCCTGGCTTTATGTGCATGCCTAGCTCTACCATTAGCTTCCCTTGATAAATAGGGGTGAAGGTGGGGCTGGGACCAGTAGCTATCAGTATTTTAAAAGCTCCTGGAATAGGCCATAATCATCAATAATAATAATCTAGTTTAGTCCAAGGAATCCACACTTGAGAATGCCTTTTGATAGCATCTTTGCTTTTTGGCAAGATCTTTCATAGGTACCTTGAGGTTTCTATTGTCTCTTAACATTAAGGCATGTGGTTACAACTACATTTTGGCCTGTGGGTGTGAGTGCCATCCAAAGGCAGCCAGAGATCAAGGTGACTATTGCTTATTCTTGCCAAATCCATCAGCCACATCAACACTGGTTCTGTTTTATATTTAGAAATTAATATTTAATACTTTAACCACCTTGTTTTTATATAACATCATCCTATTGCCTTGAAGGGCTATGCACATGGGAAGCTTTCTGTTAGGAAATTATTAACTCCAAACCTGAGCAATTGTTTTCTCCTCACCATGAAGTTAATCAATAATGTTCCCACAGTCTAGCAAGTGCTTTCTTTTAAAATGGTGTCATTCTGAAGGAATAAGCATTGATAGATAGAAATCAGAAGAAAGCCCAATAAAATATTTAATAGTTCAGTTAATACCTTCTAAGTAAGTTATTCTTTACTTTTTAAAAATAGAGGTAAGAGGCATCCAAGTTGCAAATTCTTGTTAGTCAAAGTAAAAAGTCCTCCAGGCTTCATGAAAAAGCACTGACTACCACAAACCGTGTTCTTGCAATATCATTATGAAATACTCTTTAGAAACTCTAGTATTCTTTCATAACTGATTTCATTGTGTGTGTGTGTGTGTGTGTGTGTGTGTGTGTGTGTGTGAGAGAGAGAATAAACCTTGATGGTCCCATACTTTTGCAAATAGTAAACTCACTTTTTAATATAGATAGAATGAGAAATATATTTTTCTCACCCATTCTACATTGATGGCTGAGGCCCCTATAGGCTGAGCCCCTGTAAAGAAAGAAAGATTAATGAGAGAAAAGCATACACATTTATCTAATACAAATTTTACATGGCATGGGAGACTTCATAAAGAAATAAAGACCCAAAGAAATGGATAAGCCTGTGCATTTTTCATACTAGGTTTGGTGATGAAGTTCGTAGTCATGAAGAAATATGACTTAATTTTCTGTAAAAGTGATCTATTGGTAAAAAACTGTAAAGAATTAGTAAGAACTGTTTATTCCAATTCCTCTCTGTGCCCTGTGTCTTTAGAGGTAAAGATGTTCTTTTCTTCCGAGTATAGGGAGGGCACCTCTCAAATGAGAGCCTTATAACCTGCTTCGGGCCAGAAAAATTCTTCCTACGTTTTATTACCTGCTTCAAGGGAGGAGGGAAGGTGAGAGTGACCTTCCTGCTTTTGCCGTTCTCTCAAATTCCAAGGTATCCTATTTGGTGATACCATGTCCTAAATCCCATCAAGTAACACTTCTTTGTGTATGTAAGCACCTAAGTCCATGTCTGTATATGGTGTACAACTTTTAGCTACTTCTTTTAAAATTTTAAAAACTTTCCCAACACCCAAATAATCCAAAGAGGAAAGTGTAGTTACCACAGAGACTCCCTGATGAATCAGAGAGTGGTATCTGGACATACTGTCTCTTCTTCATTCAGGAAATCTTACATTTAAAAGAAGAACAAATAATGTTCCAACCAACTGTAGATCCAGAATTTCTACTGGCAAGAAGTGCAGACAGCTTTTATTTATCTTTTTAACCATGAAAGCAAATTAGCAAGTATCTCTATATTGAATCCATTAATAGGTTTAGATGGACGGGAAATTTCTCTTGAGCATGCTTGATTTAGAAAAACAAATACCACACAAGGACAAAGTGGTCCAGTAGGTGTGGCTAAGGATAACAAAGGCATTTGGCATTTCCATCCAGGAATCCATATGAGGATGCTCTTAGAAATAGGAACTAAGAAAAATACATCTCTGGCTGTAGCCATGACATTTTCCAAAATAAAGGCAGTGCCATTAAAAAAGGGCTGACCCAGATTTACTTTCACATGACTGGAATGAACTGCATGAACAATTCAAAAAGTCAGATCAGATTTCTTGGTTCCTATCCTGATAAAAGGAAGATTAGTGTTTACATCCAAAAGTTTCCTCATTGAGTCTCATCGTATTTTTGTAATATGCTTCAGTGTACTTATGGGTCTGGAGTTTCTACATTGCTGCCCGATGGGAATGAAGTAGCGTTTAAAGAAAGACTTTTGCAAAGATAGCATGAGAAAAACATATCTAGTTGAATGCTGAACTGTCCTGCTGCTTATGGGAATTAACATAATGCTCAGAAATCAAGTGAATAAAACAAGTGGAGGATGATACGCAACAGCACTGTAGGGCAGAGGAAGAGTTTCAAAATTGTGGAGGTAACCAGGATTTTGTAAAATAAAGTTTGAATGCAGAACTTCAATTTTTATTATTATTTATTTATTTATTTATTTATTTATTTTTTGAGATGGAGTCTTGCTGTGTTGCCCAGGCTGGAGTGCAGTGGTGCAATCTCGGCTCACTGCAAGCTCTGGCTCCTGGGTTCACGCCATTCTCCTGCCTCAGCCTCCCGAGTAGCTGGGACTACAGGCACCCGCCACCACGCCCGGCTAATTTTTTTGTCTTTTTTAGTAGAGATAGAGTTTCACCATGTTAGCGAGGAGGGTCTCGATCTCCTGACCTCGTGATCCGCCTGCCTCGCCTCGGCCTCCCAAAGTGTTGGAATTACAGGTGTGAGCCACCACGCCCGGCCTATTATTTATTTTTATGACCGCTGCTTTTGTTCATGAGCAGCCAAGAGAAACTACTAGGAAAATATTCTAATTTTGACACTTTTAGTACTTTCATTATTATTTTTTTCTTCTTGGAAAATACCTTCAAAAATTTGAGTGAAGAAAAAGAAAGAAAAAAATTCAAAACTCCTTGGAAGCAGAAGATTTCTGCAAACTAATTTTTAAACAGACTTTCTTCCAAAAGGTAAAACTATAAATGAATGCAACTGAAAGGAAAAATATCTTTGCCTGACAAAATTGAAACCTTCTTACCAGAAACTTTGGGTCCACTGTTACTAAGGTAACTCAATCAATGAAAGTTTGGGAAATATTCCTGAAATCATTAATGGAATATAGGAGGAGGAAAGAGATTAGGTTTTGGGTGAGAAAAATTGAGAATCAAGGATTAAGTGGGTTGCTGACAACCCTGTCTTCTGCTTTTGCATTTCAAATAAGAATTTTCAGAACTTGCTGATTTGAAAAGATAAAGAAACTAATGAGATTCTGAGTAATCCGGTGAAAAATATTTTATAGGACAATAATTGAGGTTTAATGTTATGGCAAATTTTGCTACTTTATCACTAGAAAAAATAAAGCTAGTGATAGCAGTTATAACCTGAATTTTAAAATCAAGTATGTGGTCATATTTTTCTGACAACTTTATAAAATTTATCATCAAATCGTATTGATTTATGATACATCGGGTTCTAAATTAAGTAAGGACACAATAAATAACTACCTTTTTAATTAAAAAACAAGTATAATGATGAATTTATAATGGGAAGAGATCAAGAAATAGAAATTGTGCAGCACATAACAAATAAATATGCTAACTCTAAGCTGAAGACTCCATAACAATGCGTTTTCACTTGTCATTTGTTCTATTGTACATGGAGGATACGTATCCCAGAGGCCTGAAAAGGTTTTGCCCAATCTGCAATTTCAGGAAAAATGAAAGGACAAGCAAATAAAAGAAAACCCTAAAGATAGACTATCTGATGTTTGATTTTTTTTTAACCGTTGAGTTTCCACCTCAAATTTAAAGTTTTTGTGGACTTTGTATTTATTTATATTTGCACAGGCTTTAATTTTTGTGGAAGGGCCAAAGGAAAGTTATTGAACATGAGGCAAAGAAAGACAGACTTAACTAAAGGTGGTAAATGCTCTTCATATTTCTATCAAATAATTTGAATATCTATATGTACCAGCTTTGTTACCAGTATTTATTTTTATTTGAGCAGCAAATGTTTCAGTAAGTATTTATACATAAAAAATACTCTTTGGGAATTAAAACTATAAGAAATAGAGAAAAGAGAAAAGAAACTAAATTTATCCTCAGTTTTGGCTTAAGTCAAATCAGTCTTCAGAGAAATTGCTGTGTATTATAAAATTTTAAACAAAGTAACATTCAGAAAATCTTGAGTCTAAAGAAAATACTGTTGTTTATTATAATGTAAATTTCTATTGTTATAGTGAATTTGTGCATTCTCTCCTCAAAAATATGTTAGTTAAAAAAATAAATATACATTGACTCGATAATGATGAGCGTCTTTATAACCCTGGACTTTTCATACCATATTTTTTTTTAACTCATTTTATGGAGCTTTGTGTACTGTTAAAAAGGGTGTTATTAGCCAGAACCGCCTTGCATTTGTATAGCACCTTAGAAGTTATGGGCCTGGAGCGGTGGCTCACACCTGTCATCCCAGCACTTTGGGAGGCCGAGATGAGCCGATCACGAGGTCAGGAGATCGAGACCATCCTGGCTATCAAAGTGAAATCTGGTCTCTACTAAAAACACAAAAAAGTTAGCCAGGCGTGGTGGCAGGCACCTGTAGTCCCAGCTACTTGGGAGGCTGAGGCAGGAGAATGGCGTGAACTCGGAAGGCGGAGCTTGTAGTGAGCTGACATCGCGCCACTGCGCTCCAGCCTGGGCGACAGAGCGAGACTCTGACTCAAAAAAAAAAAAAAAAAAAAGAAGTAATGGAAGAAAGACATCCAAATGATCTGATTTAATACCCAAATACTCTGGAAAATACCTAGTTCTCCCTTTCTTTGTCTAGAAAAGAAAACGTATACCTTGCATTGATAAGACTTAAAGTGAGTGAGTAGTAAAATTGTAGTTTGAACTTGGGTCTTCTCACTCTAGTGACATATTCATACACTACTTTACAATATCTCCACTGAAACAATGCAATATTACTGTGGAAACTTACCAAAGAAAAAGAGAATACATCACCTATGCTTTCTTCTCCGGACAAAGGAAGGGAGAGAGACCTTAAAGTGTAGTGTAAATTGACATTTTACGCAAATTTAGATTATGCAAATTTGAAATACTGTGATATAAAATATTAAAATCACTGTATACACAAAATTTTATATAATAAAATATGTTTTCAAAAATCAAGAAACGTATTATTTCTGAAGTAGAAAGCCAAGTGAATTATAAACTGTATTATGCAGTCACCAAATGGCAAAATAACTTATCCCTTGCCAAAATCATGTGAATCTTATCATTGTACGTATCAGAACTTTGGCAGATAATTCTGGTGACTATTTGACTGTTAGTGTGATGCTCACTATTATGAATGTATGTAGCCTTTTAATATATTTTAATAGCATTTCTAATTATTCATCAAATCATAGTGCTAGGGCAAAGAAAAAAATCTCCAAAAATAACAACTTTGGGACAAAGGTTAGATATGCTAAAACACTTTAAAGAGGGCTAGATCACTGCCATGAAACAATGAGCTGCTGATTTAGGAAATAAGTGTGACAAATAATACATAATTTTGCACCTAAATATATAAAAGCATTATTGAAGGAAGAGGAGAGGGATAAGAGGAAGAGGAGGAGAACGAGAAGGAAGAAGGAAGAGAAAGAAGAAGGAAGTGAGGGAAGAACTGAGACAATGGGGGTATAGATTTTTGTCCTCTGACATGCACTTTTCTCCTTTACACTTCCTACTTTGGGAAAATTAGCCTTGGATTATTTAAATTATGTTTTTATGCAAAGTCATTAATAACAAACCACTCACCTAAAATAAGATTTCCCTTTATAAATCAATGCACTCAGATTCAGCACTATGGATAGTTCAGCCACGGAAGATTCAGTCATATGGTGAACTCAAGTTGGAAATGAAGCTTAGAGTTCTTCTGCTTCAAACATTTTGGCAGCGAATCTGTGAAATCATTTTTAAAAGTGACTCAAGTCATCTAGAGATCTATAGGTCAATTAGGCCTTTGAGTTTGCAAAGTATTTTTATGTTTATAATCTTTTAACTTTTTTTTAAGTTGGGGGTCTCACTGTCTCCCAGGCTGGAGTACAATGGTGTAATCTCAACTCACTGCAACCTCCGCATCCCGAGTTCAATCAGTTCTCATACCTTAGCCTCCCGAGTAGCTGGGACTACAGGTGTACAGCGTAATACCCCACTAAGTCTTGTTGTTTGTTTGTTTGTTTGTTTTTGATAGAGACAGGGTTTCACCATGTTTCTCAGGCTGGTCTAGAACTCCTGACCTCAAATGATCCACCTGCTTTAGCCTCTCAAAGTCCTGGGATTGCAGGTGTGAGCACACCTGGCTTTTTAATTTTTTTAACTTTTGTTTTAAGTTCAGGAGCACATGTACAGGTTTCTTTTTTTACATAGATAAAATTACATCATGGGCATTTCTTATTTCATTACCCAGTTATTAAGCCTAGTACCCATTAGTTCTTTTTCCCAGTCCTCTGCTTCTTCCCACCCTCCAACCTCTGCTAGATCCCAGTGTGTGTTTTTCCCGTCTATGTGCCCATGTGTTCTCATTATTTAGTTCCAACTTAATAAGTGAAAACATGTGGTGTTTGGTTTCCTGTTCCTGTGTTAGTTTGCTAGGGATAAAGGCCTCCAGCTCCATCCATGTCCCTGAAAAGGATACAACTTCATTCTTTTTATGGCTGCGTAGTATTCCATGGTGTATATGTACCACATGTTCTTTATCCAGTCTATCATTGATGGGCATTTAGGTTGATTCCATGTCTTTGCTATTGTGAATAGTGCTGCGGTGAACACACACATGCATGTGTCTTTATAATAGAACAATTTATGCTCCTTTGGGGATATACCTAGTAATTGTTGAGTGGAATGGTATTTCTGTCTTTAGGTATTTGAGGAATTGCCACACCATCTTCCACAATTGTTGAGTTAATTTACATTCCCACCAACAGTCTATGAATGTTCCATTTTTTTCCACAACCTCACCAGCACCTGTTATTTTTTGACATTTTAATAATAGCAATTCCGACTGGGGTGAAATGGTATCTCATTGTGGTTTTGATTTGCATTTCTCTAATAATCAATGATGTTGAGCTTTTCTTTATATTCTCATTGGCCACATGTATGTCTTCTTTTGAAAACTGTGTATGTCTGCCCAACTTTTAATGGGGTTCTTTGTTTCTTGTAAATTTGTTTAAGTTCCTTAGAGATGCTGGATATTAGACCTTTGTCAGATGCATAGTTTGCAAAAATTTGTCTCCCATTCTATAGGTTGTCTGTTTACTCTGATGATAGTTTCTTTTGATATACAGAAGCTCTTTAGCTTAATTAGATCTTATTTGTCAAATTTTGCTTTTGTTGCAATTGCTTTTAGCATCTTCATCATGAAATCTTTGCCCATGCCTATGTTTTGAATGGTATTGCCTAGGTTGTCTTCAAGGGATTTTATAGTTTTCGGTTTTATATTTAAGTCATTAATCCATGTTGAGTTAATTTTTGCATATGGTGTAAGGAAGGGATCCAATTTCAATCTTCTGCATTTGGCTAGCCAGTTAACCCAGCACCATTTATTGAATAGGGAATCCTTTCCCCATTGCTTGTTTTTGTCAGGTTTGTCAAAGATCAGACAGTTGTAGGTGTGTAGCCTTATTTCTGGGCTCCCTATTTTGTTCCATTGGTCTATGTGGCTGTTTTTGTACCAGTACCGTGCTGTTTTGGTTACTTCAACTCTGTAGTATAGTTTGAAGTTGGGTAGTGTGATGCCTCCGGCTTTGTTCCTTTTGCTTAGGATTGTGTCAGCTATTTGGGCTTTTGTTTTGTTTTGTTTTACATAAAGTTTAAAATAGATTTTTCCAGTTCTGTGAAGAATCTCAACAGTAGTTTAATAAGAATAGCATTGAATTTATAAATTGCTTTGGGCACTATGGCCATTATAATGATATTGATTATTCATATCCATGAGCATGGAATGTTTTCCCATTTGTTCGTGTCATCTCTGATTTATTTGAGCCATGTTTTTCAGTTCTCCTAATAGAGATCTTTCACCTCCTTAGTTAAGTGTATTCCTAGATATTTTATTCGTTTTGTGGCAATTGTGAATGGGGCTACATTCCTGTTTTGGTTCTTGACTTGACTCTTGGTGTATAGAAATGCTTGTGATTTTTGCACATTGATTTTGTATCCTGAGACTTTGCTGAACTTGTTTATCAGCTTAAGAAGCTTTTAGGCTAAGACTATGGGGTTTTCTGTATATAGGATCATGTCATCTGCAAATTAGGATATTTTGACTTCCTCTCTTCCTGCTTGGATGTCCTTTATTTCTTTCTTTTGCCTGATTGTCCTGGTCAAGATGTCCAATACTATTTTGAATAGGAGCAGTGAGAAAGGATATACTTGTCTTGGGCCAGATGTCAAGAGAAATGCTTCTAGCTTTTGTCCATTCAGTATGATGTTGGCTATGGATTTCTTTATATGGCTCTCATGATTTTGAGGTATGTTCGTTCAATAATGAGTTTATTGGGAGTTTTCAACATGAATGAACACTGAATTTTATTAAAAGCCTTTTTACATATATTGGGATAATTATGTGGTTTTTGTCTTTAGCGCTGTTTATGTGATGAATCAGATTTATTTATTTGGGTATGCTGAACCAACCTTGCATTCCAGAAATAATGCCTACTTGATCGTGGTTAACAAGTTGTTGATGTGCTGATGGATTCGGTTTGCCAGTATTTTGTTGAGGATTTTTACATTGATATTCATCAAGAATATTGGTCTGAAGCGTTTTTTTTTTTTTTCTGTGTCTCTGGCAGGATTCAGTATAAGGGTGATGCTGGCCTCATAGAATGAGTTAGGGAGGAGCCCGTAGTCCTCAAAATTTTGGAATTTTTTTTTTTTTTGGTTAGTAGGCTATTTATTACTGCCTCAATTTCAGAGCTCATTATTGATCTTTCCAGGGATTAAATGTATTCCTGTTTCAGTCTTGGGAGGGTGTGTATTAGTCTCTTCTCATGTTGCTAATACAGACATACCTGACACTGGGTAATTTATAATGGAAAGAAGTTTGACTCACAGTTCAACATAGCTGGGAAGGCCTTAGGAAACTTACAAGCATGGCAGAAGGGGAAGCAAACATATCCTCCTTCACGTGGCAGCAGGAAGAATGAGTAGACAGTGGACTGGAAGCCACTTTTAAAACCTCATGAGAACTAACTCACTATCACAAGAACAGAATGGGGGAACCACCCCTGTGATTCAATTATTTCCACCTAGTCCCTCCCATAACATGTGGGGATCATGGGAACCACAATTAAAGATGCGATTTGGGTGGCGACACAACCAAACCCATTCCCTTCCTGTCCCCTCCTAATTCTCCTGTCCTCATAATTCAAAACACAATTATGCCCTTCCAACAGTCCTCCAAAGTCTTAACTCATTCCAGCATTAACTCAAAAGTCCAAGTCCAAAGTCTCATCTGAGACCAGGCAAGTACCTTCTGCCTATGAGCCTGTAAAATCAAAAGCAAGTTAGTTACTTCCTAGATACAATGGGGTACAAGCATTGGGTAAGTACACCCATTCCAAATAGGAGAAATTGGCCAAAACAAAGGGCCTCAAGACCTCATGCAAGTCTGAAATCTAATAAGGCAATTTTTAAACCTTAAAGTTCCAAAATTATCCTTTTAACTCCATGTTTCGTATCCACATAATGCTGATTTAAGAGGTGGGCTCCCAGGGTTTTGAACAGTTCTGCCCCTGTGACTTTGAAAGGTACAATCCCCCTCCCAGCTGCTTTCACAGGCTAGTGTTTAGTGTCTGCAGTTTTTCCAGGTGCACAGTGCAAGCTGTCAGTGGATCTACCATTCTGGGGTCTGGAGGATAGTGAGCTTCCTCTCACACCTCCACTAGGCAGTGCCCCAGTGGGAATTCTGTGTGGTGGCTCCAACCCCAGAGTTCTGTTCTGCACTGCCCTGGCAGAGGTTCTTCATGAGGGCTCCACCCCTGCAGCAGGTTTCTGCCTGGACATCCAGGCATTTCTATACATCCTCTGAAATCTAGGCAGAGATTCCCAAACCTCACTTCTTGTATTCTACACACTACAGGATGAACACCACATGGAACCTACCAGGGCTTGGGGCTTGCACCCTCTGAAGCCACAGCCCTAGCTGTACCTTGGCCCATTTTAGGCATGTCTGGGGCAGCTGGGATACAGGGCATCAAGTCCCCATGACACAGAGCAGGGGGGCCCTGGACCCAGCTCAGGAAACCATTTTTGCCTCCTAGGCCTCCAGGCCTATGGGAGGGTCTGCCATTAAGGTCTCTGACATGCCCTTCAGACATTTTCCCCACTGTCTTGGTGATTAGCATTTGGCTACTCATTACTTATGCAAATTTCTGCATTAGGCTTGACTTTCTCCCTAGGAAATGGGTTTTCTTTTCTACTGCATCATCAGGCTGCAAATTTTCCAAACTTTTATGCTCTGTCAACTCTGCAATGCCTTGCCGCTTATAAACTTATTCCTTCAGATACCCTAAATCATCTCTCACAAATTCAATGTTCCACAGATCTCTAGGCCGGGGTGAAAAATCCACCAGTCTCTTTGCTAAAGCATACCAAGATTCACCTTTATTCCAGTTCCCAACAAGTTCCTCATCTCCATCTGAGACCAACTCAGCCTGGATTTCATTGCCTATGTTACTGTTAGCATTTTGGTCAAAGCCATTCAAAACGTCTCTAGGAAGGTCCAAACTTTCCCACATCTTCCTGTCTTCTAAGCCTCCCAAGTCTCTGGAGTTCCAAATTTTCCCACATTTTCATATCTTCTTCTGAACTTTCCAAATGGTTCCAACCTCTGCTGTTATTCAGTTCCAAAGTTGCTCCCACATTTTTTGGTATAGTTATAGCAGCACCCCGTTCTCCCAGTACCAATTTACTGTATTAGTCCATTCTCACTCTGCTAATAAATACTCACCTGAGACTGGGTCATTTATAAGATAAGACGTTTAATTGACTCACAGTTCAGCATGGCTAGGAGGCCTCAGGAAACTAACAATTGTGGTGGAAGGGGAAGTAAACATATCCTTCTTCATATGGCAGCAGGAAGAAGAATGAGTGCCCAGTGAAAGGGAAAGCCCCTTATAAAACCATAAGATCTCATGAGAACTAACTCACTATCATGAGTACAGGATGGGGGAAACCATCCTTATGATTCAATTATCTCCACCTGGCCCCTGTCATGACCTGTGGGGATCGTGGGAACTACAATTCAAGATGAGATTTGAGTGGAGACACAGCCAAACCATATCAGGTGAATGTGTACAGGAATTTATCCATTTCTTCTACATTTTCTAGATTGTTTGCAAAGATGTGTTCTTAATATTCTCTGATGGCTGTTTGTATTTCTGTGAGATCACTGGTAATATCCCCCTTGTCATTTCTGATTGTGTTTATTTGAATCTTTTCTCTTTTCTTCTTTATTACTCTAGCTAGAAGTCTGTTTATTTTATCAATTTTTTTCAAAAATCAGCTCCTGGATTAGTTGATATTTTGAACGTGTTTTCGTTTCTCAGTCTTATTCAGTTCAGCTCTGATTTTTGTAATTTCTTATTTTCCACTAGCTTTTGGATTTATTTGCACTTGATTCTCTAGTTCTTTCAGTTGTGATGTTAGGTTGTTAACTTGAGATCTTTCTAACTTTTTGATGTGTGCATTTTGTGTTATAAATTTCCCTTTTAACATCACCTTAGCTGTGTCCTATAGATTCTGAAATGTGGTGCCTTTGTTCTCAAAAGTAAATAATGAAACTATTTCCCAAAAAAGTAAATAACTTTTACCAAAGTACTTACCAAAAAGTAAACAATGAAATTCAGAAGGAAGTTATTCAATTTCCTTGTAATTGCATGGTTTTGAGTGAATTTCTTAGTCTTGATTTGAATTTGATTGTGCTGTAATCCAAGAGATTGTTATCATTTCAATTCTTCTACATTTACTGAGGAGTATTTCACTTCGATTATGTGATCAATTTTAGAGTATGTGCCATGTTGTGATAAGAAGAATGTATATTCTCTTGTTTTGGGGTGAAGAGTTCTGTAGGTATCTATCAGATCCATTTGATCCAGGGCTGAGTTCAGGTCCTGAATATCTTTGTTAATTTTCTGTCTCAGTGAGCAGTCTAATATTTTCAGTAGGATGTTAAAGTATCCCATTATTATTGTGTGGAAGTCGAAGTCTCTTTGAAGTCTCTTTGAAGAATTTGCCTTATGAATCTGGGTGCTCCTGTGTTGGGTACATATATATTTAGGATAGCTAGATCTTCTTGTTGAATTGAACCCTTTACCATTATGTAATGCCCCTTTTTGTCTTTTTTTGATCTTTGTTGATTTAAAGTCTATTTTGTCAGAAACTAGAATTGCAACCCCTGCTTTTTTCTGTTTTCCATTTGCTTGGTAGATTTTTTCTTTCTCCACACATTTCTTTTAAACCTATATGTGTTATTGCATGTGAGATGGATTTCTTGAAGACAGCAGTCCAACAGGTCTTAGTTCTTTATCCAGCTCACCTCTCTATGCCTTTTAATTGGAGCATTTAGCCCATTTACACTTAAGGTTAGCATTGACATCTGTGGACTTGATCCTGTCATAATGTTAACTAGTTATTTTGCAGACTTGTTTATGTGGTTGCTTTACAGTGTCACTGGTATGTGTACTTCAGTGTGTTTTTGTAGTGGCTGGTAATAGTCTTTCTTTTCCATGTTTAGTGCTTCCTTCAGAAGTTCTTGTAAGGCAGGTTTGGTGGTAACAAATTCCCTCAGCATTTGCTTGTCTGAAAAGAATCTTACTTCTCCTTCTCTCATGAAGCTTAGTTTAGCTGGATATGAAATTCTGGGTTAAAAGTTCTTTTTTTAAGACTGTTGAATATTGGTCCCCAATCTCTTCTATCTTATAAGATATCAGCTAAGAGGTCCACCATTAGTCTGATGGGCTTCCCTTCGAGGTGACCTGACCTTTCTCTCTAGCTGCCTTTAACATCTTTTCTTTCATTTTTACCTTGGAGAATCATGATTACATGTCTTGGGGTGATCTTGTGAAGTACATTACTGGGGTTCTCTGTGTTTCCTGAATTTGAATGTTGGCTTGTCTAGCTAGTTTGGGGAAGTTCTTATGGAAAATATCCTGAAATAAGTCTTACAAGTTGGTTCTATTCTCCCTATCTCTTTCAGGGACACCAAGGAGTCATAGATTCATAACACCAAGAGTCACAGATTTGTCTCTTTACATAATTCCATATTGTTTGGACGTTTTGTTCATTCTTTTCCATTCTCTTTTCTCTATTCTTGTCTGCTTGTCTTATTTCAGAAAGCCAGTCTTCACGTTCTAAGAGTCTTTCCTCCACTTGGTCTATTCTGCTATTAATACTAGTGATTGCATTATGAAATTCTTGTGTTTTATAGCCCTGTCTGGTCAGTTACATTCTTATCTATACTGGCTATTTTGCCTGCCAGCACCTGCATTGTTTTATCATAATTTTTAGCTTCATTGCATTGGGTTTCAGCATACTCCTGTAGCTCAGTGAATTTCATTCCTATCTATATACTGAATTCTATTTTCTGTCATTTCAGCCATCTTAGCAGTTCAGAACCCTTGCCAAAGCAGTGATGCAGTTGTTTGGATGAAAGAAAGCACTCTGCATTTTTTAGTTTTCAGACTTCTTGTGCTGATTTGTTCTCATCTTTATGAGCTTATCTCCTTTCAGTCTTTGAGGTTGCTGATTTTTTATTTTTTTCTTTTATTCTATTTGATGACCTTGAAGATTTAATTGTGGTACAAGGTGGATTCAGCTGACTGACTTTGTCTCTAGGAGATTTTAGGGGGCCAACCCTCAGCTTCCAATTGCTAGACTGCATGCTCCAACTCTGGGGGACTTGTATTCAGCCCTGACTTTATTATCTGACTCTTCAAGGTTTTGGGTCCACTGTGCTGGGAGAGCTGAGGTGCAGCAGCTGCAGCAGAGTGCTAGCAGATGCAGGGGTGCCTGCCTTCCTGTGGGCATCCACCACAGTGGTAGGGGCAATGCAACCAGGGGGTACAGAGGACCCCTGCTGGAGCCTGTGTGTGCTGTTGCACTAGAAGTGGTGTTGGCTTGGGGCTGGATGCTGACCAGCGCAGGCCTGGGTGCCTTCTCCCTGCCCAGCAAGCAGGATCACTCAGGTCATGGAAGGATCCATTGTTGTCTGCACAGTGTTAGTGCAAAAGCAGGACTCTGGTGGGGGTGGGGCTTGCTGGCTCTGTGCCAGCCAAGGATCCCTGCAATGGTGGTTAGTGAGTGAAGGGGAGTGGACTGCACTCTTGCATCCTGATGGGCAAAATAAAGCAAAACCCACCCCTGAAGACACACACCAGCAAAGAGACGTGGGGAACTGGTGTGGGCTTGGGGGAAGCTGCAGTATGGGGAGGGGGCATACAGGCTGGTGTGAGGCCATAAAGGTTGGCTCACTGGAGCTCTCCACCAGTCAGGTAAGGTCTGCCAGTGCAGAAGCTATGGTTTGAGCCCCCCAGGCACCCAAAACTGCCCTGTAAACTGGCATGACCAGGCTGGGGCCCTGGGAGATGCCAGGAGACCAAGGGGTGCTCAGGTCAGCCCAGCCCTGTCTGATGTCCAAGACCACCCTGCGGAGATCAGAACTGACAGTTCCCCTAGGACTAAAGTCTCCCATGAGAGCAATTTGAGCTTAGGGGGATGGCTGTCCTTGACCATGCTCCACTACAGACACTCCTGCCTGCTCCAAACTCTCTGGGCTTCATATCAGCTGGCTCGCCATCCCACCACTTCTCTAGGCAGCTCTTGCTGCTGCCTCAAGTGTCATGTGGTGGTCAAGGGTTCCCCTCCTGCCGGGATTCTAGAGGCCTGTGGCAAGAAACAGTTGCTTCTTGTCAATTCAACTCACCCATTCCCCTAGAGCTGTTGTGGTTCAAAAATGAGTCCCAGTGTGCGGTGGCCCATGCAAGGTCGGTGCCTTTCCTCTGAAGATCTGAAAGTTCTGGCCTTTTTCCAGCAGCTTTAGGCATCTATCCAAGCCAGTATTACCAAGAAGACTGAGAATTCTTGAGTCAAGCCTACAGAAGACACTCACTTTGCCTCTTTTCATTTTCAGAATAATTCTGTGCAGATGTAATTACATTAATTTTACAGTGCAAATATTAATGCCCATGTTAGTTGCTTGTGGATACTAAACTAGCTAGAAAAAGACCAGATCTTCTCACAACCAATTCAGTACTTATCTACTATCAACTAAATAATTCCACTTCACTGTCTAAAACATTTACAGAATTTCTTTAAAATTCCATTTTAAGCCTAAAGCCTTAATAAAGTACACATATATTTTGGAAAGTATATACACAAGCTCTCTTACAGCTTAAATCCCTAGACCTCTGGAACTTAGATTCAGTGAAATGACTTTTTCGGGCCATACAGTCATGTGGGGCTAGCCCAATGCCCTTCTTTCTCAAAAGGAAAACAAGTCCAACAAGGTGAAGAGATATGCTCTGGGTCACCACGTGGCCATTTCCTTACAGAAAATAAGAATTCTAACTATTCTCCCATGCCTAATATGACTGAGATTTAGGAAGAGATCTGAGAAGACATTTGCAACATATATTATTCATGACATAGAAACAAGAGCTCATTACTTTTTCCAACTAACTCATCCCCAATCACCAATATCTTTTTGATGAGTAGTGTTTTTAAAAAAACCAACAACAAGAAATTGATGATGCTTTAAACTACTCTTCAAACAGAGTTTTAAAGCTGTAGAGAGAATTTGCCTGGTTGAGTGTGAAACTGAGCCCCACTCAGCCGTATTATAAGAGCCAGAGGTCCTCCCCTACAGGATTTTACTGTGACAGCCTATCTAAACTCAGTTAATGCTGCTTACAATCTACGTAGACTTTTCAAGCAAAAATAGATTTCATCTAATGATTTTTAAAGCTCCAATAGCATTCACATCTATACAAATATCAGTGCTAAAAGACTGTTAGTCAAGGGATATGAACTGAGTCTGAGACCATCACTGTCAAATCTTTGTTCATGGAAGCAGGTGGAGTTACGGCAGATACACCAGACATTCTTCCTTACTGAAAGCATCTAGTCCCACTGCCTGATACAAAGTGGGTTCTTAACAATTTTTTCCTGTACTTCTGCTTAAGTAGCTTTATCTTTCCTGTTTCCTACAACTTTATCATCATGTATATAGTAATGGGCTTGTGGGTAGGGATGTATTTTCAGGCCAAGGAAAGGTTGGGAGACAAGAGGAGAAGGATGAAGATTAATTATGTTGTTAATTGTACAGACAGCCTTATTCCCTTAAAGTTTTAAGATAGTCAAGAAAAATATTTGAAAGGTGATTAATATTAACATGAAAAAAGGGAAAATGAAAAGGGAAAGAGGATCAGTAAATTAAAAAAAAAAGAGACAGATGATGACAATGACCATGAGTTCTTGACCAATAATATTACTAATTATCTATTCAGGAGCTCCTATTTGCTAGATGCTGAATACATTCTTATCTCTGTTAGGTACTCATAGACTCATTTTGCAAGTGAGAAAAGGGATTGAGTGCAAGGCCACAGAACTGGAATGTTTTTGGAGTTGGGATTTTCCTACATGCTTTCCACCATTCCATTATTCCCAAGGCTTTTAGAAAAACAGAAATGGCTGGATAAAGTGGGAGGTAAAAGGAAAAGTAAGATATTTAGTTTTCCATTTGTACTCCTCTGGCCTCCTGCTGGTCATTTCAGTAAGGTGATGATATGGAGACCCTGGTAAGTCCCATTCAGGCACCCACTCCCCAGTAAAGTAGCTGTTCATGTTCATTATTCATGTTGAAATTGAAAGGTTTTAATCACAGCAAACGAAACTGTTATTCTTTAGCTAACAGTGCTCAGCTAATGCTGGACCAAAATTATAGGAAAATATATATAGCATAAATGAGTCATAAAAACTTTGAGAGTCACATGAATGTATGAACATTCTCCACAGGCCTTGTTTATGTAATCATGTATCTACTTACATGGGTGTGTTTATCTTAGCTTTTCCATGTGGAACATTGCTTGCTGTAGACCCAATCTCTTTCTAAATAGTGAGTAATCAAAAGGAATTCATCTGTGAGTAACTTCACACATTTATTATAAGATGTTAGAGTGAGGAATAAGGTGGTTTAAATGATGGCATAAAGTAACACGGTTCCCAGAGTTTTAAGTCTAGAAAAAATTCAGGAGTCAGGTCTGTGGTGAATCTCTCAAGCAATAAAGAAAATGCTTTCGTTTATAGACCAATTAACATGAGGACTTGGAGAAAGGAGTCATTTCACTTTATAATGCCGGAATTTGAAAGATATGGCATTAGTAGTTGATAAAGTCTTTTTATGTTTAATTTTATTTAAAATCTCCATCTTCCAGGGAAAACAACCAGGTTTCAAGTGTCATTGTAAAAACTGACATGCCCTGTGACACTCCCAAACAAATGTTTTCTGATCGTTCAAACTCATGATGGCAACTCCCAAGCAGAGAGGTCAACTAATAAGAGATAGTCTCTTCTCTCTTTTATGCTAGCTGTAAAATATTCTGGGTATCACCCCTGCATACATTCCAAACCTAGAAGCATACTATGTTTCAAATTTATCTAGACCTAGATATCTGTCTAGATATGGTAGTCATTAGCCAAATAAGGCTAAATTAATTAAATCCAACAAAATTAAGAATTCCAAAATTCTGTCTCACTAGCCATATTTCAAGTGTTCAATTGCCATATGGGGCTAGTGGCTATTGTATTTGTCAGCACATGGTTATAGAATGTTTCTACTATTGCAAAAATTTTCTTCATCAGTGCTTCTCTAGACAAGTATCTTCCCTTCACAAAGATGGAAATCTGTTTTTAAAGATACCTTGTTGGAAGGGAGAACAAGAAAGCAATCACCTTACTTCCTCTCCTACAATTTAAGAACATGAGACTCAAGAGGTTAACTGGCTTTGTCAAACTCAACACCAGTTAATGAGAGAACAAAGACTAAAGTCCACCTTTCCTGCATCATGCTCATTCCCAGGCTATTCCAGGGTCATTTCATTAAACGCTATGAATAAATGGTATATTTGAATGGCCAAGTATTTTCCAACCATCTTCAGTTCCTGACTCCTATCAGATGAAATTTCCACAAGTCTCCAGGCTCTCTCATTTCTATTTCTACTTCTCTAAGTACATACCACCACCACCACTATCATCCTTTCCTCCTCTTCAAACTCAAGTCCAAGTTAGCATAAACTCTTCTGTAAGCTCCTTTCTAGGGTTCTCTAAGCCAAAAACCCAGGCTCTCTCCCATAAATCATGGTTCCACATCTCATGCTCCCAACCCCAATCCTCAAGCTGGTGGCCTAAACCAGTCATATCCTAGGAACCTGCCCACTGACTACATCCCTATACAGCTCTTCTGGTAGCTTCATCTCAGACTTTTGAACAGAAGCCTATTCTGAGTCCCTGAACAGTATCAATGGAGGGGTGATTCCTTCGACAGTTTTCTAGGTAGTCACTTCCTGTCCCAAGCAGCAAAGAAGGGAATGAATCTCAGGCCTGTGAAAACCATGCTGCCACTGTGCAGCAGCTTCTTGGGGGTAAGAGATAATATCCTCACTTGTCTCTTAGGTCGTTCCATTGGCTAAAGCTGGCCTAACCAAGAACATGTATCAGGTATTGTGAAATTATGAAAAGTTGTTTCATTGTCTCCCTTCAAGTAATACAAATGAGAGAGTAGGTTTTATTTTCATAAAGTTAACGATTACAGAAATGTTGTTCAAATTAGAGCTTAATCACACAGGAAAGAATGCTTAACAATGAGCTCCAGATATACACACACTCCAGAAGGGTTATGATGTTTGTATTTTGGGAAAAACTTTAAAAAACAATGCTTTTTATAGTTGTCTGTAATAGCCTTTTCTTTGCCAACAAAACTTTAAAAAAGTATTGTTATTCATTCCTACGCTTTTGAACTGTAATTTATATTCAGCATATCTGAAATAATCATAGTTAAAAGGAAATACCAAAATCAGAGTCAAAGCCATCTCCTCCAGGAAACAGAATGTCAAGTATCCTGGAGTCAGTGGTAGGAGGAATAAAACCCCATCTCCTTCAGCCAAAAACATTACACAGAAACATAGATGTGGAAGCAGAGAAAGAAAGGCACAAATGTTTGGCCTTCATTCTATGAAGCTCCTACTTCTACCACCCACACATCAGACCAAGACACATCTTTAAATGTGTAGGGAGGGAGGGGAAAATGTTGTCTTGTCAGAGCTCACAGTCAGTTGCCCAAGGCTGAACGTGAATAACCACTCCAAGGCATGCACTGATGACCCATATTTCCTGCCTTTGGTGTCAGCAACCAGAGGCAGAAGGCATTTATTTGCCTACTTCTCAAATTACCAGCTGCTTGATCTTGCACAAAGTACTTAGTCTTGGAGATTCAGTGTTTCTATTTGTAGCAAGGTCATGATAATTCTAAGCTCATAGGAATTTTATAATAATTAAATGAGATAATGTATGCAAAGCGCCTGGCACGGGGGGACCTCCCCACATAACAGTTGACATTCCTTCGTGCAATTATATGCCCTTGACAAAGGTAAGGTGACATTAGCAACCCTCACCATCTAGTCTTTGATTGTGCAGAAACAACCACATCTGGAGCATTTAGAAGGTCCCCACTATTTCCCAATCGGTGCAGATGAAATTTGACTAGACACAATGTCTTTCTAACCTCAAAACTTTCAACTCTCAATCCAAGCCAGCACTACTGAACCCTCAGGAACTTCATAAAAGAGAGGAAGTCATTCTTTCCCAATTTGTGGTCCCTCTGCCAGGCCCCAACTTTATCCTTTGATTATTAAGAAAAGTTCTCTCTGCACCCCAGACTCTACCCAACTCTAATATAACTTGCTATCTGCACCTTCCCAAACCCCCAGTTTTTTGCAAGTGCACATTATAGTCCACACCAATGTTTCTGTGCCTCCAGGAAAACACCAGACTCCTCTACCAAAGAAGTTTTACAGTTAGCTTGACTTATTTACCATATCAACATGAAACCAGCCATCAGAGGACCCAGAGAAAGAATACAAATACTTAATGTGGATGACGGGTTGATGAGTGCAGCAAACCACCATCGCACATGTATACCTGTGTAACAATCCTGCACGTTCTACACATTTATCCCAGAACTCAAAGTATAATAACTATATATACACATACAGCCAAAAAAAGAAAAAAAGGAATACTTAGTTCTTTTCATTTGCAAGTGCAAGTGGAGACAGAAGGAGAAAAGGCCTAAGGGAGGATATGAGTGGCAAGTGGTACTGATTTTCAGGGTCAAATTTCAGGGCATCTGGTATAAACTTTTAGGCGAGTGGAATAGAGACATCTGCTACTTACCAGCTGTGAGACATTGGGTAAACTAATTAAATACTTTTATCATTAGTTTTCTCATCTGAGTAAAGAAGAGAAAAGTAGCTCTCAGAGTTGTTGGGATGGTTAAATGATATAAAATATTCTAAATAAATGAGAGCAATTACTGTCAGTATTTGTATGCCAGCACTACTACTTGGAAAAATCAGAAGTATTGCTACTGTTGCAGGTGGTACTCTGAAGTGCCATGCTCTTGGCAGGGGTAGAGATAACAAGGGTAAGAACCTCACAACTCCTCTCAGATACTTGTGCCAATTTTGCAGTAAAGATGATCAGGATCAAGTGCTGATTACCTCACAGTAATTCTGCACTTGGCTGCCCATTAAAATCATCTGAGAGCTTTAAAAATTCCTGATGCCCAGGTGATGCCCTGTGCCAATTCTCAGAATCTCTGGGAGGAGAAGCCAGGCATAAGTAATTTTTAAAAGTGATGCTAATATGCAGCCAAGAGTGAAAACTGTTAAAATCATTAAATGGAGCCATTAGACTGAGGTGATTCTCGCACCCTGGGTTCCTACCTAAACAAACAGAAACTTAGTTCAGATTCATGTCATGTAAGGGACTAATTTAAAAGAAAACAAAACTTCAGCTCAGCCAATCACAGGAGGCCAACTAACCACTGTTATATCGTCTTGAACTTCCCACCAGGACAGACCAAGTAAGGCAATAGCTCAAACTTTAACCAATTGAATAATTTATTTGCTCTACTTCCACATTCAACCTATTAAATCCTTCCCTTTGTGCCTCTTGGGCAGAGCCCTAAATCACTTCCAGTTTGGAGCTGGCTGATTCATGAATTGCTATCTGCTCAAATAAACTCTTTAAAATGTTAACGTGCCAAAGTTTATATTTTAAGAGAACCATAGTTTCAGTGTCTGCCTTAGGAGGTTACTACTCTTATTGGGGTTTCTAGGGCTTTCTGTTTGTAACTCTATTATCATACCTGTCCCCTTCTAGGTAATCATTTTTAAGTGTGCTTCGGTGAATGCATATACCTTCACAAGACTGCTCAAGAACCGGGACCATGGTTTATTCATCTTTGTACCACCAGTGTGGTAATATGTAATAATGATAATGGTGATGGAAGCCAACTTCCATGGAACACTAGCTCTCTGTGCCTGGCATTGGGCTATGCTGGTAAAAAATATTCTCTTTAATTCCCTCAACAATCGGTGGGGTAAAATGCTATTGTTTACCTCATTTTACATCTGAGGAAACTGATGCATTGACAGTGTAAAAAACTTGCTTAAAGCTATACAAGTAGTCTGATGGCAGAGCTTATGCTCTTCCATTAAGGTATAGAAACCTCCATATCATAGTGTGGACTTAGAGTGGGACTTTGCCAACAAAAATAACAACAGTAGCAATAGCATCACCTACAACTTATTGACAGCTCCCTCTATACCATGAGCTATGTCGATCGCTTTACCTACTTTATTTCATTTAATTCTCACCAAAAAAGCCCCTATAACACAGTTCCTATTATTATTCCCTTTTACAAAGAGGATATTGAAGCTTAGTTATAGGTTAAATAACTTCAAATGTGGTCATTCAGGCAGATAGATTTGAACTTAAGTGTGTCTGATTTCTGGCTCTTAATTACTAAACAATACGGCATGCATTTGTTAATTTACCAATCTGTGGGTGAGAGAACAAATGGATGAATGATCGAATGAATAAATAATACTCTAAAGTCTCTTTCTAGCTTTACCTTCTTTATCAACATTCCCAGCAAGCATTTCTGGTTTATAAGAAGCTTAACTCCTCTTATAGGTTAAAGGAGGAAAAAATAGCAGTGTACTAGTTCTATTTAGGGGAAGAAGAAGGGAAAATCAGCATGAAGAAAATGAGTCTCTGCAAATTCCCAAAGATTTGGAGCCGAAGCCAATTTGTTAGTTTGCAAATGAAAACGTTGTTTCCACTTTTCACTACTCTGTTTCATGCCTTTAAAATTCAAACAGGAGGATTAACATCTGCTATGTGTATTGGAATATCAAGAGGGCTGTGAACACTAAACAGAAAATGTACTGGATATTTTCAAATGTTTCCAGTTGCCAGGCAACAGTCTTCCTGCTTTCCAAGCATCGTGGCTAAATCACCTGGGCTCCAGCTCTAGGGAAGTCTTGAATTAAACTTCCAGCTATAGGCTATGGTAAAGTATTGAAACAAAACCATAGAAGACGGCATTTAATTTTACACTGGTTTTCTGAGATTGTCACTAGCAGTGGTCACTGTCAGTGCTAGGTCAATAGCAAAAGATGGGTTAACACAATGTGGGGTTTTAAGACTGTTTTATACAGTACAATTCCCTAGCTCAAACATCCGAAAGGGCACATCTGAAATGGTAAAAGTATAAATTGCAGAATATTTCACAGAATGGAATTTTGTTCATTCGGTTAAGTTCGGTGACTTCAAATGAACTCACAAAATTTTCAAGTAGAAATTTTGTTTTAGTGGAAGTTGAGAATTTTTTAAAATTAACACATTAAGACACCAGTTTAAGCAATTCTGGTATTTGTTTCCCAGTCTCCCCCAGATTTTATTTGTACTGCTCATTTAAGCAATTCCATATACATCTTGTTTCATCTCCACTACAATTCTGGGGGGAAAATATTTTCACTGATTTTACAGATAATAAGCAGCTGAGATTGTATGGATAAGATCCCTGTGTGGAACATAATTAGGGTCCAGAAACTTTCAGAGAAGCCCAGGATCAAAAGCACTTTCTACCGAGCACTTAAATCTCCGTCGAAGCTCTGGAAATGCACATTTACCTTCTCTGAACTCTGAAACTCCTGTGTGTACCTATCCATTCAGATAACCTCCTATCCCTGACAGGTAGCCTCCAGGGACCTGAAATAATATAGTTAACCAAAAATTAACTATATTCATTTAGTTAATATAAAGGTTTGTTTCCCTACCACTGGCAGGAGGAACCCAGACATGAACTCAATGGCACCCTGAAGCCACTGGAGTCAAGCAGGGGCTTACTTCAGCTCGTTCTCAGAGCAAGGCCTTCTCAGGGCCCAGAGGTATATTCATTTCTGAACGTCCCTTGAGGTTTTTTTTCTTTCCCCATTGTAAGAAAGTACTACCTTGAACTGCCCATATTCAAACTGGGGGAAGGAATGCAGGGCAGTCTAGGACTTTAGAGAGAACCTCATTAGGAAGACACAATTCTCAGGTGCCTTATTCCAAGCCTCAGACCTCAATCATCCTAAATTCTAGATTTGCATGACAGCTAAAGGAAACCATACTTGTGTTTCTTCTCCCCAACCTATATGAACCCCTGTTTAGAGAAGGCTATAACTAAGCCCAAGGCCTGGAGGCAGGTTGTTTTCAGAGGTTCCCCCGACTCATATGTGTATGTGTGTGTGTGAGTGGGTGTGCGTGTCTGTGTGTATAAGAGGGAGGCCAAAAAAAAGCATTATGCAGATGAAAGCCATTTAAAACATTCGAGTTCTCCCTAGTACTAAATGGGGTAGAAAGCACTTTGAAAGTTTTCCTTGAGGCTCTTACTAATTTTATTTTAACATTAAACCTCCTTATAGTATTGATATTTTACTTCATCCTCCTGATCTGAGGTCCTTCTAATGCTTCTTCTGTTACATCTATTATGCATTCATTTATTTATCCAACCCACAGTTAATATTTGCTGAGTGCCTACTATACAGAAGGAGCTGGAGACACGGGGCTGAATTGAATGGACATGGGTTCGGGGCTGAATTGAATGGACATGGGTTCTGCCCTCAAGGAGACTGCTGTCCATGGGACATTACTTGAGTGCTTGCTCTGTTTCAGGAACTATACCTATCCCTTTATAGTTTATTCAATTTTCATTGCATTCAATTCTCACAAAAATCAGCTGAGGTAGATATTATGATTAATATTCTTTTTACAGTTAAAAAAAACTAATGAGAACGTGGTACTTGCCAATAATGAGTGAAAATTCAAGCCAGGGTTTTCCAGAGCGCAAACTCTTCACCACCATGCCGTACTGCATTTATTTTAATTGTGTATATTTGCAAATATTTCAGTTATAAAGATTAAATATCACAGTAGAAGTAAAAACTCTTAATATTGTGCCTGGCATTTGGTCTGCAGCAATTTGTTTTTATTCTTGCATCCTGCATGGAGAGAACTTAACTAACCCTGAGCTCCCAAAACTTCTACCGTACCCATCACCCCTTAATATAGCTCCAGACAATCATTCTGGCCTTGTGCTGTCTCTCCCATCAAGACAGATTTCTACCTATTCTTTAGGAACCAAGAGACAAGATTTGGTCATAAGACAGTAAGAATGCAAGATAAGAACCAACTTCTGAATTAGATTTAATTGGGACTGGGAGCAGTCTCAGTCAGTAAAGCCACTTCCTATATGAAACCCAGAGAAAACAGAGTCCTTAGAACAGTCCAGAAGCCCCAGTTAAAATTAAAGGCAGGCTAAACATCACTTCCACCATCATCTCTGACCAGCCAGAAGAAATAAAATAAAACTTTCTTTAATATTCTCCACTTACGGAGAATTTTCTATGTGCAGGCTTAATGTAGTGCAGAAAGGACTGGTTTTGGATAAGATGACCTCCTTTCAAATTATGTTGTTTCCTTGGAAAATTATGTAATTTCCCTGAACTTCTGATTCCACATCTGTGGAGTGGAAAGTGTAAAATGCTGTGTTGTTATAAGGACTAACTAAAATCACTTATCTGGTCTCTGATGACATGCAACAAATGTTGGTTCCCTCAGTTCCATCCACTCTCCGTCAGACAAAATGTTTGCTTCTGTCACTGTGACTAGGGAGTATTCAATTCTGTGTTTTCTACTTTGATGTTGTGAGTTTAATCCTTGTATTGTGCCACCTAAGTTTGAAAAGATCTCTACCTTAGCGTGTCTGTTCAAACCAGGAGATTAATAGTGTACTGTTAGCACCATGCCACTTTTTTCCTAATAGAAAATAACAAGAGTAACATATTTACAAGGGGGCCTAATCACCTGCGTGCCATAATAGGTAGATGTTGTGTATAATGGGAGGAACTTGGAACTGATTAGAAGTTTACGTGTTGTTTTGAACACCTATCCCGAGATATTCTCTAAATATTGTTCAGTTCATAGTGCATGCAGTCTAATTGAAGGAGGTTGCAGTCATGTGAATAAGTGTGGGGTTATGTTGACTCGACAAATATTTATTGAATGTTTCCTAGGTGCCAGCCAGTGGTCTGAGTGCTGAAGATGTTGAACAAGACAAACAGTGTCCTGGCTCTTGTAGCATGTGACTCCAGTGAAAAAATTCTGCCTATGATAGCTGACATCTATTACATGCACACTGTATGTGAGGCACTGCAATACTAGGTGTTGTTGATGTGTGTTATTTTCTTAGGAACCCAACAAGCATTTGCTGCTTTTATTATCTTCACTTTACAGATGGGGAATCTAAAGCACGGAGAGGTCAGTTAACTTGCCCAAGATCGTACACATGATAAATATCAGAGCCAGGATTCAGACGGACTCCAGAGACTTCTGCCTCAATCACAGTGCAAACTGCCTTTCTATATAATCTGGAGTTTTGAGTGGTATTTTGTATTATTCAAAGATATTTTATATTTTATTCTGTGAACTTTGTAACACATCTGTGAATTGGGAATACTAGGTATTACAAATCCCCATTTTAGAAACTAAAACTAAAAAGAAAGTTAAAGCAACTGAAAAACTCATAGCCCTAGTCCATAGGGGACGGAAACAAGAACCTAGGTTTCTCATACTTTTCGTCTTTAGTATTCCTCTTGCTACATATACATACACATTTAGTTGGGAAAAGAGAGGAAGAGTCTGTTCAAATATGAAATGGGCTGAGTGATCTTAGACCATGCTCAGTCTCCTCCTTGTAAAATAAGATTAAAACTGTGGCTTTGGATTGGTTATTACAAGGACTGACAAAGCATGTATAGTGATTAGCATGTAACAATTACTTTGTAAATGTTAGAGCCTCTTCATCCTGTGATTACAGATTCGTGTTTTTATTCTTTCACATTGGATATGAGCAAATACTCAGAAAAATTGCATTTCCTTCTTGGGAAATTTCTGAACAGTCAAATCACTGTTAATTATAATACAAAACCAGCTCTATAAAGCGGGTCCACATGAATGTTTAATGGGCAGACAAAATAAGAAAAATAATATTGTAGCTGAAAATTAAGAGATTTACTTACTCCTGAAGTCACCCACTCCTAGGGCAAAAATATTTCTTAGAGATTACTTTATAGATTTGGTTCAACAAATCTAGAAACCAAACACAGATATGAACTGTTCTGTCCAAAGTTCCACATCCAATTGGGGCAACATCTTGCACTAGACTCCTGCTCTGCCAGCCTGCCCCCTACCTCCACTCTTCACCCCACCCCCATACATATGGTCTGTGCCACACAGAAGGACTTCCCCAAGGCTCTCCATGGACTCTACAAAGCCACCTGATGAGCCATGCTCTGACACTGCTTCCACACAAAGCCACCTTCACATGGTCTCTCTTTAGTACAATTTAATGAATGGAGGCCCTTGAATGTGCTCTGAGAATGACCCTCATTATAAAAATCTCAGCTCTGTGGAGCAAACCTACGTGGAAGCTCCCGTAATAGAGCCCCTGAAATGCATGAATCCCTCATTATTAACCCTGTGGGAAAAGCATTCATGTTTTTTTACTAGTCTGCTCATGTAGTTAAGAAAAATTCCCCTTGTATATAAAAATATTATCATTATCTTGTTAAACTGTCAAATATTTGTTGTCTGTGAAAAATAAAACCTTTCAGAAAAGTAGCTACTGATCAGAAAACTTGGTATTAATTTTTCAAGGAATCGATTCCTGGTTATACTTGAGCTGCATGCCTCTTCTGTCAGTCACACACACACACACACACACACACACACACACACAGTGGAAATACCAGACACACTCTTTCTTCTTCAGTGCTCCTGGACTTACCATGTATTTCATTGCAATATTTTTTCATTTATTCATTGAGCAAATATTCCTTCAGATCTGCTATGCATTAGGTCCTACGCTAGACATAAGCTACAGTTCTTACTCTGGAGGCATTCACTGGGGAGACAGACCCTCAAACAAGTAAGTTACAAGTGCTCTCCTAGACTCATGAGGAGGGACACAGTGTTGGCTAAGGCAGCAGAAGGAGCAGCCATCTCTTCCTGAGACATCTGTGAGGCTTCACAAAAGAAGTGACTTTGCACTAGGTCTTGGAGGACCAGTGGGAATTTGCCAGGTGATGACTGGGGAGGGTTTTTGGAAGGGAGAAGAGCATGTGTAAGGATGTAGACTCGGGAGAAAGCATGATATGGTTAGCGAATGACAAGGAACAGTGCGCAGAAGTGAGCGAGCCCAGTTTGGAAAGATAGATTGCAATCATAATGAGAAGGCTCTTTTGGGTCAAATGAAAGCATTTGAACTTGTTCATGGGTAGGTGGGCAGTTTTGCTCTGGTGAAGGCTTCTAAACAGTAGTGAGCAGACTCATGGTCATTTTAGGAAAATCTAATGTTCGTCAGCCGCTGGTAAAGCTTGTGCCCCTGAGGCTGGGTCCACTTTCTTGGACTTTGAGAAGAGATTGAACATGGAAATCACAGGTCCACCAGTCTCCTGTCTAGAAAAACATCTAGACTTCTGTTTAGAAAAAACATCTAGTTGCATCTGCAGCTTCCTGAAGCTCTTCATTCTTGAATATGAAATTCTATGTCTGCCCGGGCATTTTTATAGCACTGAAAAGAAAAAAATATCTGACCACTTTGTTTATTTTGGAGGAAAATTACAGAGAGATTTTGAAGGTTCCAGCCTACTTTTTCAGTTTGAGGTTTTAAAAAGAGAGAAAGAGAGAGTTTAGGTCTGATTTGAATAACGGCCTGTGTTCCCGAGAGCTTTGTGCTTTGGTAAGCAATGTGGGCTGATTATTGCCTCATGCTTTTCTGAAACAGCTGTCTGTCTGCTTTTAGAGCTCTATTCTAGGGGGATTGCAGGAGCCACAGAAGAAAATTTAACTCCTAAACACTCACATTACTTGGGAAGAAGAGATCCGAAAGAGCAGTGGTGTGGTTTTGTCTATAGGTTTGTTTGTTGTTGTTGTTGTTGTTGTTGTTTTGGCTTCAGAAAGTTCGTGGTTGGTTGAGGCAAATAGTGAAAGATTCCTTCTGTGGGCTCACATGGAAGGTTTACACAAGCCATTCCTCTGAAGTTCACCTTCTCAACATTTTGATGTATGTCTCCCTGTGTCTTTGAGCTAAGTTTTCAGCTAGGATTCACCGTTTCAGGGAGGAACAAGTTAGGACCTGTATCACTAGGCTGCTTTTCTGGTTTCTGAGTCCTACTGTAAATCAAGCATATCTGGAAACCACACCATGCTGCTGTCATGGGTTTTATTGTTATATCCAACTTGGACCTGCCTCTTCTTCATTTGGTGATTATTTACTAAACACCATGTGCAGTTGGCATTTGTTAAGTACTGTGTGTGTTTAGTTGATGAAGTTTGTTTCCTATCACTGGTGTAACAAAGGGCCCTTGGCTTAGTGAGCTTCCCTTTCATGGTAGGATGACAACTAAACAGAGCTGACCAGGAGACCAGGGCCCTGGGTGAACAGAAGTCAATTTTTCAGGTAGCAAGTCCAAGACCTGTAGTGGTCCAACAGCCCTGATTGAGATCTGGATAAGATGCCAGAACTGCCTGCCCTTCTCCTATGCTTTATAAGACTTTCCTGTCATTGCCTCCGACCCTGTGAGGTATCTTCCCATACTGTCAGTTATTCCCAACTGAATACACAAATCTCTCTAACCAAAGCTTACAGTTCAGTCAACTCCCAATGGTTCTTCTGAATTAACAGAATTAGCAGAACATTCTGCAGTTTGATCACACATGCACCAACAGTGAGTTCAGCTTCTCTTCCACATTTGATATTTCTGAATTTTTCTGAATGCCCACATAATGTACATAATAACATTGATAATATCAAATATTTGTTGAGCATTTGCAATATGTCAGGGTCTCATTAAACATTCATGTTATCACATTTATCTCCCTCACAACAACCTCATGGGCTACATACTATCGTCCTTTCCATTCAATTGAGAGAAAACTGAGTCTCAGAAAGATGATTCATCAGTGGTCACCGAACTGGTAAGAGGTGGAGCCACAACTAAAACCTACACTTCTTTTTTTTTTTTTGAAACGGAATCTTGCTCTGTTGCCCAGGCTAGAGTGCAATACGATGGCGCAATCTCAGCTCAGTGCAACTTCTGCCTCCCGAGTTCAAGCGATTGTCCTGCCTCAGCCTCCTGAGTAGCTGGGATTACAGCTGAGCTCCACCATGCCCAGCTAATTTTTGCATTTTGAGTAGAGATGGGTTTTGCCATGTTGGCCAGGCTGGCCTCGAACTCCTGAACTCAAGTGATATGCCTGCCTCAGCCTCTCCAAGTGCTGGGATTATAGGCGTGAGCCACCACCCCTGGCCAAAACCTTCATTTCTTGATACCACAGGCCTTGAGAGCATCTCAGGAACAGGTTTTCCACATATTTGCACATTAGTAACTGCAGGAAGTTGGGAGGAAGAGGTCCCTGGACCAAATTACATTTCACCCCCAAGCAGAGACTGAGGATATTCCAGGGACACCCCTTCTTTCTCCAGGATATCATTCATATCCACAGGTCATAGTAGAGTCAGTCTTTCGGCATTGCTTAAAAAAACATAAAGCACTGCCTTTTTGGAATAAGTTAAATGATCAACTTGTCAGGCTTATGCCCATGTTTTATGTTTGGGCAAATTTCAGCAACTTAACAAAAAAAATGAGTTATTCAAGTTCCAACATGTCTAACCTAAAATAAGTATATGTCAACATCAAGATGTATCCATACATAAATGGAAAATTAAAGAGAATAAAGCTAGTGTGTTTCTATTATGTTTTTTAACCTCATATCTAGTTTGACCTGGGCTTTTAAACTGGCCACCTGTTTCCAAAGCATGGACTTCCAGCACTACTGTGTTCACGAAACATTTACCTTCATCCTGCCTTGCATCAAATTTTTTTCACCCATTTTTAACCTCCTCAGATCCTGCCCAGGGCTTCACATTCATACTTTGGGTCCTTTGATTATGTTTTTCTTAAGCTGACATTGATTTCCTTCCTTGCCTATAAATTGCTAGAAAATTGCTTCCAGGTCATCCAGTTAATGATGAAGCCTAATACAACCTCAGAATAGGATGCTGCCCAAGTGCCAGCCTGCCACGTCCAAACTCCCCTGGGTTTGCTTCAACTCTCCCAGAGAGAATGGGACAATTGAAATTAAACACCCTTTCTGTTCACATCAAGCGTGATAACTGACTCCCGGAATTGAAATAGCTTCAGGGAAGCATCTTCTCAAGAGACACAATAATTCCTTATGTGGCCGTTTAGAGCTTACAAAGTCGACATTATCAACTTATTCAGCAAGCATTTATTGAGTACCTGCAGTATGCCAGGCACTTTACTAGAGTAGTCTAATAAGTGATACAAAGATGAATAAGGCAGCCTTGTGATAACCTGGGGAGTAGGTGGACAAAGTAGATAGTGATGGGAACTTACGCAGGAAGGAGGACCAGAGTCAGAATTTTGTCAGTACTTTGTTTACCAAAACAAACAAACAAAAAACAAAAACAGACATCTTCACCTTTTGTGACTCCTGAGAATCTGAAGTGAGATCACCATTCCTAAACTGTATCCATTTCTAGAGACTTACCTGTTTTGTTTCAAAACTGCCGCCATTTCTTTATCAATAATAAATGGATATGACCTATCCCTTTTGTAAATAGATTTTACTTTCATGCGTTTCCCTCTGAATAATCAACTTGTCAGGCTTGTGTCTTGTCACTTGTTAGCAAGTGTTTCTCACTTGCTGTCCTTCTAGCAGCAGTCTCTGATCTGAGCCCCTTTGTGTCAGCCACTCTACATCCCTTCTGTGGTAGAAGTAGATCAGAATAACACTTAACAAATTACAGGTATTTGGGATACAAGTGTCTTGCAGCTTTGTCCCTGAGAAGGGAGTTTTCCTTATAATTTTCTCTCCAGTAGGTGTTGTTCCATTGCATTGCCCTGCATGCAGGTAAAAAACCAAACAAGAAAATCTTACCAAGTCCCTGAGTTTTTTTGTGTGTGTATCTATCTCTGTATGTATGTACGTATGTGTCCAGCTAGCTAGCTAATATTCCTCTCAAGGAAGTAAACTTTTTCTCTCAGAAGTTAGGTAGGCCTGCCTGTAAGACAAAAATTATTTCCTTACATGTTCCCTCACTCTGGAATCAGAAGATCTGAGTTAAAGCCAGTATGGCACTAAATGACAGTGTTACCCAAGACAAGTCATTTTGTCTTTCTGGGACTCAGTTTCTCGGTTTGAGATCAGAAGTGGCATAGATTAGGTGAGCTGTAAGTTGGAATACAGTGGGAGATTGCTCTAGACCACATGTTGAGTTGGGATAGAGCAGGGGTTTAGACCAATTCCCACTATGTTTCCACGGTCCCACACCTTCTCAGAAAGTCAAATCATGAAGCACTTCAGCACACTTTAGTCTGATGTTTTTTCTCTATGTTGTATATGCATCTTACTGACCTAAGCAAATATATGGTCATACCAACATCATAGGGACACAAATCTCTGTCTCATTCTAAACTCATAGTCCAAGTCTAATGAGATCTGTCCCATCACAGAAGCAGCCAGACCCCAAGTGGCTATAAGATGGGGTTTAACACGAGCTATGGACAGCTAGAGGTAGGGCTGGGTCTCTAAGCGGATGAGCTCTCACAGCCTCCAGCCCAGCCCTGTGACGTTTTCAAAAGCATCACTGCATCAGTCTGGACCTATTATCTCTTGATTAGGGCTGCTTATAGAGTACAACATTTTACAGCTTAGCCCAGCTTCTTGCATTTTCTTTTTTTTTTTTTTTTTTTTTTTTTTTGAGACGGAGTCTCGCGCTGTGTCACCCAGGCTGGAGTGCAGTGGCGCGATCTCGGCTCACTGCGAGCTCCGCCTCCCAGGTTCAGGCCATTCTCCTGCCTCAGCCTCCGAGTAGCTGGGACTACAGGCGCCCGCCACCACGCCCGGCTAGTTTTTTGTATTTTTAGTAGAGACGGGGTTTCACCATGTTAGCCAGGATGGTCTCGATCTCCTGACCTCGTGATCCGCCCACCTCGGCCTCCCAAAGTGCTGGGATTACAGGCTTGAGCCACCGCGCCCGGCCGGCTTCTTGCATTTTCAACACTTGCTTTATTCTTTTCCTTAACAATTACTGCATGTCAACACCCTTTCTCCTGTCGGCATACCAAATCCTGCACAGGAGGCTGGCATTGTTCCAAGTAGACTAAAGTTGGGCTTTCCTCTTATTACAATCTTTTAATCCCAAGAGAGTTGCAGGATCTTTGAACATTCCTGGGGATTCCATTTCAAGATACTTCCCTACAGGCTGTGGCAATGCCACATTTAACCTTGATCCCCAGAAACTAGGAATGGCCTGGCTTTATAACTCATAGGTGATGGCTCATGTGACTCTGCTCTGGGCCTCTTAACCACTTCTGAAGTGATTAACCCTGTTATCAGAGGGCAGTGGGAAGCATTTGGCTTCACTGTATTCTTTCTCCAAGTTTGGTTCCTTTTTCTTTCTTTTTTGCTTATAAAACCTGGCTGAAGAATACTTATAATTTTCAGGTGGAATAAACTCATGATTTTTATGTTCTCTCCTGTCCCACATCAAAAATACCTTTGCAAACTGGAGACATAAGAAGATTTTTCAGCTTCTACCATCTTGATGTCCAAATATACATTGTTTCTCAGTTAAAAAAAAGATAGCATACAGTAAAATTGACTCTTTTTTGGTGTTTGGTTCTGTAAATTTTAATACATGTATTGTGTCATGTAACTATCACCACAATCAGGATACACTGTTCTCTCAATTTCCTCAAACTCCCTCCTGCTGTACTCAAATCTCTGCCCTTTGCCCAGTATCTAGCCCCTGGCAACCACTGTCCTAAAGCTTTCCCTTGTCCAGAATAACATAAATGGAGTCACGGGGTATATAATCTTTTGAGTCTGGCTTATTTCAATTAGCAT